>NC_133324.1:715992798-716350298 GCF_042186555.1 Aquarana catesbeiana | reverse complement strand
GGAGCATAAGAAGATCCAGGAATCAAGGAGATCAGGAGCATCAGCAGATGATGTTTATGTACCCAGGCTGTGGTACTACAATCAACTCCGTTTTCTGGATGACCAGAATGAAGCCAGGCCATCACTTTCAACCCTTCCCTCCACCCTTCCCTCCACCCTTCCCTCCACCCCAGCAGAGGCTGATGAGGAGCAAGCTGGGTCTTCCATCCTGGATGAACCAGATATGACCATCTGGAGTCAGGTAAATTATTTTAACAAATATTTACTGTACTAATATTAATGATGTTAACTGGATGTTATAATTGTCTAAAATAATTTGGCACTCAAAATTGGGTATACATATCAATTGACAGTAGTGGCTAAATATGTTTGGCACCTGCTTGAAATAATTATGGTGTCTGATTAGACTCTTTTATTAAAGAGAAGTATTCACATTGAATTTGCTATTCATGAGAAGCAAACTGTGTGTCATTGATGAAGCCAAAAAAATATACTCAAACTATTGTCCTTTTTTTATACACAGGATGAGTCCATCCAGGAGGAATGTGGGGAAAGTGGCAGGCAGGAGGAGACCAGGCCCATGGACAGCCTGGAGGAGGCCGGATTCACCATCATCCTGGAGGAGGCTGGGCCCAGTGTCAGGCAGGAGGTGGCTGCTCCCAGTGAGGTGGCTGCTCCCAGTGAGGTGGCTGCTCCCAGTGAGGTGGCTGGGCCAAGCGAGGTGGCTGGGCCCAGTAGAAGCCTGACCGAATCCCAAGTGCCTCCCCTCCACCTTCCCAAAAAAAGGGCCAGGAAGGGGATGGTCACACAGGACGCATCCCTGCGCCTCATGCAAGAGGCCACCCGTTTTTTAACGAGCCCCCCCGAAGCGGAAGAATCCTATGGCTGCTACTTAGCCAGCAGGCTTCTTCAGATGGATTGGGAGCAGCGCCTCATTTGTGAGCGCCTATTTGGGGAAACAATCCATAAGGGGCTGCAGGGCACGCTAACACAAAACACCCAACTACATGAGGCAGCCCCCCCTCCTCCTCCTCCTCCTCCTCCTCCTCCTCCTCCTCCTCCTCCTCCTGCCACAACTGAAACACCAGAGCCACAGCCTCAAAAGAAGGCTACAGGGAAGGCTGCAGGGCAGCGTGGAGGAAAGGCTGCAGGGAAGAGAAGAAAATGATGACCTGGGTTCAGTCTGGTCTGACAGAAGACGCAGGCTGTTGTAGGACCACAGTCTGGGGACATCTAGATCATCTGCTGGTGCTGTTGATCTCTGGGATTCTTGGACCAGATTGTGCTCCCTCTTATATGGACTCCTCAAGATCCCAATTTTCTGGTACACCGACTTTTTCCAGCGTTGACTTCCTCTTTATTTTATTTTGACCATGAATAAATGGATATTTTTTGAGTTTAGCAAAAGACTTTATGTGTTTTCTTTGAAATCATTGATTTTACACACAATGTTAAATTAACAAGGGACAACAATCTCATTGAGTTTGAAAAAAAACACACCAAAAATACATTACTAATGTTAATAATGTTCAAGTGGTAAGTCTTGAAAATCCAAAAAATTACGTAACCAAAAACGGTGCTTTGGGTTAACTTTATCTAAAAACTTAAAAATAAACACTATAAAAAAAAAAAAAAATAATAATGGGTTCTTTGTGTTAACTTTACAAACCTAAAAAAAATAAAAAAAAAAAAAAAAAAAAAATAAAAAGGGGAAAAAGTATTATTAGTATGGAAACATTGTTTTAAAAAGGCATACTATATCATTCATGAGATCAAAGAGAAAAAGAATCCAGAAATCAGTTTGGGAGAACTCTGATTATGAACAGCAAAACACCTTCGTTCTTTAGAGCCTTCGTAAAGAAGAAATAAAATGCGCTGCATTGAACGATCACAGATTTTGCAGCGTGATGAATGTGCTACCTACAATACGAACACTAGTTTTACTAGACCGAGTGCTTCCGTTTAGTTTTTGCTTATGAGCATGCGTCGTTTTTTTGTCCGTCGGACTAGCATACAGACGAGCGGACTTCGGGGTCCGTCGTACTTACGACGTAAAGATTTGAAGCATGCTTCAAATCTAAAGTCCGTCGGATTTGAGGCTAAAAAAGTCCGTTGAAAGTCCGGAGAAGCCCACACACGATCGGATTACCAGCCACCTTTAGTCCGTCAGCGTCCGTTGGACTTTTGTAGACGAAAAGTCCGACCGTGTGTACGCGGCATTAGTCAATTGCAGATCAAAAGTAGGTCGCCTGCAGGTCAAACGTACCTGTCAATGAACTCTGAATGATCTCAGGAGTGTCTCAAACTGATGTCAGATGAAAAAGGAATGCATCTGAAAGCAAACTGTATCAACAAATTCCCTTACTGTAATAAATAGAGAAAAATCAAAGTCCTGGAACACTTGCATTTTTCTGGATAAAATATTGCTCTACGCTCCCTATTGTTTGTTGAATGAATGGTAAGATCAGCTAATATGAACTCTGATTTTTTTTTTTTTTTTTTTTGTGATTAGCAGTAAAAAAAATAATTTTTTTGAGTTTAAAGGAAATTAAAAATATATTACATAAAGATATACTTTTTGTGCATTGTATAGACTGCCTAATACGATGTGGGTAAATACATAATAACACGTATCTCAATGAAATGTGATTATGTGAATCAGCCCTTAGAAGGGATCTGAGACAATTTCTCCTTATAAAATTGCGTCAGTAATGGACTTTTTTTAGATTCTTTGTGTAAATTACTTTTTTAGGTCATGCAACTGTATTTTAATGCCCAACTCCATGAATTCATGGGTAAATTACTAATTCAGTCTAGGGGTGCAAGAACTGCAGCAGGATCCCTCCAGTGGTTTGATCTGACTTGCATAGTCTCCTCTCTAAGGCCACAACTATACTCCCGTCTCATCCACATATAATAGAACAGCTCTGCACTGTACGCAATGATGCTAAAGGACCACCCACAGCCTCAAGTGCTAAAGGGAGAAGATGCAATCCCTGTAGCTGGCACGGGTTAAGGTAAATGCCACAGCCTTCAAAACCTCTGCCTGGAACAAACAAGCAATTCACCTTTCCAGTGCTGGGGGACCCAACTGTAAGGGTAGATTATTTTAATTCTTGGAGTTTTAACTTGGTAAGGTCCGAATTTCCATTTGGCTTTTCACATTTACACATCTTTCTCTGTTTACTATTCACTGTTGATTTACTCCTGTGTATGGAGTCTTGTTGTCTTGTCACCTACTAAATCAAATTTTTGTAATTTTCTGCATAAATAAATTCTTAGTGCATCAATAAAAGAACACACACACACACACGCACACATTTGTATAATCAAAAACAGTCCTTTAGCTTCTGTCAAGTGACTTTGCCTAGTTAAAAACAATTTTATGATTTTATTAGTCTGTAGCAAGCGGGAGGAAGCCTCTCCTCTTTCTCCTTACCCATACTGATCAGACTGCAACACAACAAAGAACTATACATGTAGTCTGGTGCGGCAACAATAATTCACACAGTCAGGTGCAATATTAAACTTTTATTGAAGCAATGCAGCAACAGTTCACAACAATCCCAGTGGGAAGACTGCCCAACCAGGTGCATTTACGATTACAGCAACTAAAACAGTGTGGGTTATAGCCAGATTGACAATGTTTGTAAAGAGGGGCAGAATTCGACCTGGCTGTCTCACGCCCAGTCGGAAAGATGCCCAGAAAAGATGCAACCCTACACTTTCGCTCCTTGTCAGGAAGCTTTTCCTACTGCTAATACTGTCCCTAACAGACGGGGTACATTTCCCTAACCCAAAGTGCATCAATCTTAGGAGCCAGGGCCTTAAATAAGCTCTGCCTGACCCAAGATGGCTGCCAGAGTCACATGGGGCAACAGCATTTAACTGGATTGTATCCCCCGTGACCCAGTAAACCAAACTAGGTTCGTCCTGACTTCCTCTCCAGCTGCAGAGCTGCTACAGTTAAACGCCACCTTCAGTAGAGGAAACAAACTTCACCTGTCTATACACAGGCTTTAGAATGTATATGGTTTTATCATCTGTGAGACAGAATCTCAGTCCAGAATGGAGATGCTGACACTGGAGAGTACTTGAACAAAGAAAGCTCTCTCCTGAAAAGAAAAGCAGGAATTACCAGGTGCCTCTCACTATCTCTACAAACTATATACACTGATCATATCCTTAGGTGCACTTTGTCAGTAGTAGAGGTACAATAATTATTGGTCACTGCACTGCACATCATTAATCAATATTTTTAAAGTGATAACTGTCTAAGCTGACCATATTGATCTTATTGATTTAATAGAGGAAAAGGAAAACATGAAGTACTTTGATTGCTGCAGGCAACATAGATCATTTGCGATCAGACACTGCTGAATACGGTTGTTTGCGGCTAAATAAAAATCAATGTTATAGGTGAGAGAGCACTTTGCCTGGGTGTCAGCTGTTTGTTATTCTTTTTAAACAAAATTAAAATGTTTTCACAGCTTTCTCATCTTTAAAAAGTTACCCTCTGAATTGTACAACTTGAATAGGCCATTATGAACCTTTGCACACAATGTAGTCTTATTAAATGTACCTATCACAAAAACATGCGAACACTCTCATTGTTTTAACCTCCAGAAGAAGGCAATGAATCCATTACCCATTGTAAAGCGGAACTGCCACCTGTATAGCAAGAACATGACCTTTTGTTACCTTATTCTATCATTACTTTTTCTCTGAAATATTCTCTCCTGTTCTTTGCTAAATCCTTTCATATAGTTGAGAAGCCAATTTGGGCTTAACTTTATGTGCTCTGTCCTTTCACTCAGAACACAAACTGTGGTTTATGGAATGTGTTATTATAAAGCTCTCTAATATTATGCTGTCTTTTATTTCTTCAATGATCTCTTCTTGTTTTATTTTGTTGCTTGCTAAGTCAAAAGCACATAAAAAATTCTATAAAGACGTGTTTTCTAGAAGGAAACTGCATTTAAAAAAAAAAAGTGTTTAGATTTCTTCAATGCCAAAAAATTACAAGATATGACAATTATGGAGTACAAACTCCAGTGACTAGTTCCCAGTTAACTTGAAGCTGAAAAAGAAAATGATCAGTCAGGTTGGAAAGTTTCAGACAAAACTCTCATTGTTTAGTATCAAAAGTTCAGATATGAACATGCTCCACAAGTCGGGACTCATACAGTATATTCTGAAGAGTGTGCTGCTTTAGAGAAAGTGTTTGCCAAAAACTGACCTTGCATACTTTTCCAGTTATGCTTAATTTAAAGTATAAGCCAAGGCAGAAATATAAGTACTGTTCAGCTAGGAATCCTCAGAAATATGTGTTAAAAAACCTACACGTATAAAAATAGATTGTAGAAATCTGTCTTCTAAAATCAGGTCATCTGGCCGGCTTACCTACTATTTTAGAAGATGCAGCCAAAGAGGAGGGATCCTGGAACAGCTCAAGTATCCCAAGTAATATATCATGTAATACAGTCACATGACACTTCATGAATAGGCAAGATGCAGGGAAGTACAGTGTAATTTAGGTTCTGAAGGCTCTGCCCCGCTGCACATTCTAGACCAGCAGTCACCAACCAGTGGTCCCTGGACCACTGATGGTGCACGAGAAAACTTTGGTGGTCCCCAGGGTTTCTGCCGCTAATCAACATTGTGGTGGATGAATACAATGTTGCTTCCAGTGGTGTTCTCAATGACAGATAATACTGTCAGCGTTCTTTGATACCAGATGTATTCTTCTGTAGTTCTGGCTCCTGTGAGTAGTGTAGAGAGCAGGAGACTACTTTTAATGGCACAGACAATGGTAGGGAGCGCAGCGCTCAAGCACATGGCTGGATAAGGAGGTGATATCCAATGATGAGTCTGTGTAAGACAGCAGTGTGATGAAAAGTGCAGGGGGGGGCAGAGAGCCCAAGCAATGTGTGTATAAGGCATGTAAAATTGTGGTTAGTGATCTACGGGATTCAAAATTGTGAGTTTAGTGGTCTGAGATTAGTGACCACTGTTCTAGACAATGGTGGCACCTGAAGTGTCAAAATTGCTGTTTTCTATTGTGGTGCCACCACTACAGCCTATAAACTGTTACTCGGATTGATACTGGGATATAATGCTTATTATGTGAAGAATGCTATTTACGATCCTTAAAGTGACCTTCAGGGAAAAGTAAAAGGTTCACTTAGCCTCTTTGGCGCCAACTCCAGCAGAATATACTTATCTTTCATTCACTCCCACCCCTTTCCTCCGAGAACAAAGTAAAATATCTGGTACTTCCGGGTATGGGAGAGCATGTGATTCACTCTCCCTCTCCAATGTGCCTACTGATGGACAAGTCACGATCTCATGGATCCGGAAATAAGACCATAACCCTGTGCAAGCTTTTACAAGTCAGGTTGGAGTTTACACAAGGCTTTTGTTTACATGGTTCCAGTGGCTGAAAAGAGTAGTGAGGGAAAAGTGAATGTATGCTACTGGAATGGGTTGGGGGGTGGTTAAGGGGCGGCCCTGCACTGGCAAAGGAAAGGTTTTAAATAGGCAACACTAACATATTTAAGTTGAGGACATTATGGTTTCCTCTAACCCACCTTATGTATACTTAATTAGCTATCTGTTGTTACTTCCTTAGCCCTACAACACAAATGTGGTTAATTTTCTAGAGGTAAAATAGGCTGTTCATTTTACAAGCGTTGTTGCACTTTGCAAAGTAATTATCCCCAGAGCTTAGCGAAGGAGGTGAAGCTCTGTTGACTCCAAACAGGTGCAAGTAAAAATGGTGTTTTGTTTTATTTTCCTTGCACATGAGTGGGTATTCTTTGCAATGTGACGTTTCACCACATTCATTATGCCCTGGGTAGGGATGAGCCGAACACCCCCTGTTCAGTTCGCACCAGAACATGAGAACAGGCAAAAAATTTGTTCGAACACGCGAACACCGTTAAAGTCTATGGGACACTTACATGAATAATGAAAAGTGCTAATTTTAAAGGCTTATATGCAAGTTATTGTCATAAAAAGTGTCTGGGGACCTGGGTCCTGCCCCAGGGGACATGGATCAATGCAAAAAAAGTTTTAAAAACGTCCGTTTTTTCAGGAGCAGTGATTTTAATAATGCTTAAAGTGAAACAATAAAATTGTTATATCCCTTTAAATTTCGTACCTGGGGGGTGTCTATAGTATGCCTGTAAAGGGGCGCATGTTTCCCGTGTTTAGAACATTCTGACAGCAAAATGACATTTTGGAGGGAGTTCCCCGTGACACCACAGGGAAGTCCCGTCAAGTCACTGTGCGTCAGAGGGGGGCGGGGTCACCGGGTGGCCCCGCCCCCCGTTATTTAAGAACCGTCAGAAGAGGAGAAGCGTCACACAGCGGGAACCTCCCTCCATGCCACCATGGATGCGGAGCGGCCTGGAGAAGAAGATGAAGAGAAGAAGATGAAGAGAAGAGTGGGAGCTTCCCTCCATGCCATCATGGATGCAGAGCGGCCCGAGGAGAAGAAGGGAAGAAGACGCTGACACCGCGGAGGAGATGCCGGATGAGAACACCGGAAGAAGAACCAGAAGAACCAGAAGAAGAAGAAGGTGGAGGAAGAAACCGAAGGAAGATAGAAGATAGAAGAAAGAAGAAAGAAGAAGCATTTAAATAAAGGAATTGTCAAAAACTGTCTCTTGTCATTTTTAACATTTTTGACAGTTTTTTTAGTGAAATGGGGGGAGGGCTGGGATCTGGGGGTCCCCTTGTTAAAGGGGGCTTCCAGATTCCGATAAGCCCCCCACCCGCAGACCCCCACAACCACTGGCCAGGGTTGTGGGGATGAGGCCCTTGTCCTCATTAACATGGGGACAAGGTGTTTTGGGGGCTACCCCAAAGCACCCTCCCAATGTTGAGGGCATGTGGCCTGGTACAGTTCAGGAGGGGGGGCGCTCTCTCGTCCCCCCCTCTTTTCCTGTGGCCTGCCAGGTTGCGTGCTCAGATAAGGGTCTGGTATGGATTTTTGGGGGGACCCCATGCCGTTTTTTTTTTTTATTTTGGCACGGGGTTCCCCTTAAAATCCATACCAGACCCTTGGGTATGGAATTTAGGGGGACCCCCACATCATTTTTTTTTTTTTAATTTTGGCCGGGGTTCCCCTTAATATCCATACCAGACCTGAAGGGCCTGGTATAGAATTTAGGGGGACCCCCCACGTCATTTTTTTTTTAAATTTTGGTTCGGGGTTCCCCTGTGGGGAATTCCTATGCCGTTTTTATCAATGAACTTCTATGTGTATTGTCGGACCGGCAATGCATTAATAGCCGCGAGTAGTTTTGAATGACTTTTTTTCCTTTGAAATGTCATTTTGCTGTCAGAAACATGCGCCACTTTACAGGCATACTATAAACACCCCCCAAGTACGAAATTTAAAGGGATATTACACTTTTATTGTTTCACTTTAAGCATTATTAAAATCACTGCTCCTGAAAAAAACAGCCGTTTTTAAAACTTTTTTTGCATTGATCCATGTCCCCTGGGGCAGGACCCAGGTCCCCAAACAATTTTTATGACAATACCATGAATATAAGCCTTTAAAATTATCACTTTTGATTTCTCCCATAGACTTTTAAAGGGTATTCCGCGGCATTCGAATTTGCCGCGAACACCCCAAATTGTTCGCTGTTCGGCGAACTTGCGAACAGCCGATGTGCGAGTCGAACAAGAGTTCGATTAGAACTCGAAGCTCATCCCTAGCCCTGGGGAACATTTCCATGCAAAGTAAAGAGCCTATTTGGCTTTGGTAAATCAACACCTATGCTTCTATATGTTGCACTGATGATGACTAACTAACTAAAGCAACTATGTTCGTATGCTTTGTATTTTAAGCTGTAATACAGCTTTAAGCTAAAGTTTCAAATGTAGAGCTGGTCACAAAGAAAAAAAAATGTGATTTGTGTAGTTCCACTTACTATCTCTAAGCATGGAATATAACTGTTGTTTTTTTTTGGATGTGTGATAGAAGTAATGACTTACCATTATTATATTGTATTAATTATATTTTACATTAGAGAATATTTCAATAATGTAATTTATGTGTAGAAAACCAGGACAACAAAAGTAAAATTGCATTTTGGACAACGTACAGCTCCCAAAAATTCAGCTGGGCTAAATCTTACAGCATCATAAAATAGAACAAATCTGTCAAGATCTCAACAGAGAGTAATAGATTATTCTGTTCAAGTCTCACACATTCAAGCAATAGTAGGATAGCGGAGACCACTGACAGGATATGTCACAATATTAGGTCATGCAAGACAGATGTCTAGGACAGGCCTACTGGACCATGAACTAAGAAAAAAGACATGTTTTTTAATCATTACAAGATATATGCTTATGCTTATCAAGGATGTGGCTAATGAGTTCTCATTTAGCATTAATTGTACTAAACAAAAACAGCCAGGCTTCCAAATACATTTTAAGTAACATGTAGTGACATTTTTAAAGCTTTAACCTTTGAAACTTCTTGCGACATTCACACTGAAAGCATGCTTTGAATGCTAAAACTAATACACATAAGTCAACTGCCTATGTGAAATATCCACAGTGGCACACAGCTATACACATTTGGTTTTAATTCAAAGCCGCTGTATTTGAAGCCACAGCATTACAAAAAAAACACCTTTTAAAAGTAATTTCAAGTTTAGATTTAAAGTGTAACTCCAATTTTTTTTGCTGAGAAAAAAATATAATCTTCAGGAGGTGAATTATAAACATTGCCAAGATTTGATCAAACATTTTTACCAGTTCATATGTTTTTCTGTTCATAATAAATTGCCCTACCATGTTTTTTTCCAAAAGCAGCTTTTACTTGGGAGAATCTGCCTTCATTACTACCATAGTCAGTTTACGTGCCTCTGTCATCTGCTGTCTCTCCTCTGTCCTCTCCCCCCCCCCCCTGCCTGTCAGCTCATGTAAGTACCCGCCCCTCCCCTCTTGCTGCTGAAATTACTTTGTAATTTTCATGCAATCCCAAGTGTTCAATAATGTTATGTGCCCAGTGCATGTGCTTTATAAAAAAAAAATACTGTTTTGTACCTCATTTAAGAGCACCACTCGGCTCTCCTCCCCTCCTTCCGGCTGAAGTCAGTGAGGGATTCTCAGCCCCTCCGGCTTTAGCTGTAAGATCAAGGGAGGAGAGAGGCGGGCAGCCACGTGAGCGCTGAATGCTGAGCGCCGCTCTGAAATATGGTATAGAGCTACATTTTTTTTATAAAGCACATACACAGAGCACATAAAATTATTAAACACTAGGGATTGCATGAACATAACAAAGTGGCTTTACAACCACTTTAACTCCTAAAAGCCCATACCACTGGACAATTGCAGAGTGGACTCATTAACTTGAATGAGTCGTGTTTGGAGGGTGCTACTGCCCAGAGGCATTGCTAGGGGGGTGCGGGGGGTGCGATCCGCACCCGGGTGACACTCTCCAGAGGGTGACACCAGGCTCAGACAAGTACCAGTACCGTGGCTCCCTCCTTCCCTTCTGGAATCTCTTCAGTTGCACGTGATGTACAGTTAGAGTGGGGGAGGAAGGAGTGAGGCAGAGAGACAAGGTGCCCGGGATCCCACCATCCCGCACGCTACAGTCATCTCTCCCCGCTGGCTGCACTCACTGCAGACTGGACTATAGCCGTCTCCTCCTTACAAGTATACAGACCGGGAGGAGGAGGGACACTGCTCTACAGCATCTGCCTGGGGCTAAGGTACTGTAAGTAACAGGAATGTTGCAGGGAGGGGAACATGGCGATTGGGAGGTAGGGCATTGACAGGTAACATCTATGCTGTTAGGAGTGATTTTAGGGAGGGGGTGGGGGTTAGAGGACATGTGCTAGGGGGCTTTGATTTGGGTTAGAACTCGTGCTAGAAGTACAAGGAGGGGGCAGATTTGAAGTCTGACCGCCCCAGCACAATTCATCTTCCTTCCCAAAGCACCCCCTAGTACATATCCTCTATTCCCATCCCGGCTTCATCCACCTCCCCCAATCCCATCCCGGCTCCATCCACCTCCTCCGATCCCATCCCGGCTCCATCCATCCCCTCTGATCCTATCTCGGCTCCATCCATCCCCTCCGATCCTATCCTGGCTCCATCCACCCCCTCCGATCCCATCCCGGCTCCATTCACCTCCTCCGATCCCCTCCCGGCTCCATCCATCCCCTCTGATCCCATCCCGGCTCCATCCATCCCCTCCGATCCTATCCCGGCTCCATCTATCCCCTCCGATCCTATCCCGGCTCCATCCACCCCTCCGATCCCATCCCGGCTCCATCCACCCCCTCTGATCCCATCCCGGCTCCATCCATTCCGGGTCCATCCACCCCCTCCAATCCCATCCCGGCTCCATCCATCCCCTCTGATCCCATCCTGGCTCCATCCATCCCCTCCGATCCCAACCCAGCTCCATCCATCCCCTCTGATCCCATCCCGGCTCCATCCATTCCCCTCCGATCCCATCCCGGCTCCATCCATCCCCCGATCCCTCAGATCCCAGTTCCATCCATTGTGGCAGATTAAGGGGGGAGAGCCACATCGATGCACTAGCTTGGCTTAATGCTGGAGGGGGGTAACACCATTTTTTTACCGCACCAGGTGACACCAACCCTAGTGAAGACCACTGCTACTGCCTAACAAATACGATAGGGGAGATTCTTGTTGCTGCACTATGAAGCAAAACATTGTGGTAACAATATATGTATATCCCCATATGGCTGCCTTTTTTACTGCCCCCAACCGTAAGTTCAAAGAAACCCTTGGCCGTACATGGATCAAAATTTGGCCGGTTCAGCAGGGACTGGTTGAATTTCAATCCATGTAGGGAGGTTGTACAGAAGTCAATTTATTAATTGACTTCTGTACAACAGACCTGGTGGATATTTCCCGCTTGATCAGTGCTGCAGGCTATAGTATGCAATGCTGATTAGCTGGGAAGTCTCCCCACTGTCAGAATACAATACAAATGTCATACATTGAGTATGTGGATGGGAAAATTGCATTCATTTTTTTTTTTGTTCAACCCTCTGGTCTCTGAACTGCCTTAGAAAATTTCGGCCAGATTACCGTTAATTATGCTACATATATGGTGGACACATTTTATTAAAGTGGAGTTCCGCCCCTCCCAGCAAAAAATACACATACTGTAGCTGCTGACTTTTAATATTAGAACACTTACCTGTCCTGGAATCCAGCGATGTCGGCACCCCAGCCATTGTTTCCATCAAGTCTCGCTGGCTGCCACTGCCATTGTCTGTAAAGGAACCGGCAGTGATTCCCTACTGTGCATGCATGAAGCGTGCTGTGCTTTCTGAATGGCCGAAAGCGGGGGAAGGAGGAGGGGAATTTAACTTCTGAGTTCCTACCGCAGCGAGAGCTTTTGGAAGCGTGGGGAGGTACCTGTCAGAAACAGGTACCTGGTTACCCCTCCCCCGAAAGGTGCCAAATGGGGCACAGGAAGGGGGAGGAGTCAGATAAGCGGAGTTTCCACTTTTGGGTGGATCTCCGCTTAATCAGGTAATATTTTCTAATAATATTATTACAACATAGAGGTCCATTTATAAGATTTAATGTCAAATTTGCTACTGACATACACTATATTTCCAAAAGTATTGGGACGCCTGCCTTTACTTGCACATGTACTTTAATGGCATCCCAGTCTTAGTTCGTAGGGTTAAGTGAGTTAGGGGTGGAGGAACTTGACTGGCCTGCACAGAGTCCTGACCTCAACCCAATAGAACAGCTTTGGGATAACTTAGAGCGGAGACTGCGAGCCAGGCCTTCTCGCCCACATCAGTGCCTGACCTCACAAATGTGCTCATGAAAGAATGGTCAAACATTCCCATAGACACACTCCTAAACCCTGTGGACAGCCTTTTCAGAAAAGTCTGTATATAAAAAAAGAAGAAGAAAGTTCTCTTAGCTCTAGGTGCTGCAGCTCTCTCAAGAATCCACAGGGTGGCGGACTTGATCTGAATTGTACAAAGAGAAGAGAGCACAAGGCTACCCTAGTGTGATATTGTTTATTGCCAAAAATGCAGATTCAAGTTAACCTCCCTGACGGTAATCCCGAGTGTGGCTCGGGGTTAAATTTCAGTCCCATTAGCGGTAACCCCGAGCCACACTCGGGATTACATTGCAGGATCCTGGTGCGGCGTTACTTACCTTGTCCCCAGGATCCTGCTATGTCCCCCGCAGTGTCTGTGGGCTCTGTCTCCTCCGAAGCCTCTCCGTGCCAGGCTCCGTTCCCTGCGAGCGGCGCGATGCATGGGGGCGGAGCCTGGCAGAAAATTCAAAAAATGTAAAAATCATAACACATACAGTACTGTAATCTAACAGATTACAGTACTGTATGAAATTATTTCACATCCCTTTTGTCCCAGTGCTTTGGCCCATGCCCTGCATGCAGTTTTATATGATATATACTGTTCTTTCTGCCTGGAATCTGGAGATTGTCCATAGCAACCAAAAAATTGAGTGATAGTGAATCGTGGGGAAATTTATTTTATTATTATTATATTATTTTTTTTTTAATTATTTATATTTATTTATTATATTATAATTTATGTTTTTGTGTTTCAAACTTCATCATACCCGGGATATCTACTAGACTCTTGTTTGGACAGATTTAAGTGTGTTATTGTTAAGAGATACAGGCCTACAATATAAAACGCCAAATTTCCATGCAAAATAATTGCACCAATTCTGCCGCACCCTGGATATACCTTTAGTCGAGGTGCCCAATTGGTATGCGGAATTCCGACAGGCAACAGTCAGAAGACACCAAACTCCAGCAGAACCGATGGATACGCATGACATGCGACATGACAGGAGACGCTCGACATCAGGTAACAGATCACGAGCTGTACGCCATGACTCACGCTACGGATACAGCCCCTCCAGCTCTCCGCGCTCTAGAAGAGCCAGAAGGGATAACTGACCCGACGCTCTCCCTATAGCAGTCCCTTAATCCGATAGATCTTGAATAGGATTAAGGTGAAAATCTAACTTCTCAAAATCTGTTACGGCCCTTTCGGTTGCCTCTTGTTAACTGGTTATATGACTGTTTGACTTTATGTTCATGCAATCTTCATCAACGTCGATGTCTATGCTCACCTTGGAAACTCGTTTGTTTCAACGAAGACATGCAGAACTTGCTCATGCCTACACTGCCGCCTGCATACAGCATTCCCTATAACAGCTGAGACTATTTTCAGCTGTCATCCTTCACAAGTTACCTACACCACTGGACCCACTGCAGGATCACAGGTCAATTCATTTTAGTTTGTTTTACTCCACTGTCCTGCACAGATCCCTTACACACGCGCCTCCTGCCCTGATTTAATAATAAAGTTTCAGTTTTAACAAGCTAACTAAAACCAGCAACCCGCAACGTGACACTGGAAACTTAAGTACGGGCATTATCTTCCCCCCATTAGCACTGCCAAATACCACCGCTCAGGTGCTGTTGGTGCACTGACTGTCTGCTCCACCGTATGGCTAATGGATTTTAAGCGTTACATATACCTTTCCTGAGGATCCCGAATACAGGATGATCTATTACGCAGCGAGAACAACCCGGATGGAGACGAGAACATTGCATTTGGATACAAAGGATGAACATAACCTCTCCCCCGCCTACACCAAGTAAAATATACAAGCAAACTCCCTAAATATGAACATCGGTTTAATACATCAAATTCTGATCTTACGTTCCTGGAAGCCCTCATGCTAATGACTTCAAATCCCCGGTGGTCCTACGCATCTCCTACACAGCTCAGAAGAGATCAAGAACCCGTATCCTTCACTTTTAACAGGACACCGCTGTCTTATTCTTAGATGTGATCAATTATCATTTTCTTTACACAGATCAGCTAAAAACTGGACTTTGGTAATGTATCACTGTTACACTTATTAACAGCAAGCAGCAACTATCCCTCCCAGAGATGCATACATAACATCCTATTAGAATGCATGTCTCTTTTACGGCTACCTTTAAATGTACATCAACCCTTAGGCACCGTAGATTAACTCCAGGTAGATGTTCACTTGCAGCCCTCCCACCTGTCAATACAACCACTACAGTTTACTAATTCTTTCCATGTAGTAACACAATCCACCGCATAATTACCTTACAAGGTATTTCACGCCCTTCAACATCACTCATAGCTTCCTTAGCAGCACGTCGCATAACACCACGAAACCTAGAATTCTACAGGCATACTTTACATACCACTATGTACAGGGTGATCTATCTCTCACGAACAAACTGCGATGCATGGTCAATTCCGGTTTAACTAACGAAGATGAATGCAGATCACCTAGATGGCTGGTACACTTAAATTGAACATCTCTCCTCCCCGTCCCAACAACTATGCAATGAATCACTTGATATTGCGGGTGAGTCCACTAAGACTTATACATGTGCCGTACCACCGAGGTAATGATAGAATCCTGCACTCTCGTATCAGATGCTAGACAGCTCTAACCTGCCTGTGGTACAAAGAAACAATAAAACACCCTACTCCTTGAATTCTCCAATAACACGTCCAGTAAAATTAGACAGCATGCTATAAACAACCACCCTAGGTGGAATCACCCTATTAAATAAACCGGCGGCGATTATACATGATAAGTATTCACGCACCCCTGCACAGGGAAAAACCACTGCTACACGCCTCCTAATACACGATATAGCAGGCTAGGACAACATATTGAACAGCAGACAGAGGATTAAGATTAGTTTATTATTGTACTGTTAAGATTCTTACTGGCGGTTTTATTTATCTTCATTTTGTCTGCATTTTAGATACTGCTAATACGAACTGACATACAGTAGGCTATACCTATACAAAAATCGACCTTGATTGCAATGTTTTATGGTTTCAGAAGGGTTTCTACTCACTACTCATTATCTTTGGTCATCATACCATACATGTTTTATTTACTTCTGTGTTTTTTCAGACTTAGAGGATAATTATATATTCTTTTGGATTCTCCTGTAGCATGACTCTTGGCATGTGTAAGTAACCATCAGTCATCACCTGACTAGCAATTATATCTCCTCAATGTCCATTAACATATCCTAATTTACTCGCCGCTTTCACCTATTTTATTTGTTTTTCTTTCCCACCCTTATACTACCGCTGCTTACATGCTCACCTGATCACTCACCCCGGTTTCGGGGTCATGTGACAGGTTGCAAGGCACACAATCTTTGTTTCTCAACCTATGATCTTCCATAGTTTTAAACTCCTTATATTCTATACACTATTCGCACAAAATATATCCCTCCCAATTTTTTTTTTTTTTTTTATGCACAAAACCCTCCACTACTTTACCTTCAGAGCAGGTAACGGCGGGCATACCTGTGAGTGTACTGATCTCCTGTGTAAGACAGTTACTGACCCCCAAACGGTACTATTAAGAAGTACAGATCTGACACCAGGTCAAATCCTATCGCCTTCAAACCGTACACATTACTTCCTCTATAGAGTAGAGGAGGTTAATTATTTACCCCCCTCCCTTGCCCTCTTATTTCGACCCCTCTTCACAGACGGTTTACACTCCCCTGACCACGCTTATTACGGTAAATAATTAGAACAATCTTTGAAAGCACACTCGAACTCACACATAATTCCTATATCTACGGACATCCGTTTTACTACCATGCAAGCCAACAATACACCCTCGTCTCTTTCCAAGGTAAAATTCTGTTCCCTGAATGTCCGTGAACTTAATTTGCCTGAAAAGAGATCTCAATTGTTACACTCCCTAAAAATAAGTAAGACTCAGATAGCCTTTCTGCAGGAAACTCACTTCCGAACTGACAACATCCCAAAACTTTACAATCATCACTACCCCACCGTATTTCATGCTTCCAACAAAGAAGCTAAAACAAAAGGCGTAGCGATCTTACTAGCAAAAAATTGTCCGTTAAAAGTATCAGAAGTTAAAAGAGACACCTATGGCAGATATATCTTTCTTAAGGGAACTCTTCACAATTCTCCTATCACGTTGGCCAACCTTTACGCCCCGAACAAAAGCCAGGTCTCATTTTTTCGTGAAACTCTTCATTTACTAACCGAATTCTGTTCTGGAATACTTATTGTTGGAGGAGATTTTAATGTGGCCTTATCGCCATCTCAAGATTCATCCACCGGCGCATCCTCCATGCCTTACAGAGCCCTAAAATCCATTAAAAAACAACTCCAAGAACTGTCACTCCACGATTCCTGGAGAACATTACACCCAAACGGGAGAGACTTCACATACTACTCAGCACCACACAACAAATACACAAGAATTGACCATTTTTTTATATCACAAACTGACCTACCATTACTGTCCAAGGCCTCAATTGACCCAATGGTTATCTCCGACCATAACCCGATATCCATTACCCTTGACTTTCCCACATCCCGTCCTAGAAACGGAATTTGGCCACTAGATAACTCAACATTAACGGACATCGACATCACCCAAAAACTTGACAAATGCTTACAACACTATTTTAAGGAAAACGTTCCTGGGGAATCGAAACAATCAAGCATTTGGGCGGCACATAAGTGTGTAATACGTGGAGAAATTATCTCGCTCAATGCCAACAAATTCAGACTAAAGTGGGAACGTCTTGCAGCCCTATACGCAAAAATACACTCACTGGAAAAGGCTCACAAACTTTCACTAGCCACAAAATCACTAATTGACCTCACGAAAGCCAGAGAGGAGCTCTTAGCAGAATTAGGTAAAACCTTGCAGCGCAAATATGTTTTAACACAAAAACTATTTTACGAATTTGGAAATAAATCTGGAAAACTATTGACCAAGGCATTACAATCAAAGAAAGCATCACATACTGTACACACGATTAGAGATTCCTCAGGAACAAATTTTTCCACCCCGGCGGAAATCGCCAACCAATTTGTCCGATACTTTTCGGATCTATACAATTTACCCACTTCTAAGGAGACAAGTCCCAACACAGAAAGAGAAAATGCGTTAAGAGATTTTCTAACTCATTACTGCCCGACATCCATCTCTCCAGAAGACATAGAACACCTAAACCGTCCCATTACTCCAGATGAAATCTCAAATGTACTAAAACAACTCAAGCCAGGCAAACGGTCTGACTGTGGGTTATTACAAAACTTTCCAAACGACATTGATTCCTCATCTCACCAAGACCTTTAATGAATTATCTTCCTCTCCCCAAACAAACAAAGACTTATTAGAAGCATACATCACACTTATACTGAAACCCGGCAAAGATGAGACACTGGTATCTAATTACCGGCCTATTTCTCTCCTTAACGTCGACATGAAAATATTTGCCAAAACTCTAGCCAATCGAATTCTCCAATTCCTTCCCAACTTAATTTCACTAGACCAGGTCGGATTCATCCCTGGCAGAGAAGCCAGAGATAACACTATAAAGGCTATCAATGTCCATCACTGGCTCTCAACATCTTCCACACAAGGCTTTTTCCTATCCCTTGATGCGGAGAAGGCGTTCGACAGGGTGGCTTGGGACTACATGACTGCAGTTCTACAGGCTATGGGATTTCCAACTCTTTTTATCCAAATGATTCTAACGCTATACGCTTCTCCCACAGCCAGAATCAGAGTTAATGGTCATCTGTCGGACGCCTTCTCCGTGTCTAATGGCACCAGGCAAGGGTGTCCGTTATCCCCGATTCTTTTTGTCCTTTCCCTAGAACCCATACTGCACAAACTTAGGACCAACCCCGATATTAATGGCATCGAAATCAAGCGCAAACAATATAAACTTGCAGCATATGCAGATGACATTCTCCTCTTCCTCTCTAACCCTTTACTTTCGATCCCTAACTTATTGAAAGACTTTGCCCTCTTTCACAAACTGTCTAATCTGAAAATAAATTTCTCTAAATCTAAGGCCCTCAATATTTCCCTACCACCAGAGATAGTCTCTCTATGCAAAACTAACTTCCCTTTTAGCTGGGCACCTCACTCTCTTACATACCTAGGCATCCAAATTCCAGCCAACTTAAATGATTTATACGTGATATACCTGATATACATAAATATTATACAGCATGCCATCTCACTAGAGTAATTGATTGGCACATACACACACACTCGAAAGATTGGATCGCTTTGGAAGACTCATGCGACAATATCCCTTTATCCAATATCCCATGGCTTAACAATAAGGTCATTCCTAGAGTTTATTCAAATCACCCGCTCATAGGACCTACCTTACATAGCTTCAAAACTGCGTGTCAATCCCTCACACTAACTCCTACACCAGGCCCAATGACTCCCCTGACGAACAACCCCGACTTTCCACCGGGAGTCACGAGAAACAACACTACAAACCATACCACTGAATACCCGCTGAGAGCCCATCACTTCTTCGACAAAGGTTCTTGTATTCCATTTTCGGCTCTATCTGCACAGTACCCAAACAGAAACATTTCCCTTTTCCATTTCCTACAAATAAGACATTTCCTAAAGGGCAATTCACTCACATCGCAATGGTCCAGAGAATTACACCCTATCGAATCACTATGCTCTATGACATGCCCCCAAAACCACTTAATTTCTACTGTATATTCCATGCTATATGGGGAAATCAATCACAAAGACAACCCAACTAATCAGAAATGGGAAAGTGAACTTCAAATTGACCTTTCCCCCGAAGACTGGGAAAACATATACGAGCATACCCACAAAGGCTCCATAAACATTTCCGCGCAAGAAAACAATTTCAAACTGTACTCAAGATGGTACCGGACTCCGGAACGAATCCATAGCTTTAATCCTCACATTTCACCTTTATGCTGGAGATGTAACTCTGAAGTGGGTACTCTCCTCCATATTTGGTGGGAATGCTCGCTTATTAAACCATTCTGGGAACAGGTACACAGCTTGATATCTCGAATAACCACATACACACTGGACCCGTCAGCAGCTCAGTTTTTACTACATCACACAACCCTGCCACAATCCACATACAGGAAGTCCTTAGCACTTCACCTCGTAAACGCTGCCAAACAATGTGTCCCTCTATTTTGGAGAAAGATCAACCCACCCAAAATTTCCGACTGGTTAAAGCGCATAGATAAGATAGCAGAAATGGAAGACCTAATTCATCAGGCCAACGAAAATCCCACAAAATTTCGCAAAACTTGGGCATGTTGGCTACACTTTCGAGAATCCTCGGAATTCCAAACACTTCTCCTCGACCCGCCCCACAGACACACAAGGGGACTTAATGGTTCCATTACATAAAAGTGCTGATTTGAGATAAAATCCGAAGACCCACGAGATATACCCGAGTCTTGGCCGTATCAGTTTAGATCCACTCTTTTTGAGTTCTGCACATAACGGGTAATTACCCCCTAATTCACCTCTTTTTCTCATACCCTCAACATGAAAGGAAGGAGAACTAATCACACCTCTACCACTAAAAGTTCTAACCTCCCTCCCTCACAATTTAGAGTGTAACCGTCAACACTACCATCTTCCCCCTCCCCACTTTCTACCCATACCTCATTGTAGCTATAAAAATTATAATCCTAAAACAATACTTACGAGACTCCTCGATAATGTCTATGTGTCCAACACTAAAACGCCTTATAATTAGCAATCACCACCTCACCCCCCTTGCACAGTTTGTTCCCAAGTAGGGTGCTTGGGTTGGGTGAGGTATAACGTTGGTCCACATGACAAACATGGGCCACTATAAGCAAAAACAAAAAATAGCCACTTATTACTACATCCAAATTATCTTGGACAAACTGGAACTCCCAGACCACACAGAAATGTTTCAAGAGTTTTTCTTCAATGACTTAGATAAACATGTTCTTTACCACTGTTCTTGTAAGGGCATACATGGTTAACTATAATTTTACTCCATACTGAGATAGTTCTGAAATGCTCAATGTCTAAACTTATGATCGAATGTAAATGCTCCATTTATGTGCATGATAACATTCTGTATCACCTGTTATTTTGTGTTATTTTATCTTACTCAATAAAAATTTTATGAGGAAAAAAAAAAAAAAAGACTGGGATACCATTAAAGCTCATGTGCGTGTAAAGGCAGGTGTCCCAATACTTTTGATAATATAGTGTACATTTACTTGCACATTCGCCATTCAGATTCGGTAGCACTTTGAAAACCCCAAAAGGCATTCATCCCTGGATGTCTGTATTCTGCAGTGAAAAATGATTGTTTTCTCTAATTTTTAATTTATTTTAATTAAATTCAAATTACCTTTAGCCCTGTTGAGCCTGTACGTTTGAAGTCCCCAAATCAAGCATGTGTTTCATTCCATCCTGTTCATGCTGGAATCAGTTGGAATATTGTAGCTAGACAGGAATGTACATGTCAGAGTAGCTTGTGCTGGTGCTATTGTGTCCTAGATATATTTTATATTGTAGATAATCAGCAAAATTACAAAGCCTGGTTCTATTTCCTACAGAGCATTTTAGAAAATACAGCCTTACATTTACCAATGTGTAAAATGACCCTATGAATAAAATCATAAAGACAAGTTTAAAGAAGGTGACCCTAGCACTTTTAAATATTTTAGAATCTCAGGTATGCTGGATTCATGTTTCAGCAGAATTTGAGTGAAAATAAAAAATTCCATAATTTAACCATTTAACTATACACGTGCAGCATGCTGTAGCCTTAAACTTCCCTTTTATTTTTTCAATTTTTTTTTATGAAATGAGGAAGTCCACATTGGGTAGATTTTCTCCCACTTTCTTTTCTGATGAAATGAAATCAGAGCTAAAACAAATGATGAAAAATCTCTTGAGGACAAAGACAGCAATGAAAACATATTTTGCTAGTAGCCAGGAAAGATTATAACCTATATCAGATTTTTAATTGCTGTGTGTGCCCTCCTGCCTCTCTGACCCCTGTCCCCTCATTTCTTGTCCTGGTGTCACAGAGAAGTCACTGAGACACAGTAGAGTAGCAGACAGCGATACAAATCTGACAGTTGTTTTAACCCATCCCTATTCTGTTCCAAATCAAAGAATATTCTACTGGAGATAGACTTTACATCCATTTATATAATGTGGATAACGATCCATGTTACGTACTTTATACATTAAACAATGTGAATATCTTGATCCTCTCCCTTGTGGAAATAAACTAATATTCCAATGATCAGAAGAAGCATAGATGTGCAAGCTAAGATCAGTTTTGGTGGTGAAGCAGATTCATTGACAAGCAGGGTTGGATTTATCAATAGGTACAGTAGGCATGAGCCTATAGATGGAATTTCCCTGTATTGGGTACACGTTTCCTATCATAAATAGAGATACAATACTCTTATGTAGCGCTGGTAGATTTTTAATCTACCGCTGATAGGTAAATCTAGTGGGTCACTTGTTAGAGGAAGTCAGATTTGCCTCTGTTCCAGCTTGGCTGAGTTGCATGTGGTTCCACACTGTGCCGGTGGGTGTTGTAGTCACCATGTGCCAGTGTTGGAAAAGCAACGTGTTGAAGCGTATGAGTGCTCCTCTGTCCTGGGGACAACTCGGTGGAGGTGGTCCTCCGAGTTGCATTCTGGGAGAGGGTATTTATGGGAGAGATGCCATATTTTGGGTTTTTTTTCCAGCCACCTGCTGGCCCTCCTGGCCGACAGGTATGTGTTAAGAGTTCCAGAGGCCCACGTCGCTGCAGCGTGTGGGTGGGCCCAGAAGCCTGTCTAGGGCCTACCACAGCAGCAGAGGAACGGTCCTGAGCTGTCTATCCTGAGTGAAGAAGTTGGACAACCGAGAAGATCCCAGGGGAGGACCCGTCATGAAAGGATCATGCAGAGTGCTGGTCTGGAGAGGGGCCTGGTGACTTGGTTGGAGGACGTATCCTGAAGTAATCTTACTGCATAGTACTGCCGGGTTGGCTTAAAGGTTCAAGTACTGTGTCTGACATTCATCACAAACCAATACATCCTGTGGCAGAGGATCGTACGGGTTTCATTCCAAACAAGTCTGTGGCAGAGACTTTTGTTCGTGCTGCATACTGGCTGCTAGGCAAGTGAGAGATGTCTATCCAGGCGGGCAAAGATTAGATCCTACAAAAAAACAGGAGACTATTCAACTACAAGTGTTCAATTCCAAAGAATGTTCTGAAGAATGCTACTGAAAGGTATTTGAGCTTCCCTGCAGCTTTCCTTCTGCCTCTTTCCTGCCACTTCCTTTATTTGTTCATTAAAGCATTGGAAAAATATACTCGAGTGTTCAGTGCTTGCATCGCCCAGAGGTAAACTCAGTGGAACCCTAGACCCGGTGCCGGTGAAACAGAGGTATCGAGAGTGAAGGTAACAGCCCGCTTTAAACCAGCAGCTCCACTGAGAGTTATTGCTACACTTATATAAACTGATCTATGCATGTTCACAATACTTTCAGCCAAGCTAAAGTGTACAAACAGACATTACCCAAAAGTACCCCCAAATCTCTCTCTCTCCCTCTAGAGCATGTCCTGGCATTTTTTTTGTGGTCATCTTGTTGCTGTAGTGTGAAACACTTTACATTACTCCATTTTTGTCATGACCAGGCTTTTAAAATTCTTGCAGGGGTTGCTGATGGGAGCTCAGTTTCTAAATAAATAGACATGCCCCCAGAACTACAGTTTCCAAGATATATTTCCTTATATCCAGTATGTGGGCAGTCTCTTGTGAGTCAAAGCAGCAGCATCAGTTTGTTGGGAAAGAAATTAAATGTGTTCAGGTGCACCGGGACAAGGAGGACTAGGGAATAAGCAGAGTTTTGTAGTCTAGCAGGCAGGGCTACATTGTACATTGTACCCCTACCCATTCACCAAAAAAGTGTCAAAAAAGTTAAAACGACAGGAGACAGTTTTGGACAATTCATTTATAAAAAAAAATAAAATAAAAAGTGTCCTGCGATGTCCATCCATCTTCAATCATGGCACAGATGGACACGAAAGATAGAAAAAAAAAAAGCTCCACCTCAATGGGAGGCGTTCCGCCGACTGCTGTCTCTTGGCTGTAACAGCTGTTATATGGGTAAGGGTGGAGCCACCCAGTGATGTAAACGGGTGACCCTGCCCCCCTCTGACGTCATGTGACATCACATGACATCAGAAGGGGGTGGGGTCAACCAGTTACATCACCAGGTGGCCCCGCCCTTGTCTATATAACAGTTGTCACAGCCAAGAGACAGCAGTCAGCGGGACGCCTCCCGTCGAGGTGGAACTTTTCTTTTTTCTATTTTTTGGGTTGGTGATTAAAGGTGGATGGAGGTTTTTTTATTTTTTAATAAAGGATTTGTCCAAAGCTGTATTTTTTGGTGAATGGGTAGGGGTACAATGTACCCGATACCCATTCTCATGGGGGGGGTGGGATCTTGGGGTCCCCTTGTTAAAGACCCCCACAACCACAGGGCAAGGTTTGTGGGGATGGGGCCCAGACCTGAAGGGCCTCTTTTTTACATTTTGGCTCGGGGTTCCTCTTAACCACTTTAATACATTGTGTTATATATACTACACTGAATATCTAGTCTACACTAAATGCAGAGTGTGTGTGTGTGTGTATATATATATATATATATATATATGTATTAGACTGTATATATATATAATAAATACACTGCCTGCATGCCACTAACTAACCTGCCTGCCTAATCTAGCTCAATCTATCTCCATCCAGACACTATACACGGCTGCTATGTAAGTAGCCTTATTTAGTGTGGGGGGTGGACTTATTTAGTGTGGGGCGTCCCCCTGAGCCATATATATATATATATATATATATATATATATATATATATATATATATATATATATAAGTATTAGACTGTATATATATAATAAATACACTGCCTGCACCACCACTAACTAACCTGCCTGCCTAATCTAGCTTAATCTATCTCCGTCCAGAAACTATACACGGCTGCTATATAAGCAGCCTTATTTAGTGTGGGGCGTGGACTTATTTAGTGTGGGGCGTCCCCCTGAGCTATGATTGGCCAAAGGCACCCTGCTTTGTAGCATTGTTTGTAGAATTTTGAGGAAAATAATTAATTTAATTTTGGAATAAGGCTGTAACATAACAAAATGTGGAAAAAGTAAATCGCTGTCAGGAATTTCCAGATGCACTGTACATTACATGCAGCCAATGACATCACTAGCGCATGCGCTCTGAAGGAACGACCACAGGTGCCGTTCCTTCTGAGCCCTGTCCCGTATACGGTGGCATCGTGGCAGTGATGTCATCTTGGCTCGGGCCAATCACAGAGCCAGAACCTGCAAACCCGGAAGAAAGACAGGTGAGGATGGAAGCGGTTGCAGTGCTGACATGGTGGCACTGGAACAGCTTCATTTAATGTAAGTAAGTTTCATATAATGTGATAGTATGTGATGCAGGAAGGAAAAAAAAATAAAAATGTCCAGCGGTATACAACCGATTTAAGAGTTCAGAAGTACCTGACATTAAAATAAATTAAATAGTCTACTGGATTCTCAAGAACTGTGTAAGAAACAAGGAATAATATATATGGTAATCAATGTAAAGTTGTAGAAAGATAAAATAATGTTTTGTTTTTTTTAATTGTTTGATTACCACAGATAGTAACAGTAGACAGATAGCCTGAAGAGTTACATGAGTGGTCCTGCAATTTTGAGAAGTATTCTTTCATGTATATTCAACTTCGTCTTGGATAGATCCCAGTGTTGGGTGCATTTTGTACGAACACTACCACTGCCAATGGTTAACATTTTAGCTTAAAGCATATACGGTATAACAAAAATATAATACTGTAATTGATTGTGGCTTACCATTTCTTAGAAGTGGTGGCTGCATTAGTTTTCCCTATTCAGGTTAAAGCTTAAGTGCAGTAAAAAAACCCCACAAAAATCAGCACAAGGGACACTACTTACAGTCAGTAGGGTGTATCCCTTGTGTTGATTTCTCTGCTTCTACCTGAAATCCTCCTGCATTGATGGTTCCCACAGTGAAAGATTATGGTGGCGAGTGTTAAAAAAAAACTGAGGGAGCAGGGACAGGCACTCATCAAGATTTTCCGACTCCCCTGTCCTTTCTATACTGTTTTGTCATTTGTAAAAGTTGTACTACAGCTTCTATGAATGAAACAGGATCTATGAATGTAGGGGCCAAAGGTTTGAATGTTGACATTTAAAAGCTCTGTACTACATACAATATCTTTGAAGTCTACAGTTTTATTTCCATCACTGCAAGAATACTATAGTAACTCCTCTTTTTTGAGAAAATAAACCTCCCTGGGGGATCAATGCACATTGCAGGGATTTTTAACAAATATTGAAACAGATTTCTACCTTATGTTGCACTGAGTAAATAGCTGTGTGTTTCATCATGTCTTCTGGGTACTGGTTCTGAATGGGAGAGTCTGGTTCATTATAATCACCTTGATGAACTCTCTTACTTGTCATGTTAATGCTGACCTCTGGGAAAATCAGCGAGCCAATTGCACAAGCAGAATATTACATTTCTAGGGGTGTCGTGTACACCAATGTTGTACAGAACGCTTCCAGGATGCCATATTGCATTGAATTTTACAAAAAAAGCACTGCAGACTGTAATGAAAAGGTCATTTTTGAAAGCAATAAATTACAATATGGTTTGTGTAGCAATTGTACATGCTATATAAATAAATAAATAAATAAATAAAAAATTAAATTATATATATATATATATATATATATATATATATATATATATATATATATATATATATATATATATATATATATATATATATATATATATATATATATATATATTTTTTTTTTTTTTTTCAATTCCTATATTTTTTGGTTTTGGCTTCCTGACCGCCCTATGGCAGGTTTACTGCTACAGGACTGCCTCCCTGTGCCAAATCACATATATATATATATACATGATTTTGTACGCCTGTGATTCTGTAGCTTTCAAATTCACCTTTTCTAGAATGGTCCTGTTTCTTCTCCTGTTTGCCAATTTTCAGCCATGTTCACTGGCCAGCATTGGATGACATCATGCATGCACAGGGCAGGGCCATCTTTAACCTCCCTAGCAGTATTCCCGAGTGTGGCTCGGGGTGCATTTTCAGTACCAAAAGCGGTAACCCCAAGCCACACTGGGGATTGCATCGCAGGATTCAGGCAAAGATACGTTCTCTGCTTGATCTATCACAGTGTTAGGCTCCGTTCCCTGCGAGTGTCGCGACGCATGGGCATGGAGCAAAAAGTGAAATACACATAATACATACAAATACACTGTAATCTTACAGATTACATTACTGTATCAAATCATTTCACAACCCTTTTGTCCCTAATGCTTTGTCCAATGCCCTGCCTTGCAGTTTTATATTATAAATACTGTTCTTTCTGCCTGGAAATTTGAGAATGTCCATAGCAACAAAAAAGTGTCCCTTTACTAGGGATGAGCTTTGAGTTCGAGTCGAACGTAAGTTCGACTCGAACATCGGCCGTTCGACCGTTCATCGAATTACAAATTCGAGTGGCGCGTCACGGCCCATAAGTCACTGCGGCATCGCAGTGCATTGCTGGCTGATGATTGGCCAAGCATGCACTAGGCTGGGTGGCTTTGGCCAATTATGCCTCAGGGGATTTAGTACATGCCCCACACTATATAAGGCCGCCTGGAAGTCGGCCTTGTGTAGTGTGTTCCGGTGTGCTGAGAGATAGAGAGTGAGAGAGAGACAGTGTCATTTCATTTGAGTTAATCAGACATATGTCGAGCTCCCATGCAACCTGTTGGCAACACTACCTAAAAGACACACACCAAAGAACAAGGCGGACCTCTCCTTGCTCCTCCTCATCAGCTGGGATCTCCAACCCCACTATACCTTCAGTCCTCTCAGAAACCTGCACTGAGAGGAATGAAGGTGTAGAATTAGGTGTGCCACTGCCAAGTACTTGCGGGCAATCTGCTATCGGTACACCAATGTCTGATTCTAGCAGGCAGATTTCCCTACCCCATTTGCTCCACCAGCGAAAGAAGTTCGCTCCCAGCCATCCACATGCCCAGCGGTTGAATGCTAGCTTGGCTAAATTGCTAGCACTTCAAATGCTGCCTTTTAAGTTGGTAGACTCTGCCCCTTTCCGTGAGTTTGTGGAATGTGTGGTACCTCAGTGGTAGGTTCCAACATGCAACTTTTTTCACGGAAGGCAATTCCGGCTCTCTACCGGCATGTGGAAGTCAATGTCCATGCCTCACTGGACAGGGCAGTCAGCGGTAAGGTGCATATTACCGCTGACTCATGGTCCAGCAGGCATGGACAGGGACGTCACCTATCTTTCACCGCGCACTGGGTGACTCTGCTGGCAGCTGGGAAGGATGCAGGACAGGGTGCAGTAGTGTTGGAGGTTGTTCCATCACCACGCCTCCAAAATTCTACTAGTGGTGATTCTGCCACACCTCTCTCCTCCATCCCCTCTTCTTCTTCTTCCTCCATGGCCTATTCCTGTGCTGTTTTGTCCTCTGAACCAGCGGTGCTAAATAGGCGTTCAAGGGGCTACGCAAGCATGCAGGCAAAAATATGCCATGCAGTGCTTGAGCTGGTGTGCTTGGGGGACAGGGGCCACACTGGGGCAGAGATTCTGTCAGCTCCCCAGGGGCAGGCTCAAAGGTGGTTGACGCCACACCAGCTTAAGCCAGGAATGGTGGTTTGCGACAATGGCACCAACCTCCTCTCCGCCCTCCGACAGGGACAACTGACCCATGTGCTCTCTTTGGCTCACGTCCTTAACTTGGTGGTGCAGCAGTTTTTGGGCTGGTACCCGGGCTTACAGGATGTCCTGAGGCAGGCCAGGAAAGTCTGTGTGCATTTCCGCCGGTCATATAATGCCAGTGCTCGGCTGGCTGACCTCCAAAAGGAATTTAACCTGCCCAAAAACCGCCTAATCTGTGACATGCCCACCAGGTTGCACATGCTGCAGAGGGCCATCAATGAGTACCTGTGTGACTATGGCACCAGGACAGGGTCAGGGGAGCTTGGTTTTTTCTCAACGCCAGTGGGCCATTTTCAGGGATGCATGCACTGTCCTGTCACCATTTGAGGAGGCCACGAGGATGGTGAGCAGTGACAGTGCATGCATCAGTGACACTGTCCCTCTTGTCCACCTGTTGGAGCACATGCTGCGTGGAATAATGGACAGGGCACTTGCAGAACAGAGGGAGGAAGAGGAGGACTTCCTTACCTCTCAAGGCCCCCTTTATCCAGACAGTGTTCCTGTGTGCCCGCCGATCACACAGGAAGAAGACGAGGAGGAGGAGGATTGTGTCAGCATGGAGGTGGAACCTAGCACTCAGCATCAGCAGCAGTCTTCAAGGGATCATTTACAGTCCCAAGAAACCCGTGGACTTGTACGTGGCTGGGAGGAGGTGGCTGCGGATCATGTCGTCCTTAGTGACCCAGTGACCGAATGCCTCATTACTGGCTGGCAACCCTCCTTGATCCACGTTACAAGGGTAAGGTTGTGGACCTTATCTTGCTGTCGCAGAGGGAGCAGAGGATGAAACATCTTCGGGAGGCCTTGCAGAAAGGTTTGTGCAATGCGTTTCCAGAGCCTGGGAGGTTACAATTTCCTGGTCCTCCTGGACAACGTGTTGCTGAGGCTTCGGTCAGTCACAGAAGGAGCGGTGGAGAAGGTGGCCGTCTGACCGATGCGTTCAGACAATTTTTTAGTCCGCAGCCCCAAGGTATGATCGGTTCCAGCAACCATCGCCAGTGTCTGATTCACATGGTGCAGGAATACCTAGGGGCAAGATCAGACTTGGACACCTTTCCCACCGAAAATCCTCTTGGTTACTGCGTCTTGAGGATGGATCACTGGCCAGAGCTTGCACAGTATGCAATTGAGCTACTGGCCTGTCCTGCATCCAGCGTTTTTTCAGAACGCACATTCAGTGCTGCTGGAGGCTTTGTAACTGAGCACAGGGTGCGCCTGTCCACTGAATCGGTTGATCGGCTGACCTTCATAAAAATGAATCAGTCTTGGATCACCAGCTACCAAGCACCTGATGCTGATGTAACCAAATAATTTATTTTTTAATGTGAGATCCCTATGCTGATGCTAAGCAACTATCCTGTTATGCTGAGTGACTATCCTCTTCCCCCTCAATGTTCATGCTGATAGCTTGTAAGAAAATTTTTTGGTTCTGGGCACCGCCACCAGTGGCTAAGGCCCAATTTTTCTGCCCCTGTTTAACAGGGGCGTGTAATTACAATTTTTGATGCAATACTTTGCAGCAGGGCTCATTCCTGCGCTCCAACTAGAGTATCTGTGAGGAGTTGCAGTGTTGTGGCACCAGCACCATTGCCTAAGGCCCAATTTTTCAGCCCCTGTTTAACAGGGGCATGTCATTACAATTCTTGATCTAACATTTCACAGCAGGGCCCGTTCCTGTGCCCACCAAGAGTAACTGTGAGGGCTTACAGTGTTCTGGCAACACCAACACCTGAGGCCCAAATTTCTGCAGAGTATATAGGGCAGGCCCCTGCTTTCAAACATCCAACTTACAAACGCTGCTACTTGCAAACGGAAGGAGACAACAGGAAGTGAGAGGAAATCTACCCCTAGGAAGGGAAATTCTCTCCTGTAAGAGTTCCTTGTTTCACTAAAAACTCCAAATTTTCAAAATCCAATTGCCATTGGGACAGAAAGTGAGGTGAAATCTTCTGAACAGGTGTACAGATAGCAAAACAAATGTTACAGGGGTGATAATCCTTCCCTATTTTTTCCAAAAAGCTTAAAAATAGGTTTTTTGGCTGGAGCTACACATAAAAAATGTACCAGTTCAAAATTACAAACAGATTCTAATTAAGATCAAACCTACAGTTCCTGTCTTGTTTGAACCGCCTGTATACTGCTGTTCGGAGTATATAGGGCCTGGGGGCTCCACGCCTTTCCTTTTTTATTTGGGTGCGGGGTTCCCCTTAATATCCATACAAGACCCAACGGGGCTGGTAATGGGCTGGGGGGGTTTCTCAATGATTTTCATCCATATTGCCGGGACCAGACAAGCCGCAAGCAGTTTTAAATGACTTTTTTTCCTTTAGAAATGTCATTTTGAGCAGGGATTGTTCTAAACACGGGAAACACACGCCACTTTACAGGCATGCTATAGACACCCCCCAGGCACGATATTTAAAGGAATATTTCACTTTTATTTTTTTCACTTTAAGCATCATTAAAATCACTGTTCCCGAAAAAACGGACGTTTTTAAAACTTTTTTTTTGCATTGATACATGTACCCTGGGGCAGGACCTGGGTCCCCAAACCCTATTAAGGACAATAACTTGCATATTAGCCTTTAAAATTTGCACTTTTGATTTCTCACGTTCGAGTCCCATAGACTTTAACAGGGTTCGAAAGTTTGCGCGAACTTTCGGTCCGTTCGAATGTTCTGATGCGAACCGAGCCGGGGAGGTGTTCGGCTCATCCCTACCCTTTACATCAAAAGCAGTTCTCAACCAGCTAGAAAACAGCGATAGTAAATTAGAATCACTTGCAGAACTGAGCGATAGTGATTTGTGGGGAAGTTCGTCATCAGACACTGAAAGTAACGACAGCGTCAATTCTGCAATTGAGCAAATTTCAGTTTTTTTGATTTGATTACATTATTGAATACATTTTATTATTATTATTATTATTATTATATTATTATTTGTTATAATTATTTATAGTTATTTATCATATTATAATTTATGATTTTGTGTTTCAAACTTTATCAGACTCTTGTTTGGACAGATTTAAGTGTGTTATTCCTACGAATTACAGGCCTACAATATAAAATGCCAAATTTCCAACAATGTACAGACATAGGCCAGTCATGCAGGCTTAAGCGTAAGGCCTGCATGACTGGCTTTTACAGGCTAGGATGCAGTAATGTATGGGTTAATTTTAATAGTTTGACTTTAGGACAGGCCTTAAGTTTTATTAAGGGGGTTGTAAGTGGTAGTAAGGGTAATTGGGTAAGTGGCACAGCAGCCATAACATGGGCAATACCCCAGTCATGCTTTGAGCATCAAAGATCTGACATAACCATACCACAGGGAGGTTAATATTGATTGGACCCTGGGCAAACATTTTTTGGGGCCCCCATCATGCAATTTCGCTCTCCACCTGCTCTGAGACATACGATAAATAGCATCTAGACTAAAAATTCCTTTACTGCAGCAGATCAGGCAGCAATTAAAATTGGTTGCCAAAGGTTACAGCATAACATTACCACTCACTGACTGGTTGCTAGAGGTTACAGCACATAATTTCTGCTTGCTAGAGGTTACTGCGCATTCTTAAGCTCACTGGTTGGTTGCTAGAGGTTACTGAACATCCTCTGGAGCTGTGGGGGGGTGATCAATAGCAGTAGGCGGGGTGGGATGAGTGGCAGTGCTGGAGGATTGGATGAGTGGCAGTGCTGGTGGGGGGATGGGATCAGTGGCAGTGCTTAGGGGAATGGGATCAGTGGCAGTGCAGTACCCCCCTCTTTACATCAGAGTCCCCAGAGTTTCCCCATCTTAAATTATGGTCTCCAGAGTCACATTTCTTGACTTCCAAACCTAAACCACATTTCTTTTCCAAACCTAAATTAGGATCCCCACAGTTACCCCCTCTATATATTGAAGTCCCCAGTGCCCCCTCCTTACTTTAGGGTCACCAGAGCCCCCTTATACATCAGGGTCTCCAGAGCCCCCTTCTTACATCAGGGTCCCCAGAGCCCCTCTTTTTACATCAGGGTCACCAGAGCCCCCCTTTTACATCAGGGTCTCCAGAGCCCCCTTCTTACATCAGTGTCCCCAGAGAGCCCCCTCCTTACATCAGTGTCCCCAGAGCGCCCCCTCCTTAAATTAGGGTCCTCAGAGCCCCCCTCCTCACATTAGGGTCCCCAGAGCCCCCTCCTTACATCATGGTCCCCAGAGCTCCCCCTTCTTACATAAGGGTCCCCGAGAGCCCCCTCCTTACATCAGGGTCCCCAGAGAGCCCCCCTTTTTACATCAGAGTCCCCAGAGAGCCTCCCTCCTTACATCAGGGTCCCCAGAGAGTGCCCTTCTTACATCAGGGTCCCCAGAGAGCCCCCTCCTTACATGAGGGTCCCCAGAGAGCCCCTATCCTTACATCAGGGTCCATAAATTTCCCCCTTCATCAGGGTTCCCTGCTTCTTGTTTTAGGGACCCCAGAGCTGCTCCTCCTCTAAAATAAATCAGAGCATTTCCTTACCTTCCTTGAGTTCACTGAGCTGGCACTGGTGGCAGCCAGGTCTGGAGGGAGAAGCCCTGTGCCCCTTAACTGAACACAGAGGGGTGGAAGGCCAGAGTCAGACAAGCCATGTTGCACTGGCAATAGCCACAGCAGCCCAATCTGAGACAGGAAATCTCATGCACCTCCATGAACATGGGGGGGGGACAGAGGCAGAGTCAGACAAACCACGTGGTTGGTTGCTAGTTGCTGAGTGGTTGTGTCCTAGCAACCAACCACCACTGAAAGCTGCAAGGGGGAGTCGGGAGGTGTGGCAGCAGCCAGCACTGCATGAGAAAGTTCTGATCTCTGCTGAATGAGGGGGCGGAGTCAGATTTGCCATGTAGTTGGTTGCTAGACGCCGGGCAGTCCTATCAACTAACCACTAATGTTGGCAGAGGCAGCAGCAGGAGCCAGGAGGTGGGACTGCAGCAGCGTCACTGTGGCAGATCTATGGCAACACTGGCGTGGGCAAAAGGGGCTGCTGCTTTGGGCCCCACAAAAATAAATGGGCCCTGGGCAGCTACCCCTTTTGACCCATGTTAAAGACAGCCCTGGCACACGAGCTGTCATTCTGGTATGCCAGGGATTGGGCCAGCTGCTGTAAGCTGAGCTGTGCAATGCGCAGCTTACTTTACATGCTGGGGGATACAGAGAACAGACAGGTAAGTGTATTTTATTTAATTACATGTCTCTTCTGCAATAAAAACCTGCCTGTTTGCAAAGTACAATAGTGGAACTTTAGTTCCACTTTAGGAGCGATGAGAAAAATAACCTAGGATAATATACACCCAGTACTAAACTGGAAAATTACTAAATACATAGCTGAATTTCATATACATGAGCTCTTTTGCTTGCAAAAAAATTTGTAACTCTGTTTAGTCAGTCACATGATCCGGGTCCCCTGCCAAATCACACGGTGTAATGCCCTGATGCATTCTTCATAAAGGTAAATACGGTAAATAGAAAATCCAACAGGGAAAATGAAATCCTTTCATGAAAGATGCAGAAGGTGTATTTATAAATTCTTATCTACAGAGCAGACCTGAAAATATCAAGTCCAGATGTCTATTCTCTCAGAGATCATCATATATGTATATGTTTGTCTATGTATGTATTATGTTTGTATGATGCATGTATGTATTAAACTCAGGGCTGTCTTACACGGAAGATTTTCAAGGCTTCTGAGCAAATCCTACCACTTGCATGAGTTTACAATCCCAAAAGCAATATTTTCTTCACTAAACAAGAAAGAATAAGATCACTACAAATGGTAAAACATTCAGAATGTATTTTAAAAAGTCAGTTCACAGTTATCCTCAGTACTTGTAATTATGCACCAGACCCACCTGGTGTTAGCCTGTCACAGAAGGTGGTACATTTTAAATTATTAGGTTCCCTTTTTAGTAACGTTTGTATTTAACTTGTATTTAATGTTACAGGTCATCCCTAGTGCAGACTTGCCATTCTAATGATCTTTACTTTGTTGCCTTGTTCAAAGGTGAACGCAGTTTCAACCTATTTTATTATGCTAAGTGAACAGTCACTTTACTAAGTGAAAAACCTTTATTCCTTTAGTGAATTAACCTTAATGTGGTATAGCAGCAACTGTCAGACCTCGGGTGACTTGTAGCTTCTGACTGAAATTAAAGTGTCAGCTTCAGATGAAGTAACGCTCAATAAGGAGGAAAATATAAACCAGGTATAGTGAGTCAGAACAGCCATACTAATTTAAAGCTGAATTCCAAGAAATTTGAAAATTCCCCTTGCTGGAGGTCTGTGTCAACACTGCGAGGGGTAACTGCTTGTTCAGTTTAGTCAACAGTAAAATAAATTTTACTTACCAGCTCTTCCACTTCTCCAGCTGGTGGCGCTCCCCATATGGACCATCCCTCAGGGTTCTCACGTCCAGTGCTGAGCTATGGCTCAGCAACAGTCTTGATGATGTCAGGACCTTAGACCGCCAGAGCATAGGAGAGAAGAGGTTACAGGACTTGCTTTAGTAGTACAGAGAAGCCTGCAGGAATAGAGGAATGGGTAATTAAATCAACATTTCCATGCCACCTAAAACTATACGAGCAGTTAACTCTTGCAGTGCAGGTACAGCCCCATTGCAAGAAAGAAGTTTTTTGGAGTTCAGCTTTAAAAGCTGGTACACACAGGCCAAAAATCAGCTGGTTTAACAGAAACCGTCCGACATTCAGGCAGTGTATACAGCAGCCTGTCCAACAGAAGCTGGCCTAATCTCTGGCTTCTATTGAACAGCATGCTGGAAAAAAGCAGCCGATCTTCATCCGATGAGTGGTTGCAGCCAATGGCTGTGATCGCAGACTAATGTGTTCTGGCTGGGGTGACCCCCCCTATCAGAACACTATAGCACAGCGGGGCTAAACAAAAAAAAAAAAAAAAAAAAAGCTGAGGAGCTTGCGAGGAGCTTATTGTACTAACTACTGCCTGAGTGTACCAGACAACAGAGTGAATATTCAATAGTCTAAGCTGTAAAGTTTGAAATAGCTACTCCAGGTGAGTTGAAAAGAAACGCCTTTGCGAGAGTGGTTCAAGGGTTGAGGAAGTCCTACTAGCGTGAAACATGTTCCATCTGTGATATCCCCATGGTGTTTGTGATGTTTTTATGATATACAATAAAGGATTTCAAGCAGTGCAGCAATTCTGGGATTTTTTTTTTTGATGAGTCTCAGCTGTAAATCTCACTTTATTACAATCACTTGGCGACTGCAATATGTATATATACATTGTGGTTTGCAAGTGGTTTACAGGGGTTATGGCTGAAGCTATCAGTCATAAACCCAGTGTTTGTTTATTCAGCCAGCAGCTGGCTTTCTCCTGAAAGTGGTTCTAGTGGCTCATTAGCCAAGTGGGAGGGTACATCCCCCCTGACCCTCGCCGGTGTCATCTCTGATCTCCTGTATAGCCTTGGAGGACCGGGGCAACGTTGTGACGTCACTTCCAGGCTAGGGCGGAAGTAAAAAAATCTTTTTTTTTAAAGCAAAAGATCAAAAAAAATTTTGCTTTTAAAGGTAAATAACCCAACAAATTACATAGAATGGAACAGGTAAAACTAAATGTTCCATAATGTCAGCCAGGATTGGTTTCTTGGTTCTGAGCTGTTTATCAGTGACACTCTGCACAGAAGGAGCTAAGATTAAAATAGTAAATAGTACATAGAAGATTAGAGGTGTAGAAACTCTATAAAAATTAAGTTCCAGTAATTAGTATATGGTTGTGGATTAGTGAATAACAAAATCCGCTCTGTTAGCGGAAGGCCTAGCCTACTACCATTAACCTATTAACAGGGTTTGTACCAGCCATCTGTTCTTTGTTTACAGATTTTTGATGCTCAAAACGGTACATTATTTTGCATGGAAATTTGGTGTTTTATATTGTAGGCCTGTAATTCTTAGGAATAACACACTTAAATCTGTCCAAACAACAGTCTAGTAGACATCCCAGGTATAATAAAGTTTGAAACATGAAAATTGCTTTTGGTAATGAAAATTCCCCCCCCACGCCACACTCGGGAATACTGCTAAGGAGGTTAAAGAAACCTGTCCAGCACAATAGGCATAAGAGCAGCATCAACACAAGAAAGACTAAACTTTGTATGTCCTCATTTACATTAAACCAACCCAATTTTATGCTTCTGTTTGCACTTAATTTGGTTCTCCCACTTACTGGTAGTTTACTCTTGTCAAAAAGGAGGTGGTGAGTTAGTTTTCCACAAATGTGAACGTGAGGTGAAATGTTACTTAAATCTCCAAAGTCGTTATTTTTGGCCAATCAACACAGAAAATTGTGGTTAAAATCAACATGTTTGAAATGTTTCCTGCTGACAATAGTTTTTAAAATATTTTTTTATCAAGCAATCAATGTGCTTTTAAAAATGACAAGTTGCACAAAATTCTTGCAACATGAGAGGTGTTAATGATTATTCTTTTAAAGTAAATATGGGGCTTTTTATTATGGCACAAAGTGATATCTACACATAAGCAGGTACCATACACAGGGCTTTTTTCAACAGGAACGCAGTTCAGTTCCACCACCACTAGCACTGAATGTATGTAATGCATTGTAAGAGGTGTTGGGGTGTGCTAGAGGGTCTATTGATACTGGCTGCTAGGTGATCTATTGTCACTTGGGGGATCTATTGTGGGACAGGTCTATTGTTGCTGGGGAGATCTATTGTTGGTGGGGAGATCTATTGTTGTTGGGGGATCTATTGTTGTTACAGGGATCTATTGTTGCTGGGAAGGATCTACTGTTGAGGAAAAGGTCTACTGAAGCTGGCTGCTGGGAGATCTATTGTTGTTGGCGGGGGTCTTTTGTTGCTGGGTGGACTCGATTGTTGCTGAGGGGGTTTATTGTTTGTGGCAGCAGGGGATTTATTTTACTGCTTTTCTAGTTTTCCTTAACACCTTCTATACAAATTATCTAGCACCACAAAATGATACTTGGTTATGTATTTTCTAAAAAGGGCAGTATTGAGAGATGGGTAGGGGGTGAAACCAAGGGACAGTGCATGGCGATGGAAGGGGTGACTCGGAATTGGGAGTCCCTGAGAAAAAAAGCCCTGATCATATGGCAATACAACTTTTAGCCATATGTATGCTGCCACCCTGCCTCCCCAAGCTGCTTATCCGTACTTGCTATGCTGAGAAAGTTTACATGTGCATAGGCAAGCCACAAAGCTACATTGGTGCAGAGGACACCAAAATTCAGTTTATAGTTTTCTTGCAGTGTCCCAAAGCAGCCAGCTGCTTTCAATAGAATGGATTGACAAATGTTACTCTATATAATTGATCCCAATTAAATTGGTATGGATGTATGCTAACATAAGCATTTTGCAAATTGTAGTGCATGTGCCACTATGAAAATACAATAGATTTAGGAAGTACTATGGAATGTTAAATATGACAAAAGTTGCATTTTGTAATGTTGGTGTTGTTTCTCAATCCAGAGTCCAAGAACTCATTTGTTACTAGCTTTTTCCTTCCATACTATCAATCATTATGACTTTTGTAAAGCAAGACAATTTCCCAAGCATCTTGAGTGGCCTACTTCTTTTAGCTAAGAGATTGATTTATGATCTATTTAGCATTGATATTTATTATTTTAAGCCCTTAAAAAGAAGACCAAAGAAATGTCTAGCTGTATGAACGGCCCACCTTCTAGCAGTCATTGGCTGCTCATAGAAATGATCAGACTGCAGTCAAGGCCTTCAGTGCTTCAGAGCTTGTAAGGTCAGCTCTGCCAACTGTCCATTTTTTTAACAATGGATTGTGAGAGTTGCATGACACAGAAGACAATGACAGTGCGCCCTAAAATGACACTAAACAATATTTTTACTCTCAAAAATAATCCATAAACATCCACAAATTAATGTTCCTATAATCATTTTTTATAAAATTCTTTCTTAGGCCCCTTCCACACGGGGGAAGATCCGTTAAGTGGAGTCTGCCATCTCAGCAGGAGATCGCTCCATTGATCTCCACTGAGCCGGTGGATGACAGGTTCATCTCTGCTCACTGAGCGATGAGGGACCTGTCAGAGTCCCGCTAATTGCTATGGGGAGATCGGACGAATACGGACAGCATGCCCATTTTCATCAGATCTCATCCCATCCAATCCGCCAAGACGGGTAGCGAATGTATCACCATATGTCTGTCTTGGGCGGATCGAATGGAAGGACATGTCTCCGCTGACATTCGCCTGCCCATAGGAGTCAATGGATGGCCCGCTTGGATCCGCCTGAAAAATGAACAGGCAGATCCGAGCTTGCTTGTCATGTGAAATGGGCCTTACTGTGTTTTTGCTTCCTTGTAATGTCATCTGTGAGCATCTGGATCCCTCCTTCCCCTTACTTCCTTTAGTTTGGCTTGAGGAGCGCATGTTGGTTGCAGTCATATGCCCTGCTCTATGCACACTACAAATCCCATAGCCCATAATCCCTAGTCCAACTCAGGAGCAAGCAAAAGAGGGTGGCTATGTTCCCACATACAGTGGGACCATGGAGAATGGATGTAGCCACCCCAAGTTGGATTGAAAAAATAGTCCATCTAGCCCAACCACTAAAAGGGAGAAAAAAATAAATACATTGTTGAGTTTAAAAATATATACTTTAACCACTTCAGCCCCGGAAGGATTTACCCCCTTCCTGACCAGAGCACTTTTTACAATTCGGCACTGCGTCGCTTTAACTGCTAATTGCGCGGTCATGCAATGCTCTACCCAAGCAAAGAAAATATTTCCACCGCTCAGGCTGACACTGACCCAGGTGTAAGTAGAAGTTTCAGAGCAGAAGAGCTCCAGGTGCTGGCTGAATGCTAGGCAAAGCAGGCTTGAATGGAGGAGAAGATTCGGATGCCGCACACCGGATGGGGGCAGGACCTGGGTCCCCAAACACTTTTTATGACAATAACTTGCATATTAGCCTTTAAAATTAGCACTTTTGATTTCTCCCATAGACTTTTAAAGGGTGTTCCGCGGCATTCGAATTTGCCGCGAACACCCCAAATTGTTCGCTGTTCGGTGAACTTGCGAACAGCCAATGTTCGAGTCGAACATGAGTTCGACTCGAACTCGAAGCTCATCCCTACTCCTGAGTACGGGGATACCACATGTGTGGCACTTTTTGGGAGCCTAGCCGCGTACGGGGCCCCGAAAACCCAGCACCACCTTCAGGATTTCTAAGGGCACACATTTTTGATTTCACTCCTCACTACCTATCACACTTTTGAAGGCCATAAAATGCCAAGATGGCACAACCCCCCCCAAATGACCCCATTTTGGAAAGTAGACACCCCAAGCTATTTGCTGAGAGGCATGGTGAGTATTTTGCAGCTCTCATTTGTTTTTGAAAATGAAGAAAGACCAGAAAAATTTTTTTTTTTTTCTTTTTTCAATTTTCAAAACCTTGTGACAAAAAGTGAGGTCTGCAAAATACTCACTATACCTCTCAGCAAATAGCTTGGGGTGTCTACTTTCCAAAATTGGGTCATTTGGGGGGGGGTTGTGCCACCTGGGCATTCCATGGCCTCCGAAACTGTGATAGGCAGTGAAGAGTGAAATCAAAAATTTACGGCCTTAGAAAGCCTGAGGGCGGTGCTTGGTTTTCGGGGTCCCGTGCGCGGCTAGGCTCCCAAAAAGTCCCACACATGTGGTATCCCCATACTCAGGAGAAGCAACAGAATTTATTTTGGGGTGTAATTTCACAAATCCCCATGGCATGTTTGAGCAATATAACATTTAGTGACAGCTTTGTGCAAAAAAAAAAAAAAAAATTTGTCTCTTTCCCGCAACTTGTGTCACAATATAAAATATTCCATGGACTCGACATGACTCTCAGCAAATAGCTTGGGGTGTCTACTTTCCAAAATGGGGTCATTTGGGGGGAGTTTGAACTGTCCTGGCATTTTATGCACAACATTTAGAAGCTTATGTCACACATCACCCACTCTTCTAACCACTTGAAGACAAAGCCCTTTCTGACACTTTTTGATTACATGAAAAAATTATTTTTTTTTGCAAGAAAATTACTTTGAACCCCCAAACATTATATATTATTTTAAAGCAAATGCCCTACAGATTAAAATGGTGGGTGTTTCATTTTTTTTTTTAACACAGTAATTGCGCAGCGATTTTTCAAACACATTTTTTGTGGAAAAAACACACTTTTTTAAATTTTAATGCACTAAAACACACTATATTGCCCAAATTTTTGATGAAATAAAAAAGATGATCTTAGGCCGAGTACATGGATACCAAACATGACATGCTTTAAAATTGCGCACAAACGTGCAGTGGCAACAAAATTAATACATTTTTAAAAGCCTTTAAAAGCCTTTACAGGTTACCACTTTAGATTTACAGAGGAGGTCTACTGCTAAAATTACTGCCCTTGATCTGACCTTCGCGGTGATACCTCACATGCATAGTGCAATTGCTGTTTACATTTGACGCCAGACCGACGCTTGCGTTCGCCTTAGCGCGAGAGCAGGGGGGACAGGGGTGCTTTTTTTTTTTATTTATTATTTTTTTGCTTTTTTATCTTATTTTTAAACTGTTCCTTTCATTTTTTTTTTTTAAATCATTTTTATTGTTATCTCAGGGAATGTAAATATCCCCTATGATAGCAATAGGTAGTGACAGGTACTCTTTTTTGAAAAAATTGGGGTCTATTAGACCCTAGATCTCTCCTCTGCCCTCAAAGCATCTGACCACACCAAGATCGGTGTGATAAAATGCTCCCCCAATTTCCCAATGGCGCTGTTTACATCCGGCGAAATCTAAGTCATAAAATGCTTGTAGCTTCCGGTTTCTTAGGCCATAGAGATGTTTGGAGCCACTCTGGTCTCTGATCAGCTCTATGGTCAGCTGGCTGAATCACCGGCTGCATTCTCAGGTTCCCTGTTGAGACAGGAGAGCCAGAGAAAAACACGGAAGACGGTGGGGGGGGGGCATTCCCTCCCACTGCTTGTAAAAGCAGTCTAGAGGCTAATTAGCCACTAGGATTGCTTTTACATGAAAGCCGACCGCTGGCTAAAAAGAATGATACCAAGATGATACCTAAACCTGCAGGCATCATTCTGGTATAACCACTCAAAGTCGTGAATGGCGTACCTGAAGACAAAAAAATGGTTAACAATAAAGCACAGTAAACGGTAAAGTATAAAAAATTGCATACCTGAAAAGCAAACATGATAAAACATAATAACAATAAAACATTGCAGAATAGAATACAGTAAAAAAGAGCAGAACAATAGAGAGAGAATAGAGAGAGAGAGAACAATAAAACGACAACTATTTTTTTTTATTTTTGTTTGTGTTTTTTTTTTTTTTTTACACTTTTTTTTTGTAACTGTAACTTTTATAACTGTAACCGGTTCCAGGTTCGGGTCTCTCAAAATGCGATGGCATCTTGGGAGACCCTGTGAAAGTGTGCCTAATCTGTGCAATGCTGTACCCTACGCTAATACTCAACTAGTGAATGGTAGCGTTCAAAACATTCACCAATGCAAAGACCAGGATTATCAGGACAGGAGGGACAATAATAGCGGGTGTCACGTCTATATCCGCGCTTGCTGCAGACACATCTTTTTTGGGGGGGTTCGTTGGGTAGGGGTACTCGGGAGGACATATAAATGCCTCTCATGCAGCCGACTGCATTTGGTTGGGGATGTGAATGGGGGAAGTACGGGCGCTGCAGAAGCGGTGGGTTCACAAATTAGGATTGGCGAATGCAGCAGGAAGGGCACTATGGGCACGACAGGCCTGTGTTTGTCTTTTTGGTGGCAGCGGGACACTACTTGTGCTTGCCACCTCACCAGCTTGAACTGCACTTATGGGACTCGCCACGTCACCAAGTGTTACTGCAGTGCTGGTTTGACTACGACCGGGGTGTACTAGGCCGCTGGCGCTTGCCAGTTCACCAAAACGCTACAAAAAAAAGTGACAGTGATCGATCGATACTGCACTTGGGTGGGCTGGGCTGGGCCGGGCGGAGGGGAAAAACGCAGGTGCTAGCAGGTATCTGGGCTGATCCCACTAACACTGCGTTTTTGGGAACCCTAAACTGCTGGGGACGCTAGTATAGATCTGATCGGATCAGATATTGATCCGATCAGATACTATACCACTAAGGGAGGTGTATGCTGCGTGTGTGGGTGTTAGTTATACTGGCGCTAATCTGACGCTGCCTGGGGCTGGTGCTTGCCAGTTCACCAAAATGCTACCAAAAAAACTGTTAGCGATCGCAGGGATTAGGCCTGACTCTGCGAACGCTGCAGTTATGCGTTTAGTGTTTTGTAAGTGACCGTGATCGATCGATACTGCACTTGGGTGGGCTGGGCCGGGCGGAGGGGCAAGACGCAGGTGCTAGCAGGTATCTGGGCTGATCCCGCTAACACTGCGTTTTTGGGAACCCTAAACTGCTGGGGACGCTAGTATAGATCTGATCGGATCAGATATTGATGCGTTCAGATACTATACCACTAAGGGAGGTGTACGGTGCGTGTACGGTGCGTGCGTGGGTGTTCGCGGTACTGGCGCTAATCTGACGCTGCCTGGGGCGACGCATATCACCGCCGGGCGATCAGGGGGCTAAACCTTTATTCGGTAATAAACGGCGGGTGCCCTGACACTATATAAAATAAACAAACTAACCAGCGTCACCCGTAACAGTTATACGGTGATCAGTGGTGAAAGGGTTAACTAGGGGGAAATCAAGGGGTTAAAACATTTATTAGATAGTATATGGGGGTCCCTGTCGCTATAAAATGCTGACAGCGAACCTAAATATTTACGTTCCTAACTAGCGTCACCAGCGACACTAATACAGCGATCAGAAAAATGATTGCTTAGCGACACTGGCGACAGGGGGTGATCAAGGGGTTAAAACTTTATTAGGGGGGGTTAGGGGGGTACCCTAGACCTACAGGGGGCTAATACTAACTGTCCTACCACAGTAACTGTCACAAACTGACACTATGCAGTAATCAGGAAAAAAAAAAAAAAACCTGCTTGGTGTCAGTTTGTGACAGGGGGGGGGTGATTGGGGGGGGATCGGGGGGCGATCGGGGGTGTTTAGTGTGCCTGGCATGTTCTACTGTGTGTGTGTGTGTGTGTGTGTGTGTGTGTGTGTGTGTGTGTTGGTGCACTTACATGTCATCTCTCCTCGGCGCTGGAACGGAAACTGGCCAGCCGAGGAGAGATGACATCACATCCTCTGCCTCTGTGTACTATACAGAGGCAGGGGATGTTTCTCATTGGCTGGGAGCGATCGCGAGGGGGGGGCCACGATCGGATGGTCTCCCCCTCGTCTCTCATCGCTTCCAACCAAACGCCGACCGCTGATGGCACCGGGGGGGGGTCCGATCGGACCCCCCGCCCGCGGGAAGGCAATCACGTACCAGGTACGTGATTTTGCCTGCCCGTGCCGCTCTGCTCACGTATATATGCGTGAGGCGGTCGGCAAGTGGTTAATAGATTTTTTAAACCAGAGTTTATCTTACCTTAAATTATAATAAAACATTAGCATACAGGACTGTTTTTTGATCTCTCCTACCATTGTCTCTTTTTAAAGCTTCAGGGCTCTAGGGGTTGATCTACTAAAAATGAAGAGTAGAAAATCTGGTAGCTAATCAGCTTCTAACTTCAGCTTGTTCAATTAGGCTTTGTCTAAAAAAAAAAAAAAAAAAAAAAAACAAGAAGAAATACTAGGAAGCTGATTGGTTTCTATGCAGAGCTGCGACAGATTTTGCACTCTCTAGTTTTAGTAACTCAACCCCTACAGTAGGTATCTACCTGCATCAGGAAGACACCTAGGGGGAGTTTTACTAAAACTGGTGCAAACAGAATCTGGTGCAGCTGTGCATAGTAACCAATCAGCTTCTACCTTCAGCTTGCTCAATTAAGATTTCCTGACGCATCATGGCAGCATACACTGGGTTGTGACTCCGCCCCCACAACCTGTCAGGATTGGTTAGCTATAAATTTGAAGGAGAGGCACGCAACTTCATTCTCTTTTTTTTCCTCATCTGACAAGATTAGAAAGACAAGACTTTGCACCCTTACCATATTCGCCCCACCAGGTTAGCCTTTCCTGGCTGGAAGTCTCTCCTGTTCAGCCTCTAAAGGAGTCTTTATGGAGAGAGCCCCACTCTGGTGGTCTCAGGGGCAAGGATTTCTGGCACATACAAGCTTTAAAGAAGCTTAAAAAATCGCAGTGGCTTCCTACCTGTCTCCACTTCTGTAAATGTGTCGTTTCCTTTTATTTTTGTGTGTTTTAAAGTTCTGCTGGGCTCTATAGTTCCACAGGCAAGGGGAATCTCCAAGATGGCTGCAGTGTCCTCATCAGCTCTCTGCACAGGCTCCGGGGATAGTGAGGTCATACTACTGGAACTTTTGTCCTTCTTCAAGATAGCGCCCGGGACTACATAGCACTACTGCACATGTTCGGTGATGTCATTTCCGGAGCGATGGAAAAGGTCACCTTCTCCCCGTCACGAAAAGAGCTATCACACCCACCCTGCAGCAAACGCTTGCTGGGTGTGCGGAGCTCCAGCTTTGCCAAACAAATTGGCCTGCCAGGCGTGTTTCAATTAAGCAACCAGAGAAAAGGAATCTGTTGTAAGAGAGGTGACTGACTTCATCAGAGAGTCTGTACGGGAGAGACATCACTTCCTGAACAAGACCAGGCCAGCCCGGGTACATCTTCCGTAGCTCAGAATCCGCCCATAGATTCGGATTCAGATTCCGACAATGTTGAGGTGGAGACCGCTACTGGATTTGACTTAACTCTAGTGGAGCGCTTCATAAAGTAAGTGAAGGAAGCCATAGGATGGGAGGAGGCGAAAGAAACCCCTCGCAAGGTTGGGAAGTACTTCCCTAATCTATAGAGGGAACCAGAGTCCTTTCCCTTTATCGAGGAACTGGAGGATCTCATCAAGGATGAGTGGGAGAGAATGGACAAGAGAGCTAATCTGAATAATAGATTTACTAAACTGTATCCTTTGAAAGAACAAAAGGTGAATTCGCTATCCCAACCACCGGTGGTCGATACTTCCTTGATGGACTTGCAAGACACGTTACTTTACCCATAGAGGATGCAGTAATTTTCCGGTACATGTTGGATCAAAAAATCGATCAAGACATGAAAAAAAGCATATTGCGTAGCAGGTGGCACATGTAAACCTGCAATGGCATCAGCTGCAGTAGTAAAAGCGATTTCTGGTTGGTCTGCCAATATAGAAAAATCTGTTCGTGAGGGGGCTTACCAGGAGAAGATAATCAGTTCTCTTCAAGAATTGAAACTGGCAGGTGATTTCATGGCAAAAGCTGCAGTGGATGTAATTTGTTCCTCTGCCAGGGCTATGCTGGCATCAGTTACGGCCAGAAGAGCTCTATGGCTCAAGCCATGGGTGGCGGATGCTGCATCAAAGTCTAACTGGTGCAAGATCCCTTATAATGGAGTTAACCTCTTTGGATCAAAGTTGGATTCAGCAATCTCCAAAGTAACAGGTGGAAAGTCGGGCCTCATTCTTTCTGATCGGCGTCCCGAAGCACAGAAGGGTCCTACCTTCAAACGCAATCTCCTGGAGAGATACAGGGAGGCAAAAACATACAGACCAGGTAGAGAATTCAAAAAGAATTGGAAGAATCCACAATCATCCTTTTTGAGACTTCAGAAGTCTAAGACCACCTCGTCAGGGGAAAACCAGAAGTCTTTTTGAGGGTGCACCTATCCTACCTAAGAGAGTGTGAGCCAGACTCAAAAATTTAGAGCAGGTATGGACGGAACACATAAAGGATGCATGCACACTGTCCACAGTAAAGTATGATCACAGATGGGAGTTTATAGAAGAAACACCAAAAAAACTTTTTCAGTCAACCAGACTGCCATCTCCAATCAAGAGGAGATTACTGCTCAAATATGTGACGGAGCTAGTAATGAAGGGGGGCAATATTGGAAGTATATTGGCAATTTCCCAAAGAGGAAGGGGGTATTACTCCCCTCTATTCCTGGTAAGGAAAAAGACAAACGACTTACCGCCTGTTATGGACCTAAAGGGACTCAACAAAAGCATTCAAGTAGAAGCTTTCAAAATGGAGAACCTCCAATCAATTTTGTTAGCTGTAAACTTAGGAGATTGGATGCTTTCCGTAGAGTTATTGGATGCTTATCTTCACGTGCCCATACACCCCGCTTTTCAAAAGTATCTGCGATTCTCGGTCAACCATCATCATTTCCATTTTCAGTGTCTCTCATTCGGTATCTCCTCCGCTCCCAGGACATTTACCAAGACTCTTCTTCCTGTGATCGCGTTCTCAAGAGAGAAAGTCCTGCGGCCCCATCATTATTTAGACAATATCCTGCTCTTAGCAGACAGTCAGGAAACACTGATTCTTCATCGAGATATACTGATCAACACGCTTCAAAGTTTCGGGTGGTTGATCAGTTGGAAGAAGAGCAGTCTTCAGCCCACTCAAAATATGACTTCCTTAGGGGCGGAACTCGACACGTTATTAAACAGAGTCAGCATACCTCAGGAAAAGATAGGGCCCTTATTACAGAAGATATAGAGGCCAATGGCGGCAAGATATCGTCCAGCAAGAATCTGTCTGAGCATTCTAGGGTCAATGTTGGCCACTCTACCGATTATCCAATGGGCACAATGGCATATGAGGACATTGCAATACTCATTCCTTACCCAGTGGAGGGGAACATCAATGCTCTAGTTGATCACCATTCATCGAACCATGAAGCAGTCAATTTGGTGGTGGATGCATACAGACAATCTAAGGAGACACAGACCGATAGTCCACCCAGAACCCGAGGTGATCAACTCAGATGCCAGCCAGTCAGGTTGGGGAGCCCATTATCGGAACCAGGCGGCTCAAGGACAATGGCAATTCCAAGCAAGGGATCTGGTATCATATGTCCTAGAGCTCAGAGCAGCCTTCCAGACTCTCCTAGCCTTTGGCCCATCCTTGAAGGGGAAGAGTGTTCTAGTCCGGATGGACAACAAGGTGGCAGTAACGTATATACAGAGACAAGGAGGTACCAGAAGCAGTACATTATTGGAGGAAGTCCATCCCAACCTAGAATGGGCTCAGATATTTCTATTAGATCTGCGAGCAATATATGTCTCAGCAGCTCAGAACCTGCTAGCCGACTGTTTGAGCAGGGAGTTCTTATCAAACAATGAATGGTCCCTGAACCTGCAAGTCTTCAATCTCCTGACCCAAACTTGGGGAATTCCGGAAATCGATCTGGCAGCAACACCCTCAAACACAAAGTGTCAGAGGTTCCTTTTGAGAGCGGCATACCCATCTGCAGAGGGAGTGGACTGCCTTCTCCATCAGTGGAACTTCCAATTGGGGTACATATTTCCAATGCCTTTGATTGCGAGGTTCCTATCGAAGCTCAGATCTTCGGCATCAGTGATAGTGATCATTCCTTTTTGGCCCAGGAGGCCTTGGTTTACGACTCTGCTACAGCTCAGTCTGGGGGACCCACTACCTCTTCCATTATCACAAGATCTTCTTCACCAAGGTAATTTCCTCCATCTAGCCCCAGAGAAGCTCCATCTGATGGCCTGGATGTTGAGAGGATTAGGTTCCTAGAGCAAGGCTGCTCACAGGAGGTCGTTTCAACATTACTCCAGGCTAGGAAATACACGAATAATGTCACTTATGACAGAATATGGGACAAGTTCATGTCAATGGCCCAGCAGAATGGTTGGGACCCTTTATCACCGGAAGTGCCGCAAGTTTTGGAATTCCTTCAAGCAGGTTTATCCAGAGGGCTCAATTCAAGTACACTCAAAGTACAGGTTTCAGTTCTTACAGCTAAAACGGATGTCAAGTGGGCCAATCACCCTCTTCTTATACAATTTATAAGAGCGTGTCAAGATCAGGCCTCCAAGAAGACCGACTTTCCCAGCATGGGTTTTTATCGATAGTCCTGAAAACCCTATCAGAGTTTCCTTTCCTTCCAGCTCATTCAATCACACTATGGAACTTAACTTTAAAACTAACGTTTCTTATAGCTATCACTTCTGCTAAAATAGTTTCGGAAATACAGGCGTTAATGATTTCAGAGCCATACATGGTCTTTTACCCAGGCAGGGTGGTATTGAAACCCTCAGAAAAATTCACTCCAAAGGAGTCATCATCCTTCCATTACAATCTAGAAATCAATCTTCCATTATTTACAGATAATCAAGGTCAACTACACGCTTTGGATGTTAAGACTACTATTAGAAATGATCTATCAGCTACAGTCTCTTTCAGGAAGACCCAAAGTCTATTAGTGATTCCCCATGGGGGAGAAGAGGCCAGATGGCATCATACCGCACCATAGCATCTTGGTTGGTCAAGACAATCAAGAAAGCTTATGACATTCAGAATCTGCCGGTACCCGGAGGCATCAGGGCTCATTCAACAAGGGCAGTGGCAGCTTCCTGGGCAGCGTATTGCAGAGTGTCTCCTGAGACAATTTGCAGGGCAGCTACCTGGTCCTCCAGGCATACTTTCATGTCCCACTATAGAGTGGATTTGGCTCAGTTATCAAAGGTAGATTTTGGAAGAGCCGTTGTTCGAGCCAATTCTTCAGCTATATAATAAACACTACTACTTTAACTTGCACCCACCCGACTGGCAAGTTATTTCCCAGTGTGTGCAGCCATGATGCGTCAGGAAAACGGAAAATTGTATACTCACCTTTCCATAATTTTCCTTTCCTGACGCATCCCCATGGCAGCACACAGCATCCCACCCCTTCTTTAGGATGATAGTTACAGAGAATGAAGTGGGGTGCCTCTCCTTCAAATTTATAGCTAACCAATCCTGTCAGGTTGCGGGGGCGGGGTCACAACTCAGTGTGTGCTGCCATGGGGATGCGTCAGGAAAGGAAAATTATGGAAAGGTGAGTATACAATTTTCCGTTTTGACAATAAAACCTAGAACCTGGCTAGTTACTACATTTTAGTAAATCTCCCCACCTAGAGACATGAGGTTATTGCCTGTTCTGGCTGTTTTCATTCACATATATGATTATTTTAATTCCCATTGACTGATAAAGTTTAAATCATCAAAACAAATTAGCTTTTTATACGAAATAATGCTGTGGACTATTTCATTTTTTTGCCTTTTCTCAATATTGAACTCTTATTTTTAAACTGAAACTTTCTTCCTACTCACATATTATATTTTCCAGTGATTGTAAACCCTTTCTTTAGCCCTGAACTGGTATTGCACTTCCTCCATCACATTTCATGTGAGAATGTATTCTATATCAGTAATCTTCCTGTGGTAAAATTGCATTGAGCAATAGCTGTTAAACCATATACACTTATACAGACTCCATTTGCAGAATGGATTCATTTATTAGAAATGTTTAAACACCATTCTACCTACTGCATTTTCAGAGTACCTAACTAGAACTTTATTAAACTCATCTACAAAGGCAGTTTAGTAGAGCAATGTTCATTAAACAGTATCACAATGACGTATCAGTGCAGTAAATATTATATAGTACATGGCTGAAACACTCTTCACACCAAAATAGTGTTTCAACTGATAACATGCAGCATACCAACTGAAACACCCTTTATACTTACAAAAGATTTTAAAACGATCATTAAGTCTTCTTTATCCATTATAATTTTGTCTTTTTCCTTTTTTTTCAAGCATGACTTGCTCTTCTTGGACTGCAGGGGGCACTGTTGTATTATAATAAAAAAAATGTTTAGAATGGGTAAAAAGTAAAAGTGAACAAAGCTAAAAAGCATAACATTTGGTCAGGAAGAATATCTTTTTGTTAAACAGTGCAGTCATTGGCTCCCCTGATGCAACATGTTTTACATTATGAATTGCAAAATAGCCTATAAAAAAAACTAAAGGTTCAAAATTATTGCCCTTGCATTTTCTTGCATAGAACGTATGCTTAATTACCGTTCAGTACCCAATTACACTGTGCATTTTTAAAATAGCAAAATATTGGGGACTTGATTTTATGCAAAAATGTGTGCCTTGGGGGATTGTGTGGAAATATATTCAGCTGATCAACTTTAAATTAACAAATATGCTTTTTTGTATCAAATGTACGTTGCCATTTTTTCTGCCGTTTAAAACATTAGGAGCATATTTAAATGGTTCAATAGTGGATCAGTACTGTGTGTTAAGTTACTGCCTGTTTTCGGATATTAAATCTGATTTGTGTAATGATTTAATCCACCTGTGCTGGATCTGTGACAGGTAAATCCCCTTTTGACGCAGTTTCTATATTTGCTAGTGATAGAATGCTATTCCCTTATCTACAGGTATTTCAATTGATGTACATAGTTGCAATCGTTTCATATGCATTAGTAATAACTGGAATAAGAACATAAAAGACTACCTGTAGCGAACAAAAAGATATATTAGGGTTTTCTTTAGAAAAGCTGCATTGTGTGCTTTGTTTAACTCAGCAGTAAACTATGATGTCTACTTTTCCCTACGTATGGTTACATTTAATTCTGTAGCCTAAGAGCTCCAGCTTTGTTTTTTATTGCTGCTTTATAGCTTGAGAAAATATGTTAAGTGCAAGGCATTTGTGATATTTGTATTAGGGTGTACCGCATGAGTTAAACACAGTATTAGAAATATAATTCATTGACTGTTTTATAGAAATCTGATGCCTTAGGTGCAAATACTCTTACAACAGCATTCAAAAAAAGCTTGCAGTCCTAGAAAACAAGAGAAGATAAAAAGGTGCTTACCACTGGCTTAATTAAGTGGACTGGATTGACAGTGGAAGTATTAAAGACAAAACATTTTTGAGTCATTTTGGATAGAGTAAGACAGGGTTTATCCCCTGTAAATTTTATTTTTTTCATCTGGGTCCCATCGGGGAGATTTCCCTTAACTTCCTGTCCCATACCCACAACAAGAAGTGAGAGGAAATCCCTCCAAAGTGAGGGAATCCCTAGTTGTCAAAAGAGTCACCAGAACCAGGATCCCTATTGGGAAGTTTCCTCTCTATTTCTTTTCTGGTGACAACCCAAAATTTAGGATTTTATTTCACTTTCACTCTCGGTAATAACAGTAAACAGAACAAATAGAGCAGGGGGACCTTCTCAATGGGGGCAAGGACAGCAATAAACACCCAACTAGATTTCTAATTCCTTGCCACTCCATCTAAAACCCCAAAAATCCCTTTATTCACTTTCATACTGCTAAAACTGGCTATAATTTGCCTGATGTAGGTCCTTGGCAATGTTCTCTATTAGAGATTGGCCAAACACCTCTGGTTCGGTTCACACCAGACCTCTCGAACATCATAAAGTTCGAACCCGAACTCTGAACCCTAATAAAGTCTACGAGACCCAAACTTGAAAAATCAAAAGTGCCAATTTTGAAATATTATACGCAAGTCAGTGCCCATAAAAAGGGTATGGGGGCCTGGGTACTGCCCTGGGAGACATTTATCAATGCAAAATGTATTTTCCAAAAAGATTGTTTTTTAAAGTAGCAGTGATTTTAATGATGCCTAAAGTGAAACAATAAAAATTAAAAATTCCATTAAATATATTGCCTGGGGGCCCCCTTAGTCTGCTTGTAAAGTGGGGCATCTGTACCGTGTATAGAACCTGCTGCAGCAAACCTGACTTATACAAAGAAAAACAAAATACATTTAAATTGATTTTTCTTGCAAGGTTTCTTTATTTTGTAAACAACAGCTTGGGGAGCCAGTCTGTATGATGAGGCCACAATTTAGTGCACTCAGAACAAGATAAGAGATTTTTTTGGATACATTCTGGTGTCTCTTTGGGGAACAACAGCGTCACAGTCAGAAAAACTGCAGCTGACAATTAAAAAAAAGGGGCAGGCACGGGACAACCCCCTCCCCCCCAAAAAAAATACAAAAACACAGCAACCAAGAAGAAGGGCGTATACAGTGCTGTATACAGCAATAAATGTTATGTAATGCTGTGTTAAATGCTGCACTACACTCACACACTACAGTGACACTACACTATACTGACACTATACTAACACTACACTAACGCTCTACACTCACAATAACACACTAAGTCACTAGTAGCAAACTGAGCCCTGCTCTATCTATCTCCACTCCATCAACACACTGCAAAAGGTTCCTGTGGGAAATAACCTTTTAAAGCGTGGGGTGGGATTATGAGCACTGAGCCCTGATTGGGGAAAGTCTTACATCTGACCAGTGGTCGGGTGCATTTCTTCATCCAATTAGGGCCCTAGAATGCACTGTGCAGCGCATTGTGGGGCGCTTGGCAGAGCAAACATCCCACTGAGCACCCCACAAATTTGGGTGTTCACCAAACGGGCAAACAGGCAATGTTCGGGACAAACTTTTGCTCGGCCCAAACTCTTCATCCAACTTTATTCTCCAAAGAGGTTCTCTGGACTTTCACATACATTCCACCTCTGATACACCTAACCGTCCAGGCAGTAGAAAATATGAGGAAACACAAGTGGTGGGGGTGATCTTTTTTTAGTGCACTCACAGCTCTGTTGGCTTTTTTAAGAACCTCAAGGTCCTAAGAATATGCAGTACTCTTGAGAACAAGGTGGATGACAAATAATTTGTGCTTTCTTGAGTTATAACAAAAGAAGGCCCAAAACATAGCAATTCATCAGACTTCAGCATACAAATATATTTCAAATTCACAAAATTCACAAATAAAAAATTTGTTTAACCTACTTATGTCCGGCCCTTCTAATGAAGTAGCTGAACAACTCCCTTACTAGGACGTCTTTTAATGGGGGAGGGAGTTGGTGCCACTGACCAAAATAATTGTAGGATTATTTTGTGAGGTTTTAAGTGCCACTGAACACCAGTAACTGTTGGATTATTTTGGGTGCTTTTAAAGTGTTTGGTGTTTATTCTGCTGTATTTCTCAGCATTGAGGACACCATGGATCCTCACCAAATCTCCAACTGCATTTGCAGAAATTGAGCCCCAAACTTACAAGGTACCGCCACCATACTTCACTGTTGCCTGCAGACACTTATTATTGTTCTGCTCTCCAGCCCTTTGGTGAACGAATTGCCTCCTGCTGCAGCCAAATATTTCAACTTCTGACTCTTAACTCCAGAGCACCTGCTGCCATTTTTCTGCGCCCCAGTCCCTATGTTTTTGTGCATAGTTGAGTCGCTTAGCCTTGTTTCCACGTCAAAGCCTCGATTGTATGACTTTCTGGCCACAATTCTTCCATGAAGGCCACTTCTGGCCAGACTTCTCTGAACAGTAGATAGGTGTACTTGGGTCCCACTTTTTTTCCATCAGTTCTATGCTGATGGCACTGCTGGACATCTTCTGATGTCGAAGGGAAGTGAGCATGATGTGTCTTTCATCTGCTGCATTAAGTTTCCTTGGCCGACCACTAAGTCAATGTTGCCCATTTCTTTGTGCATTTTCAAAAGTGCTTAAAGCAGAGGTCCGCCCAAAAAAAAAGAGAATTAAAAGCCAGCAGCTACACATACTGCAGCTGCTGGCTTTTAATAAAAGGACACTTACCTGTCCAGCGATGTTGGCACCGCAGCTGATGTTTCCATCGGCTGTCGGGTGCTACCACTGCCATTGTGGGTAAAGGAACCCAGCAGTGTAGCCTACTGTGCATGCGCGAGGCCCCGCTCCTCTCTCCTACTGGCCCAGTGACAGGGGGAGGAGGAGGGAGCCCTGCGTTGACGTCATGGGCTGCGGCGCAAACTCCCAGAAGTGGGAACAGGATACCCGTCAAAGCTGTCCTGTCTCCCCTCCCCCCGAAAGGTGCCAATTGTGGCACCAGAGGGGGAGAGGAGACAAATGAGTGGAAGTTCCACTTTTGGGTGGAACTCTGCTTTAAACAGCACATCTTGAAACCCCAGCCTGCTTTGAAATCTTTGTCTGGGAGAAGCATTTCTGATGCAGTATAACTACCTTGTGTCTTGCTGCTGTGCTCAGTCTTGCCATGGTGACATGAAACTGTCTTCCACAACTTCAGCTTAGTAGCAGAGTTTGCCTGTTCCTCCCTGTAAGCCTCCTACACAGCTGTTTCTGTTTCAGTTAATGACTGTGTTTTAACCTACATATGAAATTGATGATCATTAGCACCTGTTTGGTATACTTGGCTAATCATACACCTGACTCTAATCCTACAAAATCCCTGACTTTGTTCTAGTATACAAAGCGCACACATATAAGAATTGATGCTGGTTTGAAGCCAAAGGGTAGCCACACCAAATATTGATTTGTAAATTTATAAAAATAAACTATTAAAATATATATACGGTATATATTCAAAAACATAATTTTTTCCCCTTTAAACAAATAAACATCAGTGGTTAATGAATACCACAAAAGAAATCTCTACCTGTCTCAAAAAATAATATAAAATACAGTTATAGTTTTGCATGATGCAGTAATTGTCTCTCAAACTATCACAAGCACTGAAAACTGAAAAATTACCTGGACAGGAAAGGGCTGTAACATGCTGGTTCTGAAGTTGTTAGCAAAACTCTAATTAGAAAGTTTAAAAATTTAATGAATATTTCAAAGAATCTATATACAAGTACAGCCCAGTCTGCAGCACAAGAACTCTGTGTCTGTATTTCATTGGAAGACTTTTACACAGGCACAGTTTAGGGAGGAGACTACTGTTATTGTGGAACTGTGCAGCCAGTATCAAGCATGCCTTCTAGCAAATAGGAATGGACACATAATGTGGACTGCAAGAATTGTGGGAGGTGTAATTCTGACAAAATCAGCGGGTTTGGTCAGCTGAAAAGAGGAGAACCCAAATTCTACAAGGCACTGGGACAAATAGAAGAGGTGATTGCCTGTTAGTTTTTTTGGGCTGAGTGTGGGGGCTGTTCTAAAAGGACTGTGTGCACATTTGGCTGCTGGCCGACTGCTTAGCACTGCACCTTGAGAGAGAGAGGGACAGCAAGAGACATTGGAAAGAGCCATCAATGTTGGTGGAGCCCACTGCCTGCTCAAGGGCTAAGGACGCTGCAGACATAAATCGGCTATGTTTCACCAAGCATACAGAGGGACACCATATGCTAATACAAGAATTGGTGAGAGGCGGCTGCCCAAAGCCACATTGCACTATGACAAAAGAGGGACAGCATTGCCTGCGAGTATCACAGAGTCAGTGCCTTTATTAGTGCTTAAAGGGACCAGAATTAGTGTCATTGTAGGTGCTTAAAGGACATTATTTTGAGCAGTCAGATATAACTGTTGGGCCCCAATGAGCTGGCCAGCAAAAGAGAGTAAATTACAAACTCCTGAACTCTTATGCCCTCTACACACGGTCGGACATTGATCGGACATTCCGACAACACCTGACCGTGTGTACAGGGCATAAGAGTGGAACAGATCTCCTTATGTCAGGTTTCTGCAGCAAGGAAACTGAGACCAAACAAACAAAGTATATATCCTTAAAAGTGATATTTATTAACAGTGAACACAGCAATAAGCAAACACAGCAAACAGTGAACATAAACAACCCCAGCAACAAGAACCAACCCCACTGAATGAAATCACTAAAGAACTAAACTACTGACTAAGTAACAACTATATACAAGGTACTCACAAGGGTACAGGGAATGCAGAGATGCAAGGTAGCGGAGGACAAACTGTGTACTAGGCAGGGAGCCAGAGCAAAGCAGAGGATGACAGAAGCAAGGCAGAGGGGTGCAGGCTGCAACAGGATCTCTGGCAACAAGGGGGTGAGAAGAGAAAGGAACAGCCTTAAATAGTCACCTAATGGCTGAACCCAGGTATGGCTGATTATTACAGCCTGCTGGCATCTGGGAGACACCCGCTGGTGGCCACTGGAACTGCATCTTATGGATCTGGGAGCCACAGTGACACCAGCAGGTGAGTCCTTTCCTGGCAGTACCCCCCTCTAAGGAGCAGCCTCAGGGCGCTCCAAACAGCAATAGCTGAACCAGTCCATAAAAGAGAGTCTTCCGTTATGTATGTCCAGAGAAAAAGTTCCTCATAGTCTGAAGCAATGCCAGGTTCCATGCAAGATGCCCTACTGCCAAGATCCGTCAATAGGAAAAGTGTCCCACCACCGGGGTCAGGTGACTGGCTGGGTATCCCACTGTTGGGGTCAAGGGACTGGCTGGATGGCCCACTGGCCACATTCCCTGAGATGTACAGCATTTGACACTCTAAGTCCCTCAAAACAGCAGATGCCACAATGCTGGGGTTCCATGGGTTATCTGCCAACTTAGCTCTGGGATCATGTGACAGTACTGGAATCCAGACACCGAAGTGTCTCGTCATAACTAAGTAGTTTGCTTGGTTTCCAGGACTTGCTCTGCACATCAGAAGCCACATAGGTCTCTCCCAGGTACTGGTTAACCGACCCGGGTCCCATAATACACCCGGAGCTGTGGCAATCACCTCATGGCAAGGCACAGATCGTACTCTGCCATTCCCTGGGAGCTTACCATGGCCAGGGTCACAAAGGAAAATGCAGCTACCAGTTACCAAGGGTAAGACCGGACCACCAGGCTTTGGCACCATAGGAGCAACATACTGCCTGAGGGACTCAACCGAAGCAACCGTCAAATGAATCATATCGGCAGCAATCATCTACATGGAGGAGGACTGGATCTCATCAGCATCAGTCATCAGCACGGTGGAAGACTGAATCTCATCGGCAGCAGTCGTCTGCATGGAAGAGGACTGGATCTCATTGGCAGGAGTTGTCTGCATTGAGGAGGACTGGATCTCATCGGCAGCAGTCATCAGCATGGAGAAGGACTGGATCTCATCGGCAGTAGTCATCTGCATGGAGCAAGACTGGACATCATCAGCAGGCAACATGGATAGTGGCAGAGTAGTAAGAGCAAGAGAAAAGTTTTGTCTCTTTTTTGGCTTAGATACTGGAGTCCTGCATGTAGTTGCATTGTGCTGACCAGAGTGTACTGTTCATGGAGAGGTAGTAACAGTGATGGGGAGAATAGAGGGAAGAGTAGCAGAAGTACAGGAAGAGGCCTGAGACATTGCTACGGGTAACGGCACTGCAGGGGGAGTTTTCGATGGATTGCATACAGAGGAAGTGTGGTTACTGGTGGCAGGGTACTGATCTACAGGAGGTAAAGAACCCTCAGTAGCAGCAGTGGTTGCTAGGGGTAACAGAGGAAGAGATTCTTGCTTTTTAGCAGCAGATCTGACTTTATGTGACTTATCTAGCACTGGGAAAATGATCTCTGACCAAGCTTGTAGTAAAGATTGCACTAAAGTCAGTTTGTCTCACCATTGCTCACATTGCTCAATTAACAAGTGCACAACAGCAATACAATCCAACAACACCTGTTGTGAATAGGCTGAATACAGCTGGTAAAAAGAATCTGCACAATGTTCTAGCAACCTTCCCAAAAATCCAACCTGGTACATAGTAAATGGGGAAGTGAAAACATCCTGGTCCTTAGAGATAACTGGAAATAATAGCTCCAAACAGATCTGAATCAAAGCTTGTACTTTGCTAAGAGAGAATCTGCCCTCAACAGCTAAGACATGTGCTGTTAGAATGCTTCCCAGCAGTTCCTCCATAGGGAGATCCTGCCACATGAAGCAACAATGATCTTTATATACTTCTAGCGCAAGCTGCACATGGCAAATAACCTGTGCTCTAGGTATCTTGACAAAGGCAAAGCAAAAAGCTCAAAGCAACTGGCTCCCAGTTCTCAGGTGTATCTGATCTGGTCGTTGGTGGCCGTCACTATTATTTCAGGTTTCTGCAGCAAGGAGATCAGACATTGGGGCGAACAGAATAGTGACGTGCTAGGGAAAGGGCGGGACAGCCTTAAATAGCTAAATAATGGCTGAACCCAGGTGTGGCTGATTATTACAGCCTGCTGGCTTCTGGGAGGCACCCTCTGGTGGACACTGGAATTGCATCCTATGGATCTGAGAGCCACAGTGCGACCAGCAGATGAGTCCTTTCCTAACACCCTAGTTAGGATTGCCCCAGTTAAAGTTTTTTACAGGCACATTATTCAGTGCTTATCATCAGGTAATCAACATAAAATAGGTACAGTTCGGTGCAGATCACTATACTGTACTTATGTTCTGCACAGACAGATTATTTAACCGCTACACATCCGCGCTATGGCCGAATGATGGACACAGCGCGGACCTGAATTCCCGGGAGGCCGTCATATGATGGCCTCCCCTGTGCACGCTCCCTGCACGCGCCATGCAGGGCGCGCGCCGAGCGCGCTGTGATCACTGAGTCACTGAGACTCGGCTGATCACCGATCCAAGTAAGGGGCCGGCACCGGCCCCTTACCATGTGATCAGCTGTCAGCCAATGACAGCTGATCACATGATGTAAACAAAAGATCGGTAATCGTTTTTTTTTTTTTGACAGCGTGAGTAGAAAAAAAAGCCGATCTCCGGCTTGGATGTAAGGGACATCGGTCCCCAAGTGGAAGAGGCACATCTGCCTCATCAGTGCCACCAAATAGTGCCACCTAACAGTGCCCACAGTGCTACCTAACAGTGCCCACAGTGCCACCTAACAGTGCCCACAGTGCCACCTAACAGTGCCCACAAGTGCCACCTATCAATGCCCACAAGTGCCACCTATCAATGCCCAACTGTAGTGCCAATCAGTGCCACCTGGCAGTGCTGCCCATCACTGCCACCTGGCAGTGCTGCCCATCACTGCCACCCATCAGTGCCCATCACTGCCGCCTATTAGTACCCATCACTGCCGCCTCATCAGCTTACATCAATGAAGGAGAAAAATGACCAGTTTTAAATTTTTTATAACAAAATATAAAAAAAAAATGTTTTTTTTTTTTTAATTCAGATTTTTACATTTTTTTAACAAAAAGTAAATATCACCAAAAGAAAGCCCTATTTGTGGTGAAAAAATGATAAAAATTTCATTTGGGTACAGTGTTGTATGACCGCGCAATTGTCATTCAAAGTGCGTCAGCGGCAGCGCTGAAAGCTGAAAATTGGTCTGAATAGGAGGGGGGTTTAAGTGCCCTGTAAGCAAGTTGTTAAAGGAAGGTATAGTCTTTAAAATAATTTTATAAGTATAAATGTAAAACAAACCAACCTGTTTTCTATAACTAATCCTATTAGTGTTAATGATTTAAAGTATTTTTCATGTGTTTATACTTTGGAATTGCACATGTTAGATAGGGAAGCCATATTTATGCACTAGCACTAAATACACAGGCATGCCTCTCTGATTTGCGGTGCTACACATTGATTGTGCTTTACTGCAGTCTCTCAATGTGAACATAGGGGGTTGATTTTCTAAAGGCAAACAATGCACTGTCTGTGTGGCAGATACCTTTTTCTTATTTTATGTTAGAAAATAGCAGGCTGACGGCTTGTTATCATGTGACAAATTCTTGTGGGTTCAGGCTGAATGGAGTTTTGGCTCAAACCTTAGCTAATCCCTATTAATGAATCTATAACTCTTTTTTTTATTTATTTCCTCCTGGAGTTCAGCTCTATTTGTACAAGTACTGATTATAAATCTAGAAGTTATTCTCTGGCTCATCCTACCATTTCCTGCCACTCGCTGTTGATAAGTAAAGTCATTTTATTTGCTGTCTTTATAACAACTTTGCTATTCTTTAAAAAAAAAAAAAAACAGGCTTCAAAGTATTAATTCGGAGTATTAATTCTTCACTTTCAACCCTCAAACTCTGCTGTCTTCAAAAGATAAGTTTGCAGAAAGATCTTTTGTGTTTTGGCAATATAGGAATCACCTGGTGATTCTGGCAGTATTATACACCCTGTCTTAGGGTGACTACTTAGGGTGACTACCTTCACTCATGGATGGACCATCTATGGAGCAGCAACGTTGTCATGCTAGGCTGCTTGTTCCAGTTTTGGATTGAAGGCTGACGTGCTGATGTCTGCACATTCGGCTTGTGTCCATAAATTAAAGCTGAAAAGGAGCTGGTGCCGCATCATCATTAGGATACGTGCTCCCACTCATAAAACAAGAGCAGGTCAGACTTCAAGAAACAGGAAGGTATGTTACTATTCTTTAGCATTAAAATCGAAGCAAGACGTTTTGCCTAGGGTTTACTTTTAGCATATTGTTTTATATAGACATACATGCAACATCTATCATGTATTATAGTTTGAATAGAAGGTCTGACGCTGGGCAGTAGTGTTATTTCTAACGTGTTGTTCTTTCCAGTGGAACTATTTGGTTATGATGTAATTTCCTGTCTCTGTGTTCTTGTTTTCTGTTAAAACACATAGTCATTGGTCCAGCACTATCCAACTGGTATAAGTCCAATTTATACATTAAAGAGTGTGTGAAAAAAAAAAAACTGTTCACACTTTTAAACATGGTCTATTGTAGCCAGGAATGTTGACTATTAATTCTGACTTATTTGTACAAAGTGTTGTCATGGCATTGTCAGTTATAGTAAGGGATGTTGGCTATTAATTCTGACTGATTTGTACAAAGTGTTGTCATAGCCATTTCAAGTATAAAAAAAATATTTTTGTAGTTACTTAAAGCATGTTTTTTTTCTATCTCAAACCTATTAAATACTGATATCTCTATAGTTCACAATGCTATACTTGAATACCCCTGAGCCGACTGTACAATTTTACTTAATGAAATAAGTGTGCTTGAAATAAGTATACATAATACATTTCATTTTGGACAGATTAGAGGAATTAAAGGAGGCTGAAGGTCACATCCTTCCACATAAGGCCATAACAAACAAGTTTCCAGTGAACAGATTACAGTTGACGGAAGATAATTAACAAGTGTCATGTTCACTGGGGCCCTGTCAGCAATACAGTTCATGGTTTAAAAAAGTCATAGTGTTATATATATATATATATATATATATATATTTATATATATAGTCAGGTCCATAAATATTGGGACATCAACACAATTCTAATCTTTTTGGCTCTATACACCACCACAATGGATTTGAAATGAAATGAACAAGATGTGCTTTAACTACAGACTTTCAGCTTTAATTTGAGGGTATTTACATCCAAATCAGGTAAACAGTGTAGGAATTACAACAGTTTTTAATACTTGGTTGCAAATCCTTTGCAGTCAATTACAGCCTCAAGTCTGGAACGCATAGACATCACTAGACGCTGGGTTTCATCCTGGTGACGCTCTGCCAGGCCTCTACTGCAACTGTCTTTGGTTCCTGCTTGTTCTTGGGGCATTTTCCCTTCAGTTTTGTCTTCAGCAAGTGAAATGCATGCTCAATCAGATTCAGGTCAGGTGATTGACTTGGCCATTGCATAACATTCCACTTCTTTCCCTTAAAAAACTCTTTGGTTGCTTTCGCAGTATGCTTCGGGTCATTGTCCATCTGCACTGTGAAGCGCCGTCCAATGAGTTCTGAAGCATTTTGCTGAATATGAGCAGATAACATTGACCTAAACACTTCATAATTCATCCTGCTGCTTTTGTCAGCAGTCACATCATCAATAAATACAAGAGAACCAGTTCCATTGGCAGCCATACATGCCCACGCCATGACACTACCACCACCATGCTTCACTGATGAGGTGGTATGCTTTGGATCATGAGCAGTTCCTTTCCTTCTCTATACTCTTCTCTTCCCATCACTCTGGTACAAGTTGATCTTGGTCTCATCTGTCCATAGGATGTTGTTCCAGAGCTGTGAAGGCTTTTTTAGATGTTGTTTGGCAAACTCTAATCTGGCCTTCCTGTTTTTAAGTCTCACCAATGGTTTACATCTTGTGGTGAACCCTCTGTATTCACTCTGGTGAAGTCTTCTCTTGATTGTTGACTATGACACACATACACCTACCTCCTGGAGAGTGTTCTTGATCTGGCCAACTGTTGTGAAGGGTGTTTTCTTCACCAGAGAAAAAATTCTTCGTTTTTGCTATCTCTCTGATGGGTTTGTTTTGTTTTTTCAGCCTAATGATGGCTTGCGTCACTGATAGTGACAGCTCTTTGGATCTCATATTGAGAGTTGACAGCAACAGATTCTTTTATCTGCTACTTGTAAATGGGATAATGAGGGAATAACACACACCTGGCCATGGAACAGCTAAGCAGCCAATTGTCCCATTACTTTTGGTCCCTTAAAAAGTGGGAGGCACATATACAAACTTTTGTAATTCCTACACCGTTCACATGATTTGGATATAAATACCCTCAAATTAAAGCTGAAAATCTGCAGTTAAAGCACATCTTGTTCGTTTCATTTTAAATCCATTGTGGTGGTGTATAGAGCCAAAAATATTAGAATTGTGTCGATGTCCCAATATTTATGGACCTGACTGTATATATATATATATATATATATATATATATATATATATATATATATATATATATATATATATATATATACAGTTGCATCACATAAAATGTAAATAACATCTAAAAGTTCATTTATTTCAGTAATTCAATTCAAAAAGTGAATTTATATAGATGAGTTACACACAGAATGATTTATCCCAAGCATTACTTTCTTTTAAGTTCGATGATTATGGCTTACAGCTAGTGAAAACCCAAAATTCAGTATCTCAGAAAAGCAGAATATTACATAAGACCAATAAAAAAAAAAATATTTTTATTGAACAGAAATGTTGGCTTATTGAAAAGTATGTCCATGTACAGTATAGTATGCACTCAATACTTGGTCGGGGCTCCTTTTGCATGAATTACTGCATCAATGTGACGTGGCATGGAGGCAAACTGCCTGTGACACTGCTGAGATGTTGTGTAAGCCCAGGTTGCTTTGATAACGGCGTTCAGCTCATCTGCATTGTTGGGTTTGGTGTCTCTCATCTTCCACTTGACAATACCCCACAGATTCTCTATGGGGTTTAGGTCAGGAGAGTTTGCTGGCCAGTCAAGCACAGTTATACCATTATCATTAAACCAGGTATTGGTACTTTTGGCAGTGTGGGCAAGTGCCAAGTCCTGCTGGAAAATGAAATCAGCATCTCCATAAAGCTGGTCAGCAGAGGGAAGCATGAAGCGCTCTAGAATTTACTGGTAGAGTGCCGTGCTGACTTTGGACTTGATAAAACACATTGTACCAACACCAGCAGATGACATGGCTCCCCAAATCATCACTGACTGTAAACAATAATCATCAATTTTCCTAGATTTGTGCCTTCATAATAACACACAGACAGGACTGACTGCCAGCTCGAATAGTCCCCCCTGAAATACTAGTACACTAGGAGGGAGTTTCTGCTAGGTCAACCCAAAATACTCTTTGATCTTATTGTTACCCCCTCAAGTCTAATTACCATCAATAAATACTTCTTCTATGGTCCTTTAAACAATGTACCCTTTGAAATGTTCAATTAGGTTAACAGGCCATACCTCTCACACCTAGGTAGACTTGCATAAGATTAACACATCAAAGGGTCTTCAGCTGTCCCCTTGATATGTTAAAATTCAGTTGGCTCGGACAAATCAACCATTGTCAATTGAATTCTGGCCTGGTCAATATTGTACTGTATGTGTACATACATGTAATAATATAATGTCCCGCATAAATCGGTGAACATATTACAACATATACCCCCACTTGGGTCGGTTCTAACTACTAGAACTGACCCATAAATCAAACAACAAAAAATATCATTACGATTTAAGGTACTCAATGCTTTACAATGGCTCATATAAAATATAAAATTGAAACTGGTTACATCTCTCTTCACCAGCCTCTAAAATATCCCCATGAAACAGTTATTAGATAATATAACTTTTGGACCATGACTGGAAAAGGATTTGGTAAACATCAGTGGCCCATATAGCTGTTAGGCCTTATTAGATCACATCAAGATATTGAATATTGCACAAAGACAAGCTGATGTCACAGTCTGACTTCCTCACATCTCTCACTATCTCACCGAAAGTAAACTTGGTATGCTCTGGGAGCTCCAATCCACATAAGTCCAGGATTCTCTCAACTCCAGGCTCAAGCTTTTCATTTTTAAACTTACTTACTTACATCTTTATGGTAAGAAGAACCATCAATGTACCAGCACTCACTTTCAAGGTCAAAAGGTTTGGATACGGCAGTAAAAACTGTGCTGCAAACTATTTCCTTGCACATGACATTCATGAATCCATGTTGCCAACATTTTACAATTCACATCTGCTTCTTTCCATTTCCTATTTGAGCAATGATGACCTGTTGTGTACCTGTCAATTACCAGAATTTGTTGATTGCCAGCCACAATTTGCTTTTGTAATTTGCTGTAGGCCGACCCCTCATTGCCTTCAATAGAGCAGTTACTTGGATCATTCAGTCCATAATTACACCTGAATGGTATACCAACATGCACATATACCCCCACACGATGGTTCAGGTAGAATCAGCTTGACATCAGTGTTTATCAGATCTTCTATCCAGACAAAGCGGCAGAGGAAATTCTTGCCAGTATCCTCACCATGAAAGGTAGAAAGGTCTTTTTCATCAATATATGTCATAGCCTTTAACATATTATAAACAATTGACTCAACAAAGTTTCAAACCATGACTGGAGTGATGAATTTCACTCACCCCTCTTATAAATTTAGGAAAACCACCCAACATACTATAATTTATGCTATGCCAAGCCATTGTGCAGCATCTCACCTTAGATGTCAAATATATTGATCAATACACATTATGTAATATGTACAGATGTTATGAAAATTATTTTAGGTTTAAATGCTTCTCTTTGGTTTTAAGATAAAGTTCAAGAAATAAAACATAATGAAAATAAAAAATTAAGAGCAAAAGAAAAAAAAAATGAAAAAAAAATTTTGAATGTTAAAAAAAGGGGTCCATTGCTTGATGAATATTGAGATTCTTTATAATTCATTGAATAGTGATATATTGTCTATTCAGCATTTCTCCTCCACTAGCCAGCAATGTCAGATACTTCTAGTACTTCTGCTATTCACATGCAAAGAAGCATCTCCGGACAAATATCTGAAAGACAAAAACTCTCCAACAAAAAATCATTAGCGAGGTCCTTAAACGTTGTTTGAAGTTAAAACAAAGCACTATTTACACGTTTACAGTTTGAAGCTAATTCACCCCCACTGCTAGAGAAGTGTCATCTGCATTCAAAAACAGATCTGGGGAATGTACATCCTGTACCCCCTTCAACTACTCTAATCATTTATCACGTTCCCCTCTCATCTTGTCATACTCGATCTTCAGGTGGTCATATTTCTGTTTCAACTGAGAAAATGGTATCCATGTCTTGGACCTTTTCTTATTATTATTTTGGTCAGCTCTGTTTTTCATATTAATATCACCTATGTTTGACCCGGTGTCTCCTCTCTGGGTGTTAAAAATCCGAGTCACGGCACCAATGTAGTGATATAGTGTGTATAGTGGGTAGATAATTAATTAGTAGTTATTATAATGATGATGTAAGTACTATTCCGCAACCCAATTCTTCCAGAGAGATGCACTTTATTGACTTCCAGCACAGAACAAGGTCCAAAGTCCACAGATGACAAAAATCCAACAGAGTATAAAATTCAGAGTCCCATTTTTCCTAGGTCTGTGCCTTCATAGTCATACACAGACAGGACTGACTGCTAGCTTGAAAAGCCCCCTGAAATACTAGTACATGAGGAGGGAGTTTCTGCTAGGTTAACCCAGAAAACTCTTTGATCTTATTGTTACCCCCTCAAGTCTAATTACCATCAATAAATACTTCTTCTATGGTCCTTTAAACAATGTACCCTTTGAAATGTTCAATTTGGTTTACAGGCCATACCTCACACACCTAGGTAGACTTGCATAAGATCAACATATCAAAGGGTCTTCAGCTGTCCCCTTGATATGTTAAAATTCAGTTGACTTGTACAACTCAGCTGTATTTCTGGTCAACATGGCACTCCAATACAACATTATACATAAATCGGCCAACATATTACAACATCTGTGTGTAACACATCTATATAAAATATATGAGTTTCACTTTTCGAGTTGAATTACTGAAATGGATCAACTATTATATATATATATATATATATATATATATATATATATATATATATATATATATATATATGTATATATATATTTATTTATTTATTTATTTATTTATTTAACTGCATTGGGTTACATAGTACTTACATTTCTGGTGTCCTCTGATTTCACATTAGAAATAGGGGTTTTGTTTGCACACGTTTGCAAATACATGCTTAAGCTCCAGAGTCCGCGACAAGGCACCCAATTATTATCTGCAGTCCTATTTCAGCTGTTTGTTTGTACTGTTGGTTATTTGGTGAGGGGGTGCACTGGATGCCTTGGCATTGTGCTATTTGCTGGGTGTCTCTGTGCCTTTACTGAGGAGTGGATTCCCTCCAGGCAAACCTGCCCTCAATCTATCCATTACTATTTATGTGCTCCTACTATGGAGGCTCTCCAAATTTATAGAGTTAGGACTGCAGATAATACTGAGGTGCCTTGTCGCGGCCTCTGTAGCTTATTCGTGTATTTGCAAATGTGTGCAAATGAAACCCCTGTTTTTAACCTGAATTGTTAGACAGGGGAATTTGGTGTGTTGCAGGCTGGTTGGTAAGTTGAGCTGGGATTTTTTTTGTTTTTGTATGATACTACTGTGTGTGTTGTCCTTCCATGTGCTCCTTGCTGTTAAGGCCAGTTATAGATTGGGGCAGTTGCTGTTTGTACTATTGGTTATTTGGTGAGGGGACGCACTGGACACCTTTGCTGCCATTTATGCTGGATATATTTGCTGGATGTCCAGTGCGCCCCTGAGCCTTTGAGAAGTGGTCACCCTCCAGGCAAACCTGCCCTCAATCCATTACTATATACCGTATATTCTCCTACTATGGAGGCTCTCGAAATTTATAGAGTTAGGACTGCAGATAATACTGGGGTGCCTTGTCGTGGCCTCTGCAGCTTCTGCATGTATTTGCAAAAGTGTGCAAACTAAACCCCTGTTTTTAACGCAAACTCTTAGACAAGACAATTTGGTTTATTGCAAGCTGGTTGGTAAGTTGAGCTGGGAATTGTTCTTTGTTTTTGTTTGAGAGGGAGAGGTGAATCAGTTAAATGAACTTCTTACAGCTCACTTACCACCATCCAAAGCACCAATGAGATTCGTAGCTCAACACAGACCTGATACTCCAGTGACCATGCCACTAACGAGATCTCCACTCCTGGATATATATAGTTCACAACCCAGTTTTCATGTCATCAATGATATGAGATTCCCCTTTCAGTCCACAAACCCTATTCCCCAGGTATGTAACATATTAGATTTGCACTCAAGCACACATAGCAAACTACCAGTATCCATACTAATGCCCTGTACACACGGTCAGATTTTCCAACAGACAATGTGTGATCGGAGCTTGTTGTCGGAAATTCCGACCGTGTGTGGGCTCCATCGGACTTTTTCCATTGGAATTTCCGACACACAAAGTTTGAGAGCAGGCTATAAAATTTTCCGACAACAAAATTCGTTCGCGTCAGTTCCGACCGTGTGTGGACCATTCCGAAGCTCAAAGTGCCACGCATGCTCAGAATAAATTCTGAGACGGAACTGCTCGGTCTGGTAAAATTAGCATTCATAATGGATATAGCACTTTCATCACGCTCCAATGTTTTAAATTGTTTAATGCAGCGCACTCTCTTCTTCTTTATAATGCTAGAAGAGTGAAGTTGTTTTACTGCTCATATTCACACAGACTTCTCACAAACTTCTTTCTTTATTATTTATTGTGATTTTATCAATATAATATTTTGATTTGTCACATCTCCTGAAAAAAAATAAATTTGTGGATGTTGTTAGAATTTTTTTTTGTGTTTTTATTTTTGGAAATCCTAATCTCCTGTTATTTTTTGTAAATTTTTTTTTTTTTTTTACTTCAGAATAGTTTTGGGTGTGTTTTGTATGTCAAGTTACCACAACACCATTATTATCTTGTATTATTTAATCTCAAGGAGATTGCTTGGTGTTGGTGTCTCTTGTTAATTTCACATTGTATTTTTGAAATGTACCTGCCTCCTCACAAACTGTCCTTTTTGAAGGAAAACACACATAGGCGAGTATGATAGAAAAAAAATACCTTTATTAAGGGGTCCTAACCAAACAAAGAGGGAGGCAACGCTGGATAAACTGCAGAAATTGGCAAAGCCTTTGGCCCCCAGGGCACACATCAATTATTTTAATGCAAAATTGGTGGCCTGAGGAGTCCATATATAAGGGAGTACAATCTGGTCCAGAAGTCCAAGAGATCATGAACAGCAGCAGATGACATCTATGTCCCCAGGCTGTGGTCATACAAGAGCCTGCATCTTTTGTCAGACCAGACTGAATCCAGGTCATCACTCTCTGGTCTTCCTTACACACTTCCTTCCAGGCTGTGGCTCTGGTGTTAGAGGTGTGGCAGGAGGAGGAGGAGGACCATGGTTGAGCTCACAAACGTGGCTTTGGCTTGTGAGTAGGCCCCTCAACCCCTTATTTAGTGCTTGGAAGATGATATACTCACATATTAGGCTTTGGCCCTCCTCCATTTCCAGCATTTTGCAGGCTGTTATGTATGCAAAGTCCTCTTGAACACTGTGGGGGGTTCTGAGGGCCGCAGTAGCCTTCCAAAATAGGCCAATTGCTGCCTCCTTCATGTTACTCCTCTTCCTGCCACTTTTTGGTTGAAGGTGGAGGGGAGGGGACCTGGATATCGGCCAGGCTGCTGGGCCCGGCCACCTCCTGGCTGGGACTTTCCTGTGTATTAAAAAGGGACATCGTTTTAGTTTTTAGTTCATCAATCACAATCAGAAATTAGGAATCCAAACTAACATAGATTTCACATCATCAATTTGACCAACAGAAATATTTAGAAGAATGCTATACCTGGCTCAAACTGGGCTCCTCCACATATTGCTGCCTGGAAGGCCCAGGTTGGGAGTCAGCTGAGGTGGAAGGAAGCGTGGAAGGAAGACTGGAGAGTGCTGGCCTGGGTTCAGTCTTGCCTGCCAGAAAATGCAGTCTGTCATAGTACCACAGCCTGGGGACATAAATGTCATCTGCTGCAGCTCCTGATCTCAGGGAATCCTGGACCTTCTTGTGCTCCCTTAGATAAGTGCTCCTCATGCCACCAATTAGGGCCTTCAAATAGGTGATGTCTGCTGTGGGGATCACCGGCTTCATGAATTCCAGCAATTGATCCAGCGCTGCCTTCCTCTTTGTTTGATTCTTATAATGTGGGTGGTTTACCTGCCACAGACAGGGCAGCTCCCTGTACATATCAATGAATATGGGGATAAAGTCCTGATCATTCAATATATCCATTTTCTCTGCAAGACACAACACAAGACAAACCCTAATGTCAGGCTAAAGTCTCCTAATCTTGTCCCAATATAGGCCTCAATCTATAAGCAGTATAGGCCCAATTTTAAATGTTACCTTCGTTATCACAATCGGCGCTTCCTATACTCCTTCCTCCGCTCACAGATCGTACGTACGACGCACGCGTGTTACGCTTTATATACACTTCGCATGCGTGAAACTCCGCCCGCATCTGATGTTCTATCTAGTCTATTCCCCGCCCCTTCTCATTCAGCGCAGTGGGGAAGAGTACATGGCGGAGACACAGCAGGTGCATGATAATTACAGCAACAAGGAGGAGGAGTAGGAAAGGCCAGAGCCAGAAATGTCAGGATCCCGGAGGAGAAGATTTAAGGCATCAAATATGTCCTTTGTAGAGATGGTGGAGATGGACATATTGAAGAGGTTCGACTATGACGGGAAGTATGGACCTTACCCCAACCCAATGTCAGAAAGGTCAAGATCATGGCGAAAGTTGTGAAGAGTCTGCACCGTAATTTTGGGGTATGTCGATCAAAGGATCAACTGAGGAAGCGGTGGTCAGACCTCAAAATCAGGGAGCACGATCAGTTTAGAAGGATCAGGAGAGTGCTGCAAAAAAGTAAGTAGTTGTGCTGTGTTCCTATTCTTTATTTTTCTTATGTTCGTGCTGCTCCATGTGCCTTTCTTTACTGTTGTACAGTTTAAAATGGCAACTTTCATGTTCATGGACACATTATTTGTTCGTAGGAAACATTGTTCGTTCGGCCAATAAAACACCATGTTTTGTCCAGATGCAGTTCAATACATTTTTTCTGGCCTACTTCTCTTAAAATAATTTTGTTGTCTAGATGGGTTTGTATAGAATGAAATGCAAACTAGATTCTGTGTAAGGAGAGGACACTCAGCAGTTGTTCACACACCTGGACGCTGGAGCACTAGTGTGGGACACCAGAACACCCTGTTTAGTAGGGGGCCCACATAGGTGCTCCAGTGTATACTATAGGGGTGTCTCCATCTGTGAAGCTTGTACAAAACAGGTAAGTATTCAAGCTTGAAAAAGGACAAAAATCTTACTTCATCTTGCAACTCTGCCAAAAGAGACAATTGTACCCCACTTCCAAGCAATGTTTCATATTCCTATTTCTGCCATCAAATATCTGTGTGCTAAGTATACCTATTTTTTTTTTACATAGGGGAGAAAAGACTCGGAGGACACCACTCATCAGAGGAGACAACAGACCCCCCACCTCACGAAGAAGTGGAAATCCCCCAAACCCAACCAGAGGAGGAGGAGGGAGATGTGGTGGAAATTGTCACCACAACAGGTGAGTGTCTGTGACCACAGGCTCAGGTAAGAGATGGATGCCTGCATATTTATAAAACATGGTGTTTTTTTTTATAGTTTAGGTGATCCAGTGAAAGTGCCCAGATCCTGATCGGGGAGATAATGGGGTGTAAAAGGGAGTTCACATCAAGCAAAACATCAATGATGTTCAAAACAGAATGAAGAACATCATTGATGTTTTAGGGAGAATTTAAAAGCCCTAGAAATCCCTAACTTAGTTCTACTTTGTGTTTTCTTTTTTATGACAATTTTGAGACATATTCTAGAAAAGCCAAATTTTGAAGATGCACACACTGGGGCTGATTTACAAAGCATTTGCGCCATGAGTTGCGGCGCACACCGATGCACAAATTACATTTTCGTATTTACAAAACCTATGCGCCGGTAACACAGCGCAATCCCTCATTTACTATTCTCTTCCCGGCGCATGGGAGGAGGTGATCGATATGCCACTATAGACATGGCGCACAGCACCTTTAACTTAAAATTTAAACAAGCTGGAAGTGCCAATATTGCCAATATTATGGGGGTGATGTGGGGTGATGTGAGGAGTATAGTACTAACTGCCCAAGTCACAAATATGCCCAAAATAGAATGAGAAAGTAACTTTCTCTGAACAAGCCCGCAGTGCCGGCAAATACATTTAGAACTGCAGGAGGTCAATTTATGTACTGCGCAAGCTCAAACGGCATTTGCGCTTGTTCAAATGCATTGGTTCAGTGCGCCGGTAAAATCTTAGTAAATGTCAAGCAACGTAAATGCATTTGCATAGGTTGAACGGGCACACATCTAAACTTTTTTTTTTTAACGCTGGTTCACTTCGCGGTTATAATGAAATGTCAGTCCGGCAATACACATATAAAAGTTTATTGATAAAAACAGCATTAAGAAAAAAAACAAAATTAAGAGAAGTGTGTGGGGTTCCCTCGAAATTCAAGTCTGGTATGGATATTAAGGGGAACCCCATGCCAAAATTTAAAAAAAAATGGCGTGGGGTCCCCCTAAAAATCCATACCAGACCCTTATCCGAGCACGCAACCTGGCAGACTGCAGGAAAAGAGGGGGGGATGAGAGAGCGCCCCCCCTCCTGAACCATACCAGGCCACATGCCCTCAACATTAGGAGGGTGCTGTCAAAAACTCTTGTCATTTTTAACATATTTGACACTTTTTTTGTGAAATGGTAGGGGTACTTTTGTACCCTATTACCATTTCACACAGGGGGGGGCCGGGATCATGGGTTCCGCTTGTTAAAGGGTGTTTCCAGATTCCGATAACCCCCCACCCACAGACCCCCACAACCACCGGGCAAGGGTTGTGGGGATGAGGCCCTTGTCCTCATCAATATGGGGAGAGGGTGCTTTGGGGGACCCCAAAGCACCCTCTCCCCATGTTAAGGGCATGTGGCCTGGTACGGTTCAGGAGGGGGGGCACTCTCTTGTCCCCCCCTCTTTTCCTGCGGCCTGCCAGGTTGCATGCTCGGATAAGGGCCTGGTATGGATTTTGAGGGGGACCCCTACGATATTTTTTTTATTTTGCCGCGGGGTTCCCTTAATATCCATACCAGATCTGAAGGGCCTGGTATGGAATTTTGGGGGAACCGCACGCATTTTATTTTTATTAATTTTGTTTTTTTTCTTAATGCTGTTTTTATCAATGAACTTTTATGTGTATTGCCAGACAGACATTTCATTATAGCCGCGAGTAGTTTTAAATAACTTTTATTCCTTAAGGGCCAGTTCACACCACATGCAGTCCAGTGTGTTTTTTTTCTGCATCAAAAATGCATGGAGTGTAGTTTATATGGTTTTCAATGGCATAGTTCACACAGTGCTTGCAGTTCCAGTGCCTTTCCAGTTCCTGAAAAAAAGTACAACATGCTGCATTTTGTATGCACTGGACTGTACTGGAACGATGTAAACTGCATCAAAAACGCACTGGAACACACCTAAATGCACCAAAAATGCACTGTAACACACTTGTCCTTATTTAGGTTAAGAAAAAAGAGGGGGGAAAAGCACTAGACTGCATGAAAAACGCACCAAAAACGCACTGGAACGCATCAAAAACATACATGCAGAAAAGCACCTGGAACGCATCCAGACTGCGTTTCTATGGTGTGATCTGGACCTTAGGACCCTTAGGGCCAGTTCACACCATAGAAACGCAGTCCGGACGTGTTCCAGGTGCTTTTCTGCATGCGCGTTTTTGATGTGTTCCAGTGCGTTTTTGGTGTGTTTTTGATGCAGTCCAGTGCTTTTTTCCCCCCTCTTTTTTCCCAACCTTAAATAAGGACAAGTGTGTTGCAGTGCGTTTTTTGGTGCAGATAGGTGCATTTTTGATGCATTCCAGTGTGTTTTTGATGCATTTTACAGCTTTCCAGTACAGTCCAGTGCAGAAAAAATGCAGCATGTTCTACTTTTTTTTCTGGAACTGGAACGCACTGGAACTGCAAACACTGGTGTGAACTATGCCATTGAAAACTATATAACCGACTTTCCATGCATTTTTGATGCATAAAATATGCACTGGACTGCATTGGTGTGAACTGGCCCTTAAGCAATTTGACATATTTAAAGGCATTTCTCCTTGTTTCGTTTTTGGGGTTGTCCAATTGGTGACATTGATATATGTCCCTTAGGGTGGGACCTGGGCCTAGGGTTGCCACCCCATCCCTTTAAACCTGAACAGATATGAATTACACAAGTTCTTAGGCTAATTTAATTCAGATAAGGCACCAAGTGAGTTTAATTACCACCTTAATCAGCCACAGAACCTGTGTAATTAATATGTGTTCGGGTTTAAAGGAATGAGGTGGCAACTCTACCTGGGCTCCATACCCATTTTAAGGCCAATAACTAGAAGATAAGCCAGTCAAGTGGGGACTAGTAAAATTGCCAAGTCAGTTCCCTTAGACTGCAATGGTATTTGTTGTATAACTTTTGTGCATGTTAGGCTCTTTAGTTGTCCCAATGGACTGGGGGGTGTTTTGTCCCATCTGTAATTTTGGTGCATGCTGGATGATGTGCTTAATTTTGGGCAGGGGGGTGGCTTATTTTGTGCTAGCTGCATTTGGGTTGTTCTGGGCATGCTCAGGGACTTTGTTTTTTTCCTGTGCCTTTTGGTGTGTGAAATGCATTTGGGTTGGTCTGAGCATGCTCGGGGACTTTGGTTTTTTTGGTGGTGCTTTTTATGTGTGAACAGCACTTGGATGTTTCTGGGTATGCTCAGAGTATGTTTTTTGGGTTAGTAATTTAAGGACATCCTTAACAGGTGTACCCACTTTGAAGTTCTCTCTACATTGGGTGAACTTGCATTTTGTGTGTTTCATGGACTGTCCATGTGTTTGCAATTGCCTCATTAGCACACAAACCTATGTTATATAAAGCTTGCAGATAGCATTCTTTACTTTGTCCTGAAAAGAGCCAAGATTTTATGTGTGGGGCCAGCAAGAGAGTACATTTGGGTGTGCTTATCGAGTTTCTAACACATGAATTTTGTATTTTGTTTGTTATGTTGTTGCAAAACAGATGTGTTTTTATGCAATTTATTTGTTACTTTGGTTTGTTGTATTTTTTTTGGGTGGTGGTTATTTTACCATGAAATCTTTTTTTATGTTGGAAATGTTTGTTGTTTTTATGTTGTTCACTTTGATTTAACTGTCTGTGCTGCATTATTTTTAAAATTCTTTCTCAAGATGTTGTGCCTAATGTTTTAATCCTTAATAGATGTCCATTTGTGGGTGCATTCCTTTTTAACTCCTGTTCATTTACACTGCAAAAGGGTCAAATATCCTTGTCAAAAGAAGTTTATTGAGTATACAATGTTATAAAGATACATAAAGTAAGTTTACAAGGATCTGAAAAGTAAGCTCATTGTTTTACAGTAGGGTTTATATAGGTAAAGATATATATAATTTCCTTAGTTACTTTTGTAGGTATTTAAATGATTTATACCTACTATACATATTGTTTACAAGTAGAGTGTATATAGGTCAAATAAATTCTGATAATGAGCTTTAATCGTAAGATGGAGAAAAGGAAAGAGAAAGAAGAAAAAGGGTTGAAAGGTAGAGGTATGGTCCACAAGGTTGTCCCGCTCGTCAGTTTATTATTCTTTTTAGTTCTCTTTGAAGCCTTAGAATGGGTGTCTCTGTAAGTCATTTAATCCGTTACCATGGCAACAGGACAGAGTCATTGAAGTTTGACAGGAACTGTTGTTTTATCCAAGGATGCCAAAGTTTTTCAAATTTTGGAATTTGATTTTGATCGATGGCTACCATCTTAGCATGGGACATTGTATTATTCATTCTGTGAATTGTTTCTGCTAGTACCAATGTAGGAGATTTCCATGCCTTGGCCACTGTTTGTTTTGCAGCCGTTATTAGTTGGATCATAAGTTTGAATTGAGAGAGTGTTAACCATTCCGGTTTTAGATTAAGTAAAGTTAAATATGGATCTGGTTGTATTATTTTTTTAAATATTTTAGATGCAATCACGAAGACTTCCTTCCAGAAGGTTTGGATTACTGGGCACGTCCACCATATGTGTAAATATGTGCCTATTTCTGGGCATGCTCGAAAACAAAGAGCTGAGGTATTAGGTGAATATTTTGCCACTCTAGCGGGTACAAGGTACCAGCGAGTTAGGACTTTATAATTTGTCTCCAGTGCTAAGATGTTGGGTGAAGATGACTTAGATGTGAGCCATATGTTAGACCAGTCCGTGTCTTCTAAAGTTCGTCCCAGGTCCTCCTCCCACCTCTGAACGTAAGAGGGTCTATTAAGATTTGCTACTCCATATAATTGATTATAAAGTGATGAAATTGTACCTTTAGCAAATGGATCTTTTGTACAGATTGATTCAAAAATGGATAATTGGGATAATGGTGTATCCCCCTTTAGGAATGGTGTATAGAAATTTTTGATTTGGAGATATCTAAATATCTCAGAGTTTGGTAGATCATATTTTTCTCTAAGCGATGGGAATGAAAGGAATGATTTAGATGCTATGAAGTCATTTAGTGTCTGAATGCCTGATGTTGTCCAAGCTTTAAAAGAATTTGGGTAGATCCATGCCGGATAAAAGGCCGGATTTCTGATAAAAGAAAGGAGAGGATTGTGTGGAGATTGTAACTGATATTTGGTTTTTAGTTTATCCCAGAGAGATAAGAAGTGTTTAGTTATGGGATTATGAATTTTAAAGCGGTCTTTAGGATCAAGCCATAATAAATTTGATATTAATAGAGGGTCATTTTCTGAAGCCTCTATAAATACCCATAATGGGATTTCCTGTTTTGCATGGTATTTGGACAGACTGGCCAAATGTGCTGCTCTGTAGTAGTTAGTAAAATTAGGGTATCCCAGGCCTCCTTTATTTTTGGGAAGATGTAGTGTGTGTATAGGTATACGTGGTTTAGAAGAGCCCCATATAAACGAAGTTGCTCTTTTTTGTACTATTCTCAAAAAATAGGAAGGAATTGGAATAGGGAGGACTCTGAATAGATAAAGCAATTTGGGTAGAATAGTCATTTTGATTGCATTAATCTTCCCTATCCAGGATAAAGGAAGTTGTGACCATTGTTTTATTAGATTTGTGATCTGTCTTAATACAGGAGGATAATTGGTTGAGAATAAGTCAGAATGAGATGCTGTTAAATGAATTCCAAGATATGGGATTGATTTTTCTGCCCATGTGAATGGGAGTGCAGCCCTAGCCGGGATCAATTCCATGTTTGTGAGTGAAATATTAAGCACTAGGCATTTCTTAGGATTAATCATAAGGCCGGATAGGGCTGCAAATCCATCAAGAGCTGGTATTAAGTTAGGACCAGAGACCTGTGGTGATGATAGAAAAAGTAATATATCATCTGCAAATATACATCATTTGTGTGTAATACTTCCTACTTCAATTCCAGTTATAGTTTGGTTTGTTCTGATGTATTGAAAAAAAGGGGGGGATGTATTGGGCCATGGGTTCGAGTATAAGGGCAAATAATAAGGGAGATAATGGGCAACCCTGTCGGGTACCTCTTTCGATATTAAAGGCTTCAGATTTGTATCCAGCATATTTTATATAGGCTTTGGGTTTATTATATAATGCTTTGATCCATGTTAAAAAGTGGGGTCCAAAACCCCATTTTTGTAATGAATATTGCATATATTGCCAGGATACTGTGTCAAATGCCCTCTTAATATCGAGAGATAGAAAACATAAAGGGATTTTCCGTTTTTTAGCAATATGTGCCAATAACACTGCCCTGCGTATATTATCACCTGCCTGTCTATTTGACATGAAGCCTACTTGATCTCTATGTATTAATTTTCCTATAATGCTATTGAGGCGTTTTGCTATTATTTTTGCTAATAATTTAATATCGAGGTTTAACAGAGAGATAGGCCGATAATTCACACAGGAAGTATCATCAGAAAGGGGTTTTGGGATCATACAAACAATTGCCATTAGTGTTTCTTGCCGAAAAGAATGTCCATCTAGAAGTTTGTTAAAAGTTTCAGTAAGAATGGGAGAGAGTATTTCTGAGAATGTTTTATAGTATAAAGCTGAGTAGCCGTCTGGGCCTGGTCTTTTGTTAAGTTTTAGGTCTTTTATGGCGTTAGCAACTTCATCTATAGTTATAGGCTCATCCAAACTGCTTTTTTGATTCTGAGATAACTCAGGTAAGGTTATTTTTGAGAAGAAGGATTCAGCCTCTGTAGGATTAAATTCATTGTTTGTCTTGTATAAAGTTGCGAGATGTGAGTGAAATTTATGGACTATTTTAACTGGATTACAAGTGTAAACATTTTTTGATAATTTCAAACGTATTGGTTTGAAAGATTTGTTAGTTGAATTTAATGCCCGAGCCAAATATGTACCTGGTTTGTTTGTATTCATGTAGAAATTGTGTTTGGAGCGTTTGAGGGATTTATCAACTGACTCAGTGAGAAATAGATCGTATTCCAATCTAGATTTTTCCAGATGAGATTTTGTACTCTGAGATGGATTATCTTGAAATGATATGTAGGCTGCATTAAAATTGAGTTCTAGTTTTTTTGCTAGATTTTTGCATTCCCGTTTAAATAGTGCCATTTGTCTTTGTATTGTACCAGGCAAGACAGGCTTATGAGCTTCCCACAGTGTTATTGGGGAGATGTCTGTTGTATTATTAATTGATATGTATTCCTTTAAAGCTTGTTCAATGGCCATCTGATGTAGTGGGTGTTTGAGCATTATGTCCGGTAAGTACCACGTTGGGTCATGCGCTTTTGGTATGGCTGAGGCTATAGTAGTGTATACTGCATTATGGTCAGACCACGGAATCGGAATTATATCTGATGCAATAATTTCTGGTATCATTCCTATTGTTAGAAAAATATGATCTATTCTGGTGAAGGTTTGATGAGGGTGCGAGAAATAAGTGAATTTCTTTTTCATTGGGTTACTTTCTCTACACGAATCTACCAGATTGTATTTGGAAAGAAGTTGAGAAAAAGGTAATCTAGAGGTTATTTTGGATGGTGTAAAAGGTGATTTATCTAGAAATGGGAGGAGGACCTGGTTCAAATCCCCACACATTATCACTGTTCCTATTTTGTGTGTATTAATCACTTGTAATATATGTGAGAGGAATGGTGTAGGTTGTTTGTTAGGAGCATAGTAGGAAATCACCGTGATTGCTGTATCCATTATATAACCCATGAGTATCAGGTATCTACCTTCTGGGTCTTTAATTTCTGATGATAAGGTGAATGGTGTAGATCGGTGAAATGCAATTAGAGTTCCCCTTTGCTTGGTACAGGCAGAAGCCGTGTAAATTTGTTGATAAAAAGGAGAAATATATTTTGGAGTAGAATCTTTGGTGAAGTGTGTTTCTTGGAGGCATACTATGTGAGCCTTCTTGTTATGGAAAGTACGGAAGGCTTTGGTCCTTTTTTGAGGGACATTTATTCCCTGAACATTCAGGGAAAGTATATTCAGTGGTGCCATGGCAACAGATCAAATAGTTTTGACTTACTTTTTGTTATGCAGAGCTGACTGCGCAGATCAACCTGTGTGGACTGCAGAGATGAATAGATAGAAAAGAAACCAGTGAATTCTGGAGTAAAGAGTAAACAAAAAACATATGAGATTAGATGATACATTGTATAAATTATTTTTTGCAAGTAATCACAATTTACCCGTGAAAGGGAATAAATATCTCTCTCAGGGGAATAAGTGCCTTCGTCATACTCCCACATAATATGGTTGGGAGAATGAGGAGGGCTAATGGGGGTACACGGATCTTCCGCTTACAGGAGAGAAGTGCTATGTCAAAAGACATCAAAATGATGTTTCATTAATTGGAGTGCAGAATATAGTTTTTGTTGAAATTATTTATTCCAGGGTGGTTGTATATGGTTAGTCTTGCCCTAGGCTAAATAATTCAGTTAGAAAGGTACTGTTAATAACTTTGGTATTGATGAAGATAGTTTGAATTATTTTGGGATTTTAACCCTTTTAGAGTAAACAATTACATATTTTATTCATATGTAACTGTTTAGATATGTTAACTCATAAAATTGAGGTTGTATTGCTTCAGATTAAAATAAATAAAAACATAATTCTAGGAACTAGTTAGGTAATAATATATTTGTTTTAAGAAAAGAAAGAAAAAGCTTCCATTACTTCTGGATTATTGAACATATTTGTCCTAAAAAGTAATAAATCTATTGTTATTACCTGATAATATATAACTGAACAAGAATTTCCTTATTTCACTTATATATTCTAAGGCTATATGAATCAGAAGTAATAAGAAATATAACTGGAATGTAACATGATCCCACACAGTGTGTGACTATCAGAATGCAGTTACATTCAGTTATAAATACAGGTTTTTTATAGAGAACCATCTCTTAGTATAATAAATGAAGAGATATCAGGAATTAGGATGTCAGTCCATTGAATCTTCTTGGTCCATGGATGATGTGGCATAACGGCCTCTTTTGTGAGAATGATGATTCCCATTTTGTTCTGAAATTTTCTGAGTGCTGTCTGAAGGTGAAGATGATGCCATTCTTCTGCGTGTGGGAGAGTTGCTGCTTGTGGGTTCTGTCAGATTTAATTTTAAAAGGGTTTGTTGTAGTTCATCTGCTGATCTGCTTCTGTAAATTGTACCTTGGTAGTTAAATCTGACTGAAAAGGGGAAGCCCCATTGATACATAATGTTGTGGCGTTGCAGTTCCATTAGTTGGGGTTTCATGGATCGTCTTTTAGTAATAGTAAGTTGGGATAGGTCAGCAAAAATTTGATAATTGTATCCTTGAAAATTAAGTTCCTTTTTTTCTCTTGCAGCAATTAGTATTTGTTCTTTCGTTCTGTAATAATGAAATTTTGTGATTATATCAGGTGGGGGTCCATCTTTCTTTTTGGCTGTGAGGGCTCTGTGTACTCTGTCCAGTTCTAAACGTTCAATAGGGATATCTGGCTTTAGTTCTTGTAATAGAGCAGTAATAGTAGATTGCAGGTCTGTCACAGTTTCAGGTATTCCCCTTATGCACAAGTTTGAACGTCTGGCTCTATTTTCGTAATCTTCGAGCTTAGTTTGAAGCATTAAATTCTCTTCTTTTAATTGTTCCAATTCTGTTATATTTACTTGTAATTTCAATTTCATCCATTTTTATTTCTAGGGCTGCGGTGCGGTTTCCCAGCTCTCTTATTTCTTTGGTTAGGCTTTTTGTTATTTGGTCTGAGGTTTGTTTTAAAGCCTTATGAAGCATCTTTTCAAACTGTAATAATATTACTGGGGATGCTGAGGAGGCTTGTGGAGAAGTTTGTGAGAGGATTTGTTCTGTATCTGACTCAAATGGAGAGTCTTGCTGTGACATTTTATGTCTGTGAAAGCACCCTGATGCTGTATCTTGTGAGGTGACTGGAGCTGCTTTAGTTGCAGTGAGTGCCTGTGAGCTCTTTGTGAGGTGATTTTTATTTCTGCCACGGTTTCCTCCCAGTACCATATTTCCTGCCCAAATTTTCACAGTTTGTTCCCTGGGGCAAAAAGGTTCAAATGGATACCTTTTGAGCCTGCAGGCTCCGCTTTGTCCTTCTCTTCTCTCCTCAGCGGTGCGGAGCTCTAACAATGCATGTCTGCTCCGCTAGGCTCCGCCCATCTCCCTGTACAAAAGGGTCAAATCTCAAACATATTCTGTTAGTGTCTTAAATTAACATACATGTGTGTATTTTGCTTTCCTTGCTTCTTTTCCAAGTCCTGTGTGGGTTTTTTTTTTTTTTTTGACCAATAAAATTGTTTCAAATTTTTTTTATGTTTTGTGTTCTTTTCATGCAATGGATTTCCCAGCTGCAGCTTAACTAGGCTGATTGGCATGTCTTGGACAAATCCCTTATTATATTTTTTTTTTTGTTTGTTTTAAGTTCCTTTCCTGGTGCCTTCATGGTAGCACATGCATGGATTGTGCGTATGCTGCCACGGATAGTGACCAGGAAAGTAACATTTCAGAGTGGTAAGTATTCAATTTTTCTTTTTGAGCAGTAGTTTTCATCCTCAGCCCTCCTGTACCCCCCGACAGGACATGTTTAGGAAATTCTATATCTTATCTAAAATAGCTGGCCAAAATACAAAGCCATTGACTTTGATTTAAAGCACCTGTGCAAGATAAGGAAAACCTGCAAACATGGTCTGTTGGGGGTTGAGAAGCACTGATTTAGAGCACTGAACTAAAATCAAGCTGAAAACAATCCTATTCTAATTGTGGACATTTGAGGGAATTTTTTTTTTTTTTTTTGGTTGGGCTTTGTGTCCCTTTTTCTTAAAATTGGCTTCACTTCCTGTCACATAGCAGAACAGGAAGTGAGATTAAAACCCTAACAATAGTTTTCCTTGGGTACACACAGGTCATTCTCACTAGAGTCCCCATCATGCAAATTGCACTCTAGCACTTTGTGTACACCCCAAATTTTTAGGTATTTTGGGGTTTATTAAAGGCAAATCCTTTCTGCAATACAAGTATAGTTGATGAAAATCTTGTAGTGCAAAGTGGATTTACCTTTTAGTAAATCCCAAAATACATAATAATTTGGGATGTACATGGCAAAATGCTAGCGTGCAATTTCCTGAATGGGGAAACTATTTGGATTGATCTGTGTGTCCCCAAGGACATACAGTGGTGGGGTTTTACCCTCACTTCCTGTTTGGCTATCTGACAGGAAGTGAATAATTTTGAATGAGAAATTGGCAAAATCTGGGAGTTGTCTTCACCCCATCAGGTGTGTAGACATCTGACAAAACTTCAAATCCCTCTGCAATCTATCCCCAAGCAAAAATAAGAAAGGTTTTTACAGTAATTAGTTTAACTTTGCAAAGGCACATTCCTAAGTTCAATTGTGATGCATGTTAATGGCCCATTTAAACCTTTAATAGAAAGTCATCAGTTGCCTTTGACTTTAAACATTATTTTTGGCCAGTCCTAGAAATCTGCATCTGTTTTTCTATTAAAAAACAAGTAAAAAAGGCGCAAAGCAGGTATACCTCACATAACTGTTCCTAAATAGTCCAATGGCAGGATTGGTGTATATAGATGTATATACAGGAGGAAGTCAATCAGGGCTGCCACCAAGAAAAGACCAGAAGCAAGGTCCAATAGGCTGAGGAAGATAAAACAAGGAAGAGGGGCGCCTCTGAGTATATATCAATAAACATTTATTTACAACAAACAATATCCACTCACATGGAAGACTGTAGTATTGCGTTCCGGTGCATCTCTGAGTGGAGGAGAAGCTGGAGGACCACAAGTCTCAGCAAGTCCGTGCAGTGCTGGTCCCACATCAGGTCCTGGCAAGGATGGATGGTGGTGACTGGACACGGTAGGGGCTCCCTCAGGTCTCTAGATGGCACTTCCGGATTAGTAGTGGGTTTAAAGTAGCACAGACCAACGGTCTGTGGGTTCCAAGGAGGGGGTAAGGGGACGCCAAAGTCGATCGCCGGGCGCGCTGCCGTCCAAGGCTCGTACGGCTCCGTGAAAGAGATAGTGACGGCCGTACAGGGAGCCAGAACGAGGCCTGGATAGCAAGCACAGCGCGGCGCCGGGCCGTGACGTCACAGCTGTGCGACGCGTTTCCGAGTCTGCGCGCTATTGGTGACAGGAATAGCGGCACTCCTTTCTCAAGCATGAGGGGCGGATGTTATGGCAGTGATTTTATAGTCTTTGGGAGGGGGGGGGGGGCGGGACTGAGCATAATAAGCAATATCCGGATACACTGCAACTAGGGGCAATACTAGATATAATACACATGGAAGTGGGGCACAAGTTGGAAAATAAATATATGAAGTTATTACATAGAGTATCTGTACATTTATATATAGGAAACACATAAGTACATGGGTATACATAATAATAAAAATAATAATAAAAATATATATAAAAACCAGTACACATCCACGGGCAAAATAAAACCTGGTGCATAAACATTCAATATGGACCATGAGTAAGAACATATAAGTATATCTATTAAAAGTCGGGATGGTACTTTAAAATTAATGATAATAATAGTAATAATGGGCAAATGCAAAATAAAAAATATATATATAAAAGAAAATATATATATATAAAATACACGAGAGATTTAAAAATTGGTGATTATACAAACATGAATATGCAAACATGCATGTCAGTACATACTAATGTTATAATTAACAATGAACACAGTCCGCAAGGGAAAAAAAGGGGAAAAAGGAGCAGGGGGTGGGGAGATGAAAAAGGGGGGGGGGAAGAGGGGGAGAAGGGGAAGGGGGGGGGAAGGGGGGAGGGGGGGGGGAAAGGGGTAGTGGGGGGGGGGGAGGGAGGGGAACAGGGAGGGGGGGGGTTTTGGTAAAGGGGAGAAAAAGGCAGGAGAGGGGGCGGGGGATGGAATATACTTACTCATGGACTCGCCACCCCCACAATAATAGATATGCTAGTGTGTATACAACCTGTGGTAAGAATGATAAGAATACAAGCAATGAATATAAACATACCGTATATAAGCAAATATAAGCAATATATATCTATAATATGGTGGCAATCTCGATACCCTCATTCAAGCCCCCAGGCGAGAGGACGTCGAGATTGTAAATCCAGAACGTTTCCCTTGCACAGAGCTTTTTGAAACGTTCGGCAGGGGTATATGACTTGGGGATTTGTTCAATTACCCATACAGTGAGGCCCGTGGTGGATTTGTGGTGAAAACCAGCAAAATGTCGTGGGACACTATGCATGTCTTTACCACCGGAGACTGATAGAGGGTGGTAAAGACATGCATAGTGTCCCACGACATTTTGCTGGTTTTCACCACAAATCCACCACTGGCCTCACTGTATGGGTAATTGAACAAATCCCCAAGTCATATACCCCTGCCGAACGTTTCAAAAAGCTCTGTGCAAGGGAAACGTTCTGGATTTACAATCTCGACGTCCTCTCGCCTGGGGGCTTGAATGAGGGTATCGAGATTGCCACCATATTATAGATATATATTGCTTATATTTGCTTATATACGGTATGTTTATATTCATTGCTTGTATTCTTATCATTCTTACCACAGGTTGTATACACACTAGCATATCTATTATTGTGGGGGTGGCGGGTCCATGAGTAAGTATATTCCATCCCCCGCCCCCTCTCCTGCCTTTTTCTCCCCTTTACCAAACCCCCCCCCCCCTCCCTGTTCCCCTCCCTTCCCCCCCCTCCCCCCCTTCCCCCCCCCCTTCCCCCCCCCTTCCCCTTCTCCCCCCCCCCCCCTTTTTCATCTCCCCACCCCCTGCTCCTTTTTCCCCTTTTTTTCCCTTGCGGACTGTGTTCATTGTTAATTATAACATTAGTATGTACTGACATGGATGTTTGCATATTCATGTTTGTATAATCACCAATTTTTAAATCTCTCGTGTATTTTATATATATATATTTTCTTTTATATATATATTTTTTATTTTGCATTTGCCCATTATTACTATTATTATCATTAATTTTAAAGTACCATCCCGACTTTTAATAGATATGCTTATATGTTCTTACTCATGGTCCATATTGAATGTTTATGCACCAGGTTTTATTTTGCCCGTGGATGTGTACTGGTTTTTATATATATTTTTATTATTATTTTTTATTATTATGTATACCCATGTACTTATGTGTTTCCTATATATAAATGTACAGATACTCTATGTAATAACTTCATATATTTATTTTCCAACTTGTGCCCCACTTCCATGTGTATTATATCTAGTATTGCCCCTAGTTGCAGTGTATCCGGATATTGCTTATTATGCTCAGTCCCGCCCCCCCCTCCCAAAGACTATAAAATCACTGCCATAACATCCGCCCCTCATGCTTGAGAAAGGAGTGCCGCTATTCCTGTCACCAATAGCGTGCAGACTCGGAAACGCGTCGCACAGCTGTGACGTCACGGCCCGGCGCCGCGCTGTGCTTGCTATCCAGGCCTCGTTCTGGCTCCCTGTACGGCCGTCACTATCTCTTTCACGGAGCCGTACGAGCCTTGGACGGCAGCGCGCCCGGCGATCGACTTTGGCGTCCCCTTACCCCCTCCTTGGAACCCACAGACCGTTGGTCTGTGCTACTTTAAACCCACTACTAATCCGGAAGTGCCATCTAGAGACCTGAGGGAGCCCCTACCGTGTCCAGTCACCACCATCCATCCTTGCCAGGACCTGATGTGGGACCAGCACTGCACGGACTTGCTGAGACTTGTGGTCCTCCAGCTTCTCCTCCACTCAGAGATGCACCGGAACGCAATACTACAGTCTTCCATGTGAGTGGATATTGTTTGTTGTAAATAAATGTTTATTGATATATACTCAGAGGCGCCCCTCTTCCTTGTTTTTGTTTTTCTATTAACCACTTGGTGTCTGTGCTATAGCCAAACGACGGTCACAGTGTGGACCTGAATTTCTGGGAGGCTGTTATAGGACGGGCTCCCCGTGTGCTCCCTGCAGGGCGCACTGAGTCACTGAGACTCGGGTGATCACAGATCGAAGTAAGGGCCGATCCCGGCCCCTTACCATGCGATTAGCTGTCAGCCAATGACAGCTGATCACATGATGTAAAATAAAAGCTGATCACCGTCTTAGGTGCAAGGGACATTGGTCCCGAGGAGGCAATTCTGCCTTTTCTGTGCCCACCAGTATCACCTAGCAATGCCCACCAGTGGTCCCAAGCAGTGCTGCCTATCAGTGTAACCAATCAGCGTTCATCAATGAAGGAGAAACATTACCTGTTTGCAAAATTATAATATCAAAATATCCAAAAATATACAAAAATATTTATAAAAATCTGTCTTTTCTTTTTTTTTTTGAACAAAAGAAAAAAAACTCAGAGGTGATCAAATACCACCAAAAGAATGCTCTATTTGTGGGAACTTAAAAAAAAAAAAAAAAAAAACATTTGGCCAAGTATGACCGCACAATTGTCATTCAAAGTGCATCAGTGCTGAAAATTGGTCTGGACAGCAAGGGGGTTTAAGTGCTTAGTAAGTAAGTGGGTAATTTCCATGCCAAATATGGATTTCTGTAATAAAGATGTGTGCCCGCTGTGTATACGGCATGGGCGCATGGGCGTAACCAAGTCACACATATATGAACGGTACTCAGTGTAAATCATGGGGTAGAACTTGTGATGCAACTTTTCAGTCCCAAGTGGACTTAGGCTCTCTTTCCACTACTGCGAGTTGTTGTGCGACTTGACACATGTGAAGTCGCAGGACAAGTCAAAACACATGTATTTCAATGTTCCCCCGTTCTAATTAGTGCAACTCCAAAAAAAGTTCTTGCACTACTTTGTTCCAACTTCAGTGCGACTTTTTCTCCAATGTTTTGAACTAGTCGCATGACATGGCATTAAGGCTCGGTTTCCACTATTGCAAGCCCAAAGTTGCGTGTTTTTTGCCGCGAGTTCCCTGCAACTTTTTTGCCGAAACTTGAAGCGATGCCTGTGTATTTTTGAGGTCTATGGACCTCAAGTCGCATCAAAGTGGGACCAAAGTAGTGCAGGGACTACTTTGAAGTTGCTGCGACTTGAAGTCACACACATATGAACGGTACTCATTGTAAATCATCGGGTAGAACTTGTGATGCAACTTTTCAGTCCCAAGTGGCATGACAAGTCGCAGTAGTGGAAAACAAGCCGAAAAAGCACAATGTAAATCACGCAACTTTGGGGTTGAAATAATGGAACGAGAGTATTAGGCTAAAGCGGTAATAGGAAGATGCACTGTAAGAATTACTTCTAATTGTAGAAAATCAAACAGGCTCTTGCACTGAATCTAATTTATGGAAGATCTAACTGATTGGCGAGTGTATGGTGACCTTTAAAGATATGAAAACTTGAATTTCTGGTGTTTAAGCCTTGTACACACGATGGGACTTTGTACAAACTTTCCCGTGGATTTTTGTACAAAGGGCGTTGGCCTTAGGGTTCTTTCACACAGACGTGTTTGTGTACGGAGCCCGCTTTGCTCAGCGGGGGATCGCTCCGTCGATCCCCACTGAGCAGGCAGATGACAGATCTGTCTCTGCACACTGTGCAGGGATGGACCTGTCAGAGTGCCGCTCTCCTCTATGGGGGATCGGATGATGAGAGTAGAGTCCGTAGAGTAGAGTCTGTCGTCACCCAATCCGCAGAAGGATGGAAAAATAGGTTTTTCCTCCGTTACACTTTTTCGGATTGGAGTGCTTCGGATGTCAGCGGACATGTCACCACTGACATCCGACCCTCCATAGAGATCTATGAAGTGTCTGTTCAGGTCAGCAGGTCCGAGGCCTTTCACACTGGGGAGGCGGTATTCGGGCGACAGCTGTAAAACTGCGCTATTTTTAGCGCCGCTGTACCGGCAGTATTCGACCGCTAGCGGTTTAAACCCCCACTAGCGGCTGAAAAGGGGTTAACTCCACCCGCAAAACGCTGCCGCAGCGGCGTTTTGCCGGTGGTATAGCCGTGCTGTCCCATTGATTTCAATGGGCAGAAGCGGTTTATACACCGCTCCTTTACCGCTCCAAAGGTGCTGCTAGCAGGACTTTTTTTAGGCCCCTTTCACACTGAGGTGTTTTTAGACGCTAGCGCCAGAAAACGCCCTAAAGAAGCGGCTCCATTCATTCCAGTGAGGTCTTTCACACTGGAGCGGTGCTCTGGTAGGGCATCACAAAAAGTCCTGTCAGCAGTTTCTTTGGAGCAGTGAACTCACCACTCCTGCACTGCTGCTCCCCATTGAAATCAATGGGGCAGCGCTGTGATACCGCCACTTCTGAGGAATTTTGCGGGTGGATTTAACCCCTTTTCGGCCGCTAGCGGGGGTTAAAACTGAACCGAATAACGCCCCTAAAATGATGGTAAAGTGGCGCTAAAAATAGCGCCGCTTTACCGCAGACGCCCCCACTGCCCCAGTGTGAAAGGGTCCTTGCCGTCCTTCTAGCGCACCGCTCCAGTGTGAAAGCCCTCGGGCTTTCACACTGGAGTGAATGAAGCCACTACTTTAGGGTGTTTTTCATTCATCTTAGTAAATGACCCCCACTGTGTCAACATGTGCTATTGCATGCAGTTACTCGTGCCTGCTCCTCTACTACATCCATCGCCTAATGCTTCTACAGTATATTACAAATAGTGACTCTTTACCTTATAGCATATGCATTACCTAATGCTTCTCTGAAACATGTTGTGCCTCAAATCTCTTTGCTACATGTGGTGCCTCCCTCATATTCATTACATGCAATGCCTCTTCTATTACAAAGAAAAATCTTTGTGTTTGGTTGTGCCTTGAAATTTTCCACATTTTGTCATGTTACAACCAAAAATGTAAATGTATTTTATTAGGATTTTATGTGATAGACCAACAGAAATTGGCAAATAGTTGTGAAGTTGAAGGAAAAAGATAAATAGTTTGTATTTTTTTTTACAAATAAATATGTGAAAAGTGTGGGGTGCATTTGTATTCAGCCCCACCCCCCGAGTAGGGATGAGCTCACGTTTTCGAGTCGAATATCGGGTGTTCGGTTGTTCTAAAAGGAACCAAACATATGAGGTGTTCGCGGGAAATTTGAGCGCCATGGAACGCCCCATAATGCACTACGAGATCGCAGTGCATTGCATTTCTGTATGATGATTGGCCAAAGCACCTGACCTGCATGCTTTGGTCAATCACAGCGTGCTCTGCTGAGAGAGCCAAAATTGTACAAAGGCAGTTTAGTTAGTGGCAGAGATAGATAGATAGATAGATAGATAGATAGATAGATAGATAGATAGATAGATAGATAGATAGATAGATAGATAGATAGATAGATAGATAGAATAAGATAGATACTCTGCATTTAGAGTAGACTAGATATTCAGTGTAGGCAATGTATTTGATATACAGTGGGGATGGAAAGTATTCAGACCCCCTTACATTTTTCACTCTTTGTTATATTGCAACTATTTGCTAAAATCATTTAAGTTCATTTTTTTCCTCAATAATGTACACATAGCACCCCATATTGACAGAAAAACACAGAATTGTTGACATTTTTGCATTTTTATTAAAAAAGAAAAACTGAAATATCACATGGTCCTAAGTATTCAGACCCTTTGCTGTGACACTCATATATTTAACTCAGGTGCTGTCCATTTCTTCTGATCATCCTTGAGATGGTTCTACACCTTCATTTGAGTCCAGCTGTGTTTGATTATACTGATTGGACTTGATTAGTAAAGCCACACACCTGTCTATATAAGACCTTACAGCTCACAGTGCATGTCAGAGCAAATGAGAATCATGAGGTCAAGGAACTGCCTGAAAAGCTCAGAGACAGAATTGTGGCAAGGCACAGATCTGGCCAAGGTTACAAAAACTGGCCAAACTGAGCTATCGGGGGAGAAGAGCCTTGATGAGAGAGGTAAAGAAGAACCCAAAGATCACTGTGGCTGAGCTCAAGAGATGCAGTCGGGAGATGGGAGAAAGTTGTAGAAAGTCAACCATCACTGCCGCCCTCCACCAGTCGGGGCTTTATGGCAGAGTGGTCCGACGGAAGCCTCTCCTCAGTGCAAGACACATGAAAGCCCGCATGGAGTTTGCTAAAAAACACCTGAAGGACTCCAAGATGGTGAGAAATAAGATTCTCTGGTCTGATGAGACCAAGATAGAACTTTTTGGCCTTAATTCTAAGCGGTATGTGTGGAGAAAACCAGGCACTGCTCATCACCTGTCCAATACAGTCCCAACAGTGAAGCATGGTGGTGGCAGCATCATGCTGTGGGGGTGTTTTTCAGCTGCAGGGACAGGACGACTGGTTGCAATCGAGGGAAAGATGAATGCGGCCAAGTACAGGGATATCCTGGACGAAAACCTTCTTCAGAGTGCTCAGGACCTCAGACTGGGCCGAAGGTTTACCTTCCAACAAGACAATGACCCTAAGCACACAGCTAAAATGACAAAGGAGTGGCTTCACAACAACTCCGTGACTGTTCTTGAATGGCCCAGCCAGAGCCCTGACTTAAACCCAACAGAGCATCTCTGGAAAGACCTAAAAATGGCTGTTCATTAACGTTTACCATCCAACCTGACAGAACTGGAGAGGATCTGCAAGGAGGAATGGCAGAGGATCCCCAAATCCAGGTGTGAAAAACTTGTTGCATCTTTCCCAAAAAGACTCATGGCTGTACTGTATTAGATCAAAAGGATGCTTCTACTAAATACTGAGCAAAGGGTCTGAATACTTAGGACCATGTAATATTTCAGTTTTTCTTTTTTAATAAATCTGCAAAAATGTCAACAATTCTGTGTTTTTCTGTCAATATGGGGTGCTGTGTGTACATTAATGAGGAAAAAAAATTAACTTAAATGATTTTAGCAAATGACTGCAATATAACAAAGAGAGAAAAATTTAAGGGGGGTCTGAATACTTTCCGTCCCCACTATATATATGTATATGTATATATATATATATTCCCCTATATGTATATATATATATATATATATATATATATATATATAGAGAGAGAGAGAGAGAGAGAGAGAGAGAGAGATAGATATATGTATATATAGATATATATATATATATATATATATCTATATATACTGTACTGTCCAAGCAGTGTAGCTTATATATTAAGTGTAGACTCTATATTCAGTCAATGCAGGCAGTGTAGTTTATATAACACAGTGTATTGAAGTGGTTAAGGGGAGCCCTGCGCCAAAATTTTTAAAAAAATGGTGTGGGAGTCACCCCAAAAACTGTACCAAGCCCTTCAGGTCTGGTATGGATTTTAAGGGGAACCCGCGCCAAAATAAAAAAATGGTGTGGGGGTTCCTCCCAAAATCCATACCAGACCCTTATCTGAGCATGCAACCTGGCAGGCCATAGGAAAAGGGGGGACGAGAGCACGCCCCCCCTCTTGAACCGTACCAGGCCAAATGCGCTCAACATGGGGAGTGTGCTTTGGGGTCTGACCTGAAGGGCCTGGTATGAATTTTGGGGGGCCCCCACACTGTTTTTTTCAATGCAAAGCAATTTAAATGACATTTTTTCCTTTAGAAATTGCATTTTGCTGTGGTACTGTTATAAACATGGGAAAGATGCACTACTTTACAGATAGACTAAGGGGACCCCCCCCCCCCCCGGCATGATATTTAAAGGAATATTTCATTTTTATTGTTTCACTTGCAATTATTAAAATCACTGCTCCTGAAAAAACTGCCATTTTAAAAACTTTTTTTTGCATTGATACATGTCCCCTGGGGCAGTACCCGAGTCCCCATACACTTTTCATGGCAATAACTTGCATATAAGCCTTTAAAATGGACACTTTTGTTTTTTTACATTCATGTCCCATAGACTTTAATGATATTTGCACAGATTTTTTGTCTGTTGGCATGATCTGGTGCGAACCGAAGCGGGGGGGGGGGGGGGTGTTCAGCTCATCCCTACCCCTGTGTCAATACTTTGTAGAACCACCCTTTGCTACAATTTTTGGGTATGTCTCTACCAGCTTTACACATCTAGAGAGTGACATTTTTGCCCATTCTTCTTTGCAAAATAGCTCAATCTTTGTCAGAGTGGATGGAGAGCATCTGTGAACAGCAATTTTCAAGTCTTGCCACAGATTCTCAATTGGATTTAGGTCTGGACTTTGATTGGGCCATTCTAACACATGAATATGCTTTGATCCAAACCATTCCATTATAGCTCTGGCTGTATGTTTTAGCATGCTCCCAGTATTATTTTCCCTCTAGCTTTATCCCTTTGGAGCTCTACCTATAAGGATTCCACCTCCTCCCTAGCTCCCTTATTGATGTCATCTCTAACATTCACTTGTACATTATTATACCCCACTCCCTTTTTTACCCTCTCTATTCCTGCGATAAAGGGAATATCCTTGAATGGTTGCCAGCCAATCATGAGAGTTGTTGAACCAGGTCTCTGAAATTCCCACAAAATCTAAATCCTCCTCGTTCAACAGTGTCTCTAGTCCACCTATGCTGTCCACCAGGCTCCTGGCATTGGTGAACATGCCACGTAGTTTAGACCGGTCACATACTGTCTGCTTATAGGACTTGTTACTATACTTACCTTGGGTTTATGTGCTTTAGTCAACCTACCACCAATGCCCCCAATACTACCCTCTGGAAAATGTTCTGCGCTGACTATCTCTACCTCTGAACCCTCCCCCCCATTGCCTAGTTTAAAAACCCCTCTAACTTTCCGGCCATCTTCACTCCCAGCAGATCTGTATCCTCCTCATTTAGGTGCAGTCTGTCCCTTCTATAGAACTGGTGACCAACTGAGAAGTCGGCCCAGTTCTCCAGGAACCAAAACCCCTCCTTACCACACCAGCTCCTCAGCCACTTGTTTACTTTCCCAATCTCCCTCCTTTCCGCCTGCCTTTCTGGTGTGGCTCGATGTACTGGTAGTGTTCCTGAGAATACTACCTTGGAAGTCCTTTTCCTCAATTTAGCTCCCTAAAATCGTTCTTTAGGACACTCCATCTGCATCTGACTTTGTCATTGGTCCCAATGTGCACCATGACAGCCAGGTCTTCCCCAGCCCCTCCCAGTAATCTGTCCACCAGATCCATGATGTGCCGAACCCGAGTGCCCGGTAGACAGCATACAGTTTGGCGCTTCAGGTCTTTGTCACAGATTGCCCTCTCTGTCCTTCTAAGAATTGTGTCCCCTACCACCAGAATCTGTCTTTCCTTTCCCTTTGCTTCTCCCCCACTCTCACTGAAGGAGTTCTTCCCCTGGTGGCTAGGAGAGTCCCTCAGCTCCAGCAGTGCTGGTCCCTGACCGGTTTCACCAATGTCACTCAATGGAGCGTACTTATTTGGATGCTCCAGCCCAGGATCGGCATCACTGGCACTTCCCCCTCTATTCTTCCTGACTGTCACCCATCTACTCTTTCTAGTGCCTGCACCTCTTTGTCTCCACCCGCCTCTGTGCTGGCTGCTGCCGGTACCAGCGGGGTACATTCCCGACTCTCCTTTAGTATGGAGGGTCTTCTCAGTTTTGACAGTTGCTTCCCTAGATTCAGAACCTGGGCTTCCAGGGAAACAATGTGCTTACATTTTGCACAGTGGTATTTGCCCTCGATCAGATGATCAAGCAACGCATACACAAGATGTACACCGAGTCGCATCTCCACATCCTCCGGGCATCTTACCTACTAATTTAATAAGGATTGGGGATTATACCCTGTCCAAATTCCCTAACAACTAGCTTCCTGACACTATTATTCAACAATACAATACACAGGTACTTGCCGCCCATGTGCACTCGCTGCCCACATGCACTCGCAGACCGCGTGCGCTTGCAGACCACATGCACTCGCAGCCTACGTGCACTCACAGACCACGTGCACTCGCAGATCACGTGCACTCACAGATAACGTGCACTCACAGCCCCAACGCACTCCCAGACAACGTGCACTTGCAGACCATGTGCACTCGCAGACCATGTGCACTCGCAGCCTACGTTCACTCGCAGGCACATGCACTTGCAGCCTACGTACACTCTCAGACCACGTGCACTCGCAGACAACGTGCACTCACAGACCACGTGCACTCGCAGCCCATGTGCACTCGCAGCCCACGTTCACTCGCAGACCACGCACACTCGCAGACAACATGCACTCACCTCCTACGTGCACTCTCAGACCACATGCACTTGCAGTCCACGGGTACCCACAGCCTACGTGCACTCGCAGACACATGCACTCTCAGCCTACATGCACTCGCAGCCTATGTGCACTCGCAGACCACGTGCACTCGCAGACCACGTGCACTCACAGCCCACGTGCACTCGCAGCCTACATGCACTCGCAGACCACGTGCACTCACAATACACAGGTACACACAATACACAAGTACACACAATACACAGGTACTAACAATACACACACACTACTCAGACAACACTCGGGTACTTACACTACACAGGTACTTTGACCCCTGTTATAACCTCCTGTTCCTATGTTGGTCTATGACATAAAATCCCAGTAAAATACATTTACGTTTTAGGTCATAACATGACAAAATGTGAAAAAATTTAAGGGGTATGAATCCTTTTTCAAGACACTGTAAGTTCAACTGAAAGTTATATTTGACCAGTTCAACCGTTTCAACCTCTAGCTCAGTGGTTCTCAACTCCAGTCCTCAGGACCCACCAACAGGCCAGATTTTAAGTATTACCTTGGGGAGTTGCAGACTAGAATACTGCAATCACTGAGCAGCAAGTGATATCACCTGTGATGTATTTTAGCTATCTTGCAAACCTGGCCTGTTGGTGGGTCCTGAGGACTGGACTTGAGAACCACTGCATCTAGCTGATGTTGGTGCACCAACATCAGCTGAAAATTGGTCATTTAGCTGTTATAGAATTGCAACCACTAAATATGACAGACCACCAGTAATGTTATTGACCAAATATGGTCATGACCATATTTGGTCAATGACATTACCCAAAATTCCTAGCTGGTTTGTTAATATAGGAAGGAACAAAGATGTAAAACTTACTGCACCAGCTAAATCTGAATACAGAACTAATTGAAAAGATGAAAATATCATGACCTTCATATAATCAAAAAGGTGAAAAAATACATATATAGTTAAAAAAAAAAACCTTTTCAAAAAACATGTTGCACATTTGTTTTTGTTTTAAAAGTTTTTTTGAACTATACAGTATATGTATTTTTTCACTTTTTGATTTCAATGAAAGTCAGGATATTTTCACCTTAAAGGGATAAGTGCCCCTGATTTTCCTCTTTTTGGTAACATACAGGAGCATATCATTTTTTTCACAGTGTGGATGTTTTGATTTGTTATTTATTATTTTTGAGGGGAATAAGTTACAATGGGTATTATGTACCTTGTGCTCATTTACATGGGGAGGGGCTGGATATCTGGGAAGCAACATACAAGTGCTTCAAGTTTTCGATAAATCAGCACAGATCCCTACTGGATCCCTACTGCTTTTGGAACAGGATGTGGGGATGAGGCCCTTTGCCCCATCCTCCTGGGGACAAGTGCTTTGCACACCCCCCCCCCCATTTCTTAACTAGCTAGGCTGCATTCCTACAGTAGCTAAGGGTCTTCTATGCATTTTCAGGTTAAATATGTTTAATGGTGTTCAGGCCCTTCCCTCTAAGAGAATGCAATGGCATGGAATGCCCTTTATATATTTTTTTTAACCAATATATTTTTATTATTTGATTGCACATAGTACAGAAAAAAGTAAAACCAAGCTTCAGTTACATTGAGAAGAAAACATGAATAGTAATAGTGATAGTAATAATGAATAGTAAACTATGAATATGCTATAGGAGTAGTACAATGGGTAACTGGGCTACTTACCTAATTTTCACAGATGACCTCAACCTGAGGTTCAGCCTGTCACCCCTTATGGGTTCACACTGTGAGCAGGCTCTTAATGAAACCAGTTGTAAGTATCCCGCCATAGACCTTGTGAGGGTCTTTGGAGATGAGGTGGGTAGATATCTTTTAAATTATAGTATCATGACCAAACAGTAACTTCTCTCTTAAAACACTGAGGTACATATATGCAGAATGAACATTATAGATCTACTGTCATATTTGCCGAAGTTAGAATTACGTAGCCGATCAACTTACACGTAGGATCCACCACCACATGGTTTATCTAGCATACACAAAATTTAGTAGGGTATCATATATGTGAGGAGGCACACTTGGAACATCTCCAGACCTCCCAGTATTTGTGGAAGTCTGGGGCTCTTCGTTCCGTATAGGCAAGTAATTGTTCCATGGTATATTGGGCATTAACTCTGGAGATTACTTCTGCAATAGTTGGGGGTGATTTGGAGCACCACTCTTTAGCTATAGAGATACGCGCAGCAAATAGAATGTTAATAACTACTTTCCTTGTTAGTGGCGGAAAATTTTCAATGTCGATACTCAGTAAAGTAAAAGCAGGGTTCAAGGTGTAAATCGTCTTAGTTACGTGGTGAATAAGGGTGGAGACAGCTACCCAAAAGGGACGTAGTTCTAAACAGTTCCAAAATATATGTAGCAATATATGTAGCAGGCTGCCAGTATTCTGAAAGTCTCTCCAGCAGAGAGGTGATATGTTGGGGCTCATTTTGTTTAGTCTGAGAGGTGTAAGATACCATCTGTGTAACAATTTTTGCGCATTCTCCCAATGATCTATACATGCTGAGGTTTTGCTATTGTAATTAATAGCCACATGCCATTGTTGCATAGTAAAGACCTTGAACCTGAAGTTCCTGTTCCCATTTCAGCATGTTGGGTAGCTTAGTTTTCATGTACAGAGGTGTGGAGGATTTGTAAAACAGGGATATCCCTTTGTGTTTACTTGGGTGTTTACTTAGAAGGAAGTCCCACAGAATTTGGGGGATTTCAAATGAGTCTTTTATGTTGATTGCAGTGTAATGTTTTATTTGATAGGACCTGTAAATATCCATGGCATCCTGCTTTGTTAAGGCAGAGGTGGAGAAGTGTGCACCTCTGACTTTCCAAGATTGGGATGAGAAGTTAGGAATCAAATATTCATATGATGCCAATGGGATGTTTAGTCTGTGCTTAGGAACGTCTGCCAAATGTTGTCCCACCAAGTAAGCCCATGCCTTAGTGGTGGCCTGAATGGTCGAGTATTGTGGTGTTATAGGCTTGTGGTGCATGCAGGTAGCCATAGCCAGTGCAGGTAGGTCGTGACCCGGGGTTATTGCGTGCTCTATGTCAGCCCATCTATTGTCGGTTTGACACGAAAACCAGTATCGCATTTGGTCCAGAAGTGCGGGATTGTAATATAATTGTGCATTAGGGAGGCCCACCCCACCAAGATGTTTGGGTTTGTATAATTGTGTCAAGGCAACCCTAGGTCTTTTTCCCGCCCAAATGTATTTGTTCAAACACGTCGCTAGTTGGGAAAAGAATTTGTGGGGGACTGGGATGGGTAGAGTTCTGAAATGATATAGTAGCTTAGGTAAAACTTGCATTTGGTATGCAGCAATTCTCCCTCTCCATGTTAGATGTAGTTTATTGATTTGGTTTAATTCCTCTTCTATTTTCTTCAATAATGGAGGGTAGTTACAGGAGTATATTGTGGAGGAAGTAGATGTTAACTGCACACCAAGGTACGTAATTGAGGGGGGATCCCAGTTGCAAGGGAAAATTTTATGTAGGATGTCTTTCACTCGTTTGGGAATATTGAGTGTCAAAGCGTAGCATTTGTTGGTGTTAATTTTATAATATGAGACCTGCCCAAATTTGTGTAAAAGAGTTTGTATTGCCGGGAATGGAAGATTCTGGTTTAGATATGGTAAGAATGATATAATCAGCAAATAGTCCTATTTTGTGGATTTCGGAACCTACTTTAATACCCTGTATGTAATCGTGGGATCTTATATATTCTGCTATTGGCTCTATTACTAGGGAAAAGATAATGGGGGAAAGTGGGCATCCTTGGCGAGTGCCATTAGATAGAGTAAATGGGTCTGACAGTATGCTAGACGAGTAGACTCTAGCTGTAGGGTTAGTGTAGAGGGACATAATTGCTGAGTGTATTAGTCCAGATATGCCAAATTTATTCAGTGTCTTGGAGATATAGCCCCAGTGGACCCTATCAAAAGCTTTCTCAGCATCTAATGCTAGGAATGCACTTGGTTCTTGGGTGGTCTCTGCTAGGCTCAGAAGGTTAAGCATCCTTCTGGCCCCATCAGGAGCTTGTCTGCCTTTTACAAAGCCCACTTGGTCAAGATGAATAACAGCGGGGGTGACTTCCAATAACCTATTCGCTAATACCTTGGCGTAAATTTTTAGATCCGAATTGAGTAAAGAAATGGGCCTGAAATTTTGGGGGCTTGAAGTATCCTTTCCTGGTTTTGGCAAAGTAACTATTACAGCTTGAAGCATTTCATGTGGGGAGGAGCCTAAAGAGGCTGCCTTGTTAAAGACATTTGTTAATTTTGGGGCAAGAAGGTCAGAGAATGCCTTATAATATTTAGCTGGGAAGCCGTCTGCTCCTGGGGATTTGTGCATAGGGAGGGATCCTATTACCGCTGCAACTTCCATACATGAAATTGGGGCATTTAATTTTTTAAGTGTTGTCGCATCCACGGATGGTAGTTGAATCCCTTGTAGAAATTCATCTATTTCTAATTCTGAAGGTTGGTGAGTGAATGGGTCTACATTGAGGTTATATAGGGATTCATAATAGTCTTTGAAAGTATTGGCTATGTATTTAGGGTTGTGAAATGTGGTATTGGTGTTGTGATGCTTGATATGTGTGAGATTGGCTCAGGTCTGTCTCTTTTTGAGTTGGGAGGCAAGGAGTTTGCCTGCTCTATTGTTTTGCGAGTAGAAAGAAAGCTTCAGCCTCTTAAAATAAGTATCGTAGTCTGCCCTAAGTTCCTGCCGTAATTCCTCACGGCAAGAAGTAAGGCATTTCAGTATGTCAGTGGACGTTGTAGCAGGATTCTTGTGCCATGCTTCTAGTTCTGCAATCATGTTATGAATCTGTGTCATGCGTTGCTTTTTCTTTTTTTTCTCACTGGCTGCAATTTGAATAATGGTACCTCTAGCGAATGCTATCACTGGAGAGCAAGTGTCGTTGTCATTGAATTGGAAGTACTCCTTTAGCTTCTCTTCTATTTCATCTCTAATTGAGGGTTGCAACAGAAGGAAGGTGTTATTGCGCCATAGTGGTCTATGGAGATGGTCGTTGGTGTTCACAATCTCAATGGTCACCGGCGCATGGTCTGACCATGTGATATTGTGGATCTCAGCTGATGCTACTTTTTGAAGAGTGTACAGATCGGTAAGAAAAAAATCTATTCTAGAGTAGCTATTGTGCACCTAAGAGCCCTTTCACACTGAGGCGGGGGTGGCATTGGAGGTAAAACGCTGCTATTATTAGCGGCGTTTTACCGTCCGTATTCGGCCGCTAGCGGGGCGGTTTTACCCCCCGCTAGTGGCTGAGAAAGGGTTAAATACCACCGCAAAGCGCCTCTGCAGAGGCGCTTTGCCGGCGGTATAGCCGCGCTGTCCCATTGATTTCAATGGGCAGGAGCGGTGAAGGAGCGGTGTATACTCCTCTCCTTCACCGCTCCAAAGATGCTGCTAGCAGGACTTTTTTTACCGTCCTGCCAGCGCATCGCTCCAGTGTGAAAGCCCTCGAGGCTTTCACACTGGAATGAAAGCAGCGGCACTTTCGGGTCGGTTTGCATGCGCTATTATTAGTGCAATAGTGCCTGCAAACCGCCCCAGTGTGAAAGGGCTCTTAGTGTAAAATGTGTAATCCCTCTCGGTGGTCCTTAGGCAGCGCCACGAATCAAAAAGCCTTTCTTCATGACATATAGACCCTAAGGAAGGTCTCCGCCTAATGGCCACCGACGAGGAGTCAAGTTCTTCATTCATAATCATATTAAAGTCTCCACATAATACTAAATTACCCTTCTGCATAGATTTAGCGATCTTAAAGTCTATGGGACACGAACGTGAAAAATCAAAAGTGCTCATTTTAAAGGCTTACAGTGCCTTGCAAAAGTATTCATACCCCTTGAAATTTTCCACATTTTGTCATGTTACAAACAAAAATGTAAATGTATTTTATTGGGATTTTATGTGATAGACCAACACATAGTGGCACATAATTGTGAAGTGGAAGGAAAATGATGAATGTTTTTCAAAATTTTTTACAAATAAATATCTGAAAAGTGTGGCGTGCATTTGTATTCAGCCCCCCTGAATCAATACTTTGTAGAAACATTGTTTGCTTCAATTATAGTTGCAAGTTTTTTTGGGGATGTCTCTACCAGCTTTGCACATCTAGAGAGTGAAATGTTTGCCCATTCTTTATTGCAAAATAGCTCAAGCTCTGTCAGATTGGATGGAGAGTGTCTGTGAACAGCAAGTCTTGCCATAGATCCTAATTTGATTTAGGTCTGGACTTTGACTGGGCCATTCTAACACATGAATATGCTTTGATAAAAAACCATTCCATTGTAGCTCTGGCTGTATGTTTAGGGTCGCTGTCCTACTGGAAGGTGAACCTCTGCCCCAGTCTCAAGTCTTTTTGCAGACAGCCGCGTACACACGGTCGGACTTTTCGTCTACAAAAGTCCGACAGCCTGTCCGACAGACTTCCGGCGGACTTTCGGCGGACTTGCAGCAGACTTTCTAACGAACGGACTTGCCTACACACGACCACACAAAAGTCCGACGGATTCGTACGTGATGACGTACACCGGACTAAAATAAGGAAGTTCATAGCCAGTAGCCAATAGCTGCCCTAGCATGGGTTTTTGTCCGTCGGACTAGCACACAGACGAGCGGATTTCGGGGTCCGTCGTAGTTACGACGTAAAGATTTGAAGCATGTTTCAAATCTAAAGTCCGTCGGATTTGAGGCTGAAAAAGTCTGCTGAAAGTCCGGAGAAGCCCACACACGATCGGATTACCAGCCAGCTTTAGTCCGTCGGCGTCCGTTGGACTTTTGTAGACGAAAAGTCCGACCGTGTGTACGCGGCATAACAGGTTTTTGTCTAAGATTGCCCTGTATTTGACTCCATCCACTTCCCACCAACTCTGACTAGCTTCCCTGTCTCTGCTGAAGAAAAGCATCCCCACACCATGATGCTGCCACCACCATGTTTCACGGTAGGGATGGTGTGTTCAGGGTGATGTGCAGTGTTAGTTTTCTACCACACATAGCATTTTGCTTTTAGGCCAAAAAGTTAAATTTTGGTCTCAACTGACCAGAGCACCTTCCACATGTTTGCTGTGTCTCTCACATGGCTTCCCACAAACTGCAAATGGTACTTCTTATGGCTTTTTTTCAACAATGGCTTTCTTCTTGACAATCTTCCAAAAAAGCCATATTTGTGCAGTGCACAACTTATAGTTGTCCTGTGGACAGATTCTCCCACGTGAGCTGTGGATCTCTGCAGCTCCTCCAGAGTTACCATGGGCCTCTAGACTGATTCTCTGATTAATATTCTCCTTGCCTGGCCTGCCAGTTTAGGTGGACAGACATGTCTTGGTAGGTTTGCAGTTGTGCCATACTCTTTCCATTTTCGGATGATGGATTGAACAGTGCTCTGTGAGATGTTCAAAGCTTGGGATATTTTTTTTATAACCTAACCCTACTTTAAACTTCTCCACAACTTAATCCCTGACCTGTCTGGTGTGTTAATTGGCCTTCATGATGCTGTTTGTTCACTAAGGTTCTCTAACAAACCTCTGAGGGCTTCAAAGAACAGCTGTATTTATACTGAGATTAAATTACACACAGGTGGACTCTATTTACTAATCAGGTGACTTTTGAAGGCAATTGGTTCCATTAGATTTTAGTTAGGGGTATCAGAGTACAGGGGGCTGAATACAAATGTACACCACACTTTTCAAAAATGTTTTTATAAAACAATTTGGAAAACCATTTATCATTTTCCTTCCACTTCACAATTATGTGCTACATTGTGTTGGCCTATCACACAAACAATAAACATGAAATATTCCTTTAACTATCGTGCCTGGGGGGTCCCCTTAATCTGCCTGTAAAGTAGCGCATTTTTCCCATGTTTAAAACAGTACTGCAGCAATGTGACATCTCTAAAGGAATCCCGGCACTATACATAAAAAGTCATTAAAAAAGAAAATGGCATGCCCCCCCCCTCCCCCCCCCAGGCCATTACCAGGCCTTTGGGTCTGGTATGGATTTTAAGGGGAACTCCGAAATTTAAAAAAATGGTGTGGGGTCCCCCCCAACATCCTTACGACGTACCCCATAGCTATTCACATGGGGGGGCCGGCAGGATCTGAGGGCCTCTCCTTTTCCTGTGGCCTGGCAGGTTGCATGCTTGGATAAGGGTCTGGTATGGATTTTGGGGGGCCCCAACCATTTTTTAAAATTTTGGTATGGAGTTCCCCCTAAAATCTATGGACGGGGGGGCATGCCAGTTTTTTTATTAATTCTGTCATAGAGCTCCCCTTAACCACTTCAATACATTATATTATATATTGTACACTGCACTATATTCTCTGCACTGTATTATACAGTGTATACTACACTGACTGCACAATATACTCTGAACTGCAGTATATATACTATACGGACTGCACTGTATACTCTGAACTGCAGTATATATACTATACGGACTGCACTATATACTCTGCAGAAAAATTGGGCCTTAGGTGCTGGTGATGCCAGAACACTGTAACCCCTCACAGTTACTCTTGTTGGGTGCAGGGTGACATATTGAGCAAGTTCTGGCCAGTGGTCCTTCTCAAGACCCAGTACCCCAGTGGATGCTTTGTTGGAAAGGTCTCCAAATCTGCTCTTGCCCCTAGATATTCCTGCACCATATAATGCAGATGCTGGCGATGGTTGTGGAACCTATCAGACCTTGGCACTGAGGACTAAAAAATTGTTTAACCACTTCAGCCCCAGAAGGATTTACCCCCTTCCTGACCAGAGCACTTTTTACAATTTGGCACTGCGTTGCTTTAACTGCCAATTGCGCGATCATGCAATGCTGTACCCAAACGAAATTTGCGTCCTTTTCTTCCCACAAATAGAGCTTTCTTTTGATGGTATTTGATCACCTCTGTGGTTTTTATTTTTTGCGCTATAAACGGAAAAAGACCGAAAATTTTGAAAATAAAATGATATTTTCTACTTTTTGTTATAAAAAAAATCCAATAAACTCAATTTTAGTCATACATTTAGGCCAAAATGTATTTGGCCACATGTCTTTGGTAAAAAAAATGTCAATAAGTGTATATTTATTGGTTTGCGCAAAAGTGATAGCGTCTACAAACTAGGGTACATTTTCTGGAATTTACACAGCTTTTAGTTTATGACTGCCTATGTCATTTCTTGAGGTGCTAAAATGGCAGGGCAATACCCCCCCCCCCAAATGACCCCATTTTGGAAAGTAGACACCCCAAGGAAATTGCTGAGAGGCATGTTGAGCCCATTGAATATAATTTTTTTTTGTCCCAAGTGATTGAATAATGACAAGAAAAAAATTTACAAAAGGTTGTCACTAAATGATATATTGCTCATACAGGCCATGGGCATATGTGGAATTGCACCCCAAAATATATTTAGCTGCTTCTCCTGAGTATGGGGATACCACATGTGTGGGACTTTTTGGGAGCTTAGCCGCGTACGGGGCCCCCGAAAACCAATCACCGCCTTCGGGATTTCTAAGGACGTAAATTTTTGATTTCACTCCTCTCTACCTATCACAGTTTTGAAGGCCATAAAATGCCCAGATGGCACAACCCCCCCCAAATGACCCCATTTTGGAAAGTAGACACCACAACCTATTTGCTGAGAGGCATGCTGAGTCCATGGAATATTTTATATTTTAACACAAGTTGCGGGAAAGTGACAATTTTTTTTTTTTTGCACAAAGTTGTCACTAAATGATATATTGCTCACACAGGTCATGGGCATATGTGGAATTGCACCCCAAAATACATTTAGCTGCTTCAGCTGAGTATGGGGATACCACATGTGTGGGACTTTTTGGGAGCCTAGCCACGTACGGGGCCCCGAAAATCAATCACCGCCTTCAGGATTTATAAGCGCGTACATTTTTGATTTCACTCCTCACCACCTATCACAGTTTTGAAGGCCATAAAATGCGAAGATAGCACAACCCCCCCCCCCCTCAAATGACCCCATTTTGGAAAGTAGACACCCCAAGCTATTTGCTGACAGGCATTGTGAGTATTTTGCAGCTCTCATTTGTTTTTGAAAATGAAGAAAGACAAGAAAATTTTTTTTTTCTTTTTTCAATTTTCAAAACTTTGTGACAAAAAGTGAGGTCTGCAAAATACTCACTATACCTCTCTGCAAATAGCTTGAGGTGTCTACTTTCCAAAATAGGGTCATTTGGGGGGGGGGGGGGGGGGTTGTGCCACCTGGGCATTCCATGGCCTCCAGAACTGTGATAGGCAGTGAAGAGTAAAATCAAAAATTTACGCCCTTAGAAAGGTGCTTGGTTTTCGAGGGTCCCGGCTAGGCTCCCAAAAAGTCATACACATGTGGTATCCCCATACTCAGGAGAAGCAACAGAATGTATTTTGGGGTGTAATTTCACATATTCCCATGGCATATTTGAGCAATATATCATTTAGTGACAATTTTGTGCAAAAAAAAAAAAAAATTGTCTTTTTCCCACAACTTGTGTCACAATATAAAATATTCCATGGACTTGACATGCCTCTCAACAAATAGCTTGGGGTGTCTACTTTCCAAAATGGGGTCATTTGGGGGGTTTTGAATTGTCCTGGCATTTTATGCACAACATTTAGAAGCTTATGTCACACATCACCCACTCTTCTAACCACCTGAAGACAAAGCCCTTTCTGACACCTTTTGTTTACATGAAAATTTTTTTTTTTTTTGCAAGAAAATTACTTTGAACCCCCAAACATTATATATATTTTTTTAAAGCAAATGCCCTACAGATTAAAATGGTGGGTGTTTCATTTTTTTTTTCACACAGTATTAGCGCAGCGATTTTTCAAACACATTTTTTGGAGAAAAAACACACTTTTTTAAATTTTAATGCACTAAAACACACTATATTGCCCAAATGTTTGATGAAATAAAAAAGATGATCTTAGGCTGAGTACATGGATACCAAACATGACATGCTTTAAAGTTGCGCACAAACGTGCAGTGGCGACAAACTAAATACATTTTTAAAAGCCTTTAAAAGCCTTTACAGGTTACCACTTTAGATTTACAGAGGAGGTCTACTGCTAAAATGACTGCCCTCGATCTGACCTTCGCGGTGATACCTCACATGCATGGTGCAATTACTGTTTACATTTGATGCCAGACCAACGCTTGCGTTCGCCTTTGCGCAAGAGCAGGGGGGGACAGGGGTGCTTTTTTTTTTTCCTCTTTATTTTTTTCTGATTTTTTATCTTATTTTTAAACTGTTCCTTTCATTTTTTTTTTTATCATTTTTATTGTTATCTCAGGGAATGTAAACATCCCCTATGATAGCAATAGGTAGTGACAGGTACTCTTTTTTTAAAAAATTGGGGTCTATTAGACCCTAGATCTCTCCTCTGCCCTCAAAGCATCTGACCACACCAAGATCGGTGTGATAAAATGCTTTTCCAATTTCCCAATGGCGCTGTTTACATCCGGCGAAATCTAAGTCATGAAATGCTCGTAGCTTCCGGTTTCTTAGGCCATAGAGATGTTTGGAGCCACTCTGGTCTCTGATCAGCTCTATGGTCAGCTGGCTGAAGCATTCTTAGGTTCCCTGTTGGGACAGGAGAGCCAGAGAAAAACATGGAAGAGGGTGGGGGGGCATTCCCTCCCACTGCTTGTATAAGCAGTCTAGAGGCTAATTAGCTGCTAGGATTGCTTTTACATGAAAGCCGACCACTGGCTGAAAAGAATGATACCAAGATGATACCTAAACCTGCAGGCATCATTCTGGTATAACCACTCAAAGTCCAGCAACATACCAGTACGTTGCTGGTCCTTGTTGGGCAAATATTGTAATCTTTTTTTTTCATGCAGCCTGTGGGCTGAACGAAAAAAAAGGGATTGGTATGCCCACCATTAGAATACCTCCTTTCATCCACCCACTTCTAATGATGGGCATACATGCACCATTTATATATGCCGAAGCATGGGGGCATCCTCCCGCAAAAGTTAGGAGCAAATCGCTCTTCCGCCCCTGCTGCCCCCATGCTTCGGCATATATCACCTCCGCTGGAGTCACGGCTTTATTATTATTATTATTTATTTTTATATCGTGGGAGCAAACGCTGTTGCTGTCAAGATAAATAAATCCGCCCTGCAGTTGAATGGCGTACCTGAAGACAAAAAAATGGTTAACAATAAAACACAGTAAACAGTAAAGTATAAAAAATTGCATACCTGAAAAGCAAACATGATAAAACATAATAACAATAAAACATTGCAGAATAGGATACAGTAAAAAAGAGCAGAACAATAGAGAGAGAATAGAGAGAGAGAGAACAATAAAACAACAACTATTTTTTTTTACTTCATATTTTTTTTGTGTTTTTTTTTTTTTTACACTTTTTTTGTAACTGTAACTTTTATAACTGTAACCGGTTCCAGGTTCGGGTCCCTCAAAATGCGATGGCATCTTGGGAGACCCTGTGAAAGTGTGCCTAGTGTGTGCAATGCTGTACCCTACGCTAATACTCAACTAGTGTATGGTAGCATTCAAAACATTCACCAATGCAAAGACCAGGATTGTCAGGACAGGAGGAACAATAATAGCGGGTGTCCCGCCTATATCCGCGCTTACTGCAGACACAACATCTTTTTTGGGGGGGTTCATTGGGTAGGGGTACTCGGGAGGACATAGAGAAAATGTCTCTCATGCAGCCGACTGCATTTGGTTGGGGATGTGAATAGGGGAAGTACGGGTGCTGCAGAAGTGGTGGGTTCCCAATTAGGATTGGCGAATGCAGCAGGAAGGGCATTATGGGCACGATGGGCCTGTGTTTGTCTTCTTGGTGGCAGCGGGACACTACTTGTGCTTGCCACCTCACCAGCTTGAACTGCACGTATGGGACTCGCCACGTCACCAAGTGTTACTGCAGTGCTGGTTTGACTATGACCAGGGTGTACTAGGCCGCTGGTGCTTGCCAGTTCACCAAAATGCTACCAAAAAAACTGTTAGCGATCGCAGGGATCCGGCCTGACTCTTCAAACGCTGCATTTATGTGTTTAGTGTTTTGTAAGTAACAGTGATCGATTGATACTGCACTTGGGTGGGCTGGGTCGAACGGAGGGGCAAAACGCAGGTGCTAGCAGGTATCTGGGCTGATCCCACTAACACTGCTTTTTTGGGAACCCTAAACTGCTGGGGATGGTAGTATAAATCTGATCGGATCAGATATTGATCCGTTCAGATACTATACCACTAAGGGAGGTGTACGGTGCATGCGTGGGTGTTAGCGCTACTGGCACTAACCTGACGCTGCCTGGGGTTGGTGCTTGCCAGTTCACCAAAATGCTACCATAAAAACTGTTAGCAATCGCAGGGATCAAGCCTGAATCTGCGAACGCTGCAGTTATGTGTGTTTAGTGTTTTGTAAGTGACAGTGATCGATCGATACTGCACTTGGGTGGGCTGGGCTGGGCTGGGCTGGGCCGGGCGGAGGGGCAAAATGCAGGTGCTAGCAGGTATCTGGGCTGATCCCGCTAACACTGCATTTTTGGGAACCCTAAACTGTTGGGGACGCTAGTATAAATCTGATCGGATCAGATATTGATCTGTTCAGATACTATACCACTAAGGGAGGTGTATGCTGCGTGCGTGGGTGTTAAGGGTACTGGCACTAACCTGACGCTGCCTGGGGCGACGCAGACCCTATCTGACCCTAAAACCTAAAAAGTTATACCACCGCCGGGCGATCAGGGGGCTAAACCTTTATTAGGTAATAAACGGCGGGTGCCCTGACACTATAAAAAAATAAACTAACTAACCAGTGTCACCGGTAACACTTATACGGTGATCACTGGTGAAAGGGTTAACTAGGGGGCAATCAAGGGGTTAAAACCTTTATTAGGTAGTATATGGGGGTCCCTGACGCTATAAAATGCTGACAGCGAACCTATATATTTACCTCCCTAACTAGCGTCACCAGTGACACTAATACAGCGATCAGAAAAACGATCGCTTAGTGACACTGGCGACAGGGGGTGATCAAGGGGTTAAAACTTTATTGGGGGGGTTAGGGGGGTATCCTAGACCCAAAGGGGGCTAACACTAACTGCCCTACCACACTGTCACAAACTGACACCAATGCAGTAATCAGAAAAAAAAAACTGCTTGGTGTCACTGTGACGGGGGAGTGATTAGGTGGTGATCAGGGGGTGATCGGGGGGTGATGGGGGGTTTAAAGTGTGCCTGGTGTGTTTTACTGTATGTGCGTGTGTATTGCACTCACATTGATGTCTTCTCTCCTCGGCGCCGGAACGGAAAATACCAAGCTGAGGAGCGATGACATCACTTCCTCTGCCGCTGTTTACTATACAGCAGCAGAGGAAGATTGCCATTGGCTGGGAGTGATCACGAGGGGGTGGCCACGAATGGATGGCCTCTCCCTCAGCACGGATCGCTCGGGGACAGAAGCCGACCACCTCGGGCACTGGAGGGGTCCGATCGGACCCCCGCCCGCGGGAGGCAAGTAACGTACCCGTACGTTACTTTTCCTGCCCGTGCCATTCTGCCGCAGTATATCTGCGTGAGGCGGTCGGCCAGCTACCTTCTCCACCGCTCTTCTTCTGATCGAACGAAGCCTCAGAAACACATTGTCCAGCACCAGGAAATGGTAATCTCCCAGGGTCTGGAAATGCATTACACAAACTTTTCTTCAAGGCCTCCTGAAGATGTTTCATCCTCTGCTCCCTCTGCAAAGGCAGGATGAGTTCTGCAATCTTACCCTTGTAACGTGGATTAAGAAGGGTTGCCAGCCAGTATTGATCCCTCTCCTTGATACCACAAATCCTAGGGTCCTTTCGCAGGCTTTGCAGAATCAGGGAGGCCATGCAGTGTAAGTTTGCAGAGGCATTCGATTCTTAATCCTCTGGGTCACTAAGGATCACATTATCCATATATACCTCCTCCCAGCCACATACAACTCCTTGGGTTTCTGGGAACTGAAAACCATCCCTTGAAGACTGCTGTGTGTTATCTTCGACATCCATGCTGACACAATCCTCCTCTTTCTTTTCTTCCTGTGTGTTTGGTCGCCCCGCAGGAATGCTATCTGGATAAAGGGGGCCTTGAGAGGAAAGGAAATCCTCCTCTTCTTCCCTCTGTTCTGCCTCAAGAGCACTGTCCATAATTCCACAAAGCGTGTGCTCCAGCAGGAAAACTAAAGGGACAGTGTCACTGATGCATGCATTGTCACTGCTCACCATCCTTGTGGCCTCCTCAAATGGTGACAGGACAGTGCATACATCCTTGATCAGTAGCCATTGGCGTGGCGAAAAGAAGCCAAGCTTCCCTGATTCTGTCCTGGTGCTCGCACAGGTACTTATATATGGCCCTCTGCTGTCTGTGTGCAGCCACTGCAGCATTGCCAATGTTAAGTTCCATTTGTAGGGCATGTCACAAAGGAGGTGGTTGGTGGGCAGGGTGCATTCCTTTTGAATGTCAGCCAGTAGAGCACTGGCATTGCATGACCAGTGGAAATGACCACAAACTTTTCTGGCCTGCCTCGGGAGATCTTGTAAGCCATGGTACCTGGTCAAGAAACGCTGCATCACCAGACTTAGGACGTGTGCCAAACATAGAACATGGGTCAAGTGTCACTGTCAGAGGGCGGAGAGCAGGTTGGTGCCATCGTCACATACAACCATTCCTGGCTGAAGCTGGTGTGATGTCAACCACCTCTGAGCTTGCCCCTGCAGAGTTGACAGAATCTCTGCTCCAGTGTGGCTCCTGTCCCCTAGGCAGACCAACTCAAGCACCGCATGACATCTTTTTGCCTGACTACTTGCATAGCCCCTTGAGCATTTAGGGAGCACTGCTGGTTCAGAGGACAATTCTACAGAAGAGGCCATAGAGGAAGAAGTAGAGGAGGGAGGGGAGCATACACATGTTGTGGCAGAATCACCACTAGCTTTTTATAGGCGTGGTGGCGGAACAATCTCCAACACTGAACCCTGTCCTGCATCCTTCCCAGCTGCCAGAAGAGTTACCCAGTGTGCCCTAAAGGAAAGATAATGTCCCTGCCCATACCTGCTGGACCAAGAGTCAGTGGTAATATGAAACTTACTGCTAACCGCCCTGTCCAACAAGGCCAAAACATTGCCTTCCACATGGCAGTAGAGAGCCGGAATGGCCTTACATGAAAAGAAATGGCGTTTTGGAACCTGCCACTGTGGTACAGCACATTCCACAAATTCACAAAAGGGGGCTGAGTCTACCAGCTGAAAAGGCAGCAGTAGCAGTGCTAGCAATTTGGCCAAGCTAGCATTATCTGGATGGCTGGGACCAAATTTCTTTTTACGGTTCAACATCTGGGGTAGGGAAATTTGTCTGCTAAAATCAACTGGTGGTGTACTGCTAGCAGATTGGCTGCAAGTATTTGTGACACCAATTTCTATACTTTCATTTCTCTAAGTGCAGATTTTTGAGAGGACTGGAGGTATAGTAATGTTTGAGATCCCAGATGAGGAGCAAGGAAAAGTCTGCCTCTTTCTATAATATGGTTCTTTCAGGTTCTGCTGTCAATGGACTGCATGGCAAGTCATCATATGTCTGGTTAAGCATGTGGTGCCCAAGTGACTGCTGTTCTAGCCACGCTTGACCTGCTTCAAACATAAGTTGCAAACAGCAACAGTGAGATCTGCTGCACACGTGTCAAAAAATGCCCACACCAAGGTACTTTTAAAAGTCAGTGGGGAGTTAGCAGCATCCTGCACCTGCGGAGCTCTGCGGTGTGATGCAATAGGGTGGCTGCCCTTAAGCTGACCCCTGAAGGACATCCTGCCTCAATGGAATTGTGCCTCCTGCTCCTCCTCACTTTCCTCTCCACTTTCCTCCTCTCTTCTCTCAGGCACCCAAGTTTGGTCAGTGACCTCATCATCCCCTCCCTTATCATCACTGGAGCAAACTTGGAAGTATGCTGAAGCTTGGGCAACATGACTGCCAGCTTCTTGTGCTTTTGTGGCACCCCCTCTCTCTAGGCTCACGTTACTCCCTTCCCCCATCTGGGAACCAACATCAGAGCTTTCAAATTGCTGCACATCCTTCAGAAGCATGTAACCGACACTGTGGTAAAATATTTCTGGGGACTGCTCCGTGCATGATGGTGGGGCTATGGAAGGAGTAACTGTGGACAAGGAGCCGGTGGAATGGGCCGCTTTGGCAGCTGTGTTGGAAGGCAAACTACTATGAACCTTGGTGACAGAGGATGAGGAGGTTGAGGACGGCTTTATTATCCACTCCACCAACTCTTCTGCATGTTGTGGCTCAATAACACGGCCAGCAGCTGAAATAAAGGACAAGTGTGCCCCATGGCTACCTGCAGAGGATGCACCATATCCATGACCACCGCTGTTGACTGTAGATACAGAGGCTTCTTGCCTTCTTTTAGTGGCCTGTGAGCTTCTGCCCCTCCTTGGTGGCCTTCTGGACATGATGGGGATTTTTTTTTCACAGCACACTACACTGTATTATAACTGTGTACACCGCATGCACTGTATTAGAAACGGTACACCAGCTGCACTGTATTATATACTGTGTACACCGCCTGAAGTGTATTAGAAACCATATACACTGTATTGTATACTGTGTACATCACTTGCACTGTATTATAAACTGTACACACTGTATTGTATACTGTGTACACCACCTGAAGTGTATTAGAAACTGTACACCGGATGCACTGTATTATATACTGTGTACACCACCTGAAGTGTATTAGAAACTGTACACACTGTGTTATATACTGTGTACACCGCCTGAAGTGAATTAGAAACTGTACACTGAATGCACTGTATATATAGGCTACACTGAATGCAGAGCATATATATATATATATATATATATATATATATATATATATATACATACACCGCCTGAAGTGTATTATATAATAATGTACACCACCAAATGAACTGTATATATACACTTCACTGAATTCAGAGTATATGTATATATATATTTATATATATACTGGATTGTACAATATATATATATATATATATATATATATATATATATATATATATATATCAAATATCCTACTGCAACTCACTAACTAACCTGCCTGCCTAATCTAGCTCAAGCTATCTCTCTGTCCACGCCAACAACACTACATGTGGTCTTTGGCCTATTATGGCTCTCTCTGCAGAGCGCACTGTGATTGGCCAAAGCATGCAGGTAAGGTGAATGCTTTGGCCAATCATCAGACGCTAATGCACTGCGATCTCACAGTGCATTATGGGGTGTTCTGCGGCGCTTGAATTTCCCACGAGTGCCCCATATTGTTCGTTGTTCGGCGAACAGACGAACACCTGATGTTCGAGTCAAACATACATTCATCTTGAACATCGAGCTCATCCCTAATAGTAAATAAAAACACTAACACTGTGAAAAAAGTAATTTATTAGGTAAATGTTTTCTAGATACTTATTGTATTTTTTATATATTTATTTTAAAAAATACACAATGCCCTCTGATGTAAATCCAACGTTAATCACATCATCCAGTGATACATCAATCACAATTATCTTCTGACCAAAGATGGACCACTGATATGAAAACCATATGACACCACCCAGGATTCCCAGCCAGTTTATGACAGCAGATGGCCACAAATCTGTCATTTGCAATGGGCAAATAAAGATATTTGGGCATGACAGGCTGTTGTGTCAGTGAGTCAGCATTGCCAAATGGTGGATCATGGTGAATGATGAATGACCTGGCTTTATGCAGATATAAATTGCTGCATGATGTAATTGTTAGATTTACATGCAAAAGGGCACTGTTTATTTTACTTTTTTTAACAAGGCATACTATGTGCCCGATATTCTTTCACCTAGGAGGGTGGAAGATATAACATATATTCTAAAAGAGCTCCAAGATTCCAATAATCCCCTTTTTCTGCAGACTTCCTTTAGGAAGAAAAAAACAATGGTGGTAAGGGTTGTGAGAAAGTCTTTGGCTAGAGGTATGCATGATAATTTATCTGTATGATGATGTGATGCTATCAGCTGAGACCAAAAAAAAACTGGGAAATGCATTTTAATAAGTTATTGTTTCCAAAATATACAATTAAATTTCTGAATAATAGGTAAGATTATGTACATTTTACATTCATAATGGCTTAATTTACAGGTGACACTTTAGTAAAGATAGATAGAACAATCAACTTTTTAAACATGGAGAAAAAAACTTGTACATAATCCTATTGTTTGTAACAGCAAACAAGGACATTTTGAACTCAGCACATTTTAGATGCTGGATTGTAAGGACTGATTTATTGGCTGTAAGGAAAAACTCTCAAAACATTGCTAACCATTGCTCAGATGTTTTATTACTGTTTCTAATTACGGTAAATGACTTTGGGTCATCCTCAGACAGTGCACCTTTGAAACACAAGTTATTTCATCTTAGTGCATGTACTGTGTTCCATCTTGAAATCATTTCTAAATGTCAACTTATGGTCACAAGTAGCTACAGTTAGCACTAAATATAGAATAATCGCTAATCATAGGATAATTATCATGTCAGATAATAATTTTATTAAAAAAGAATTTAACTTATGGTGTAGTATGTAGGCACTGATACACTTTTGTTTTGGGCTTGTTTACATCTTTCTTAACCCTTTTGCTGCCAGAGCCATTTTTGCATTTTTTCCACACGTTTAAAATAATCATTATAGGTCTCAAGATCACTTAAAACCACCAAAACAATACAGTGGGGGTGCAAAGTATTCAGACCCCCTTAAATTTTTCACTCTTTGTTATATTGCAGCCATTTGCTAAAATCATTTAAGTTCATTTTTTTCCTCATTAATGCACACACAGCACCCCATATTGACAGAAAAACACAGAATTGTTGACATTTTTGCAGATTTATTAAAAAAGAAAAAGTGAAATATCACATGGTCCTAAGTATTCAGACCCTTTGTTCAGTATTTAGTAGAAGCACCCTTTTGATATAATACAGCCATGAGTCTTTTTGGGAGAGATGCAACAAGTTTTTCACACCTGGATTTGGGGATCCTTTGCCCTTCCACCTTGCAGATCCTCTCCAGTTCTGTTGGGTTGGATGGTAAATGTTGGTGGACAGCCATTTTTAGGTCTCTCCAGAGATGCTCAATTGGGTTTAAGTCATGGCTCTGGCTGGGCCATTCAAGAACAGTCACGGAGTTGTTGTGAAGCCACTCCTTCATTATTTTAGCTGTGTGCTTAGGGTCATTGTCTTGTTGAAAGGTAAACCTTCGGCCCAGTCTGAGGTCCTGAGCACTCTGGAGAAGGTTTTCGTCCAGGATATCCCTTTACTTGGCTGCATTCATCTTTCCCTCGATTGCAACCAGTCATCCTGTCCCTGCAGCTGAAAAACACCCCCACAGCATGATGCTGCCACCATGCTTCACTGTTGGGACTGTATTGAACAGGTGATGAGCAGTGCCTGGTTTTCTCCACACATACCGCTTAGAATTAAGGCCAAAAAGTTCTATCTTGGTCTCATCAGACCAGAGAATCTTATTTCTCACCATCTTGGAGTCCTTCAGGTGTTTTTTTAGCAAACTCCATTCGGGCTTTCATGTGTCTTGCACTGAGGAGAGGCTTCTGTCGGGCCACTCTGCCATAAAGCCCCGGCTGGTGGAGGGCTGCAGTGATGGTTGACTTTCTACAACTTTCTCCCATCTCCCGACTGCATCTTTGGAGCTCAGCCACAGTGATCTTTGGGTTCTTTACCTCTCTCACCAAGACTCTTCTCCCCCTATAGCTCAGTTTGGCCAGACGGCCAGCTCTAGGAAGGGTTCTGGTCGTCCCAAACATCTTCCATTTAAGGATTATGGAGGCCACTGTGCTCTTGGGAACCTTAAGTGCAGCAGAAATTTTTTGTAACCTTGGCCAGATCTATGCCTTGCCACAATTCTGTCTCTGAGCTCTTCAGGCAGTTCCTTTGACCTCATGATTCTCATTTGCTCTGACATGCACTGTGAGCCGTAAGGTCTTATATAGACAGGTGTGTGGCTTTCCTAATCAAGTCCAATTAGTATAATCAAACACAGCTGGACTCAAATGAAGGTGTAGAACCATCTCAAGGATGATCAGAAGAAATGGAGACAGCACCTGAGTTAAATATATGAGTGTCACAGCAAAGGGTCTGAAAACTTAGGACCATGTGATATTTCAGTTTTTCTTTTTTAATAAATCTGAAAAAATGTCAACAATTCTGTGTTTTTCTGTCATTATGGTGTGCTGTGTGTACATTAATGAGGAAAAAATGAACTTAAATGATTTTAGCAAATGGCTGCAATATAACAAAGAGTGAAAAATTTAAGGGGGTCTGTATACTTTCCATCCCCACTGTATATATTTTTGGAAAACAGAGACCCTGTAGAATAAAATGATGGTAGTTTTAATTTATTTATATTTTATGTCCTATGAAATTTTGTCATATGCAGATAAGGGTTTATTAAGCACCACATTTTCTGTAAAATTCTTTTTTTTCTTCGGCCCTCCAAAATAATGTATTACTAAATTGTTTGCTTAAATATAAAAGATATGGTTGTGCTGAGTAAATAGGTACTCATCATGTCATGTCTTAACGGTGTCCATGAAAAACTTTAGTACCTACAGTAAATTTTCTATAGGTAACGCATTAAAAGTCCCTACAGGTCATCAGTTTAAAAGTAACCATAAATAATGGCCCTAGAATTATTTCTCTCACTTTGGCAAGTACAGCGATAAATAAAATGTGTAGCATAATCAACATTTTCATATTGCATGTGTTTACATTACTATGTGTTTATGTGTGGGTGGTGGAGGCTTACAATTTTGAAGGGGAATGTGTGCTTGGGTGTAACTTTTTTTAACTAAACTTCATTTGTTACGACATAGGGGACCAAAGTCCCCTATGTGATAGTATTTTATTGTGACAGATTCACTTTAATTAAACATCAGGAGTCTTTTGGACCCCTGACATTTAAACTGCCCTCCACTGTTGCTAATGCTCCTTGCTCCTTTAGCTTCTTTCCAAGCTACATCAGCCAGTTAAAGTGACAGCCAAATCTGGAAGTGATTAAATACACATCGCTTCCAAGGGAGCGGAGATCAGGAAATGCACATTCATTGGTCTCCCTCTCTTCTACCAGGAAGCACCGGTTATTCCAGTCCTAGGTCTGCAGATGGAACAGAGGGATGTTGGGCACGAATAAAAGGGCAAATGTATTGCAGGTGCGTCAAAGCAATTGGGCGGATGTATTGTCACCCGATCACTTCCATCTGGAAACTGACAGTTGACTTGTCAGATTTACACACATACTTAGCTGCTGTGGCAGCTGGGAATGCCTTTAATACCCCTTGCTGCTGCCAACGTTTGCCATACTTTGGTGACAGCGAAGGGGTTAAAGGTCTCCTTCAGCTAACATTATCTGCCTCCAATCATAACCCCACTCCCTAACTGCTTTCTGCAGTCAAAAAAGTCATCATCTAAAAGCCTAAAATACCAAATCAATGTCAATCATCGTCCAAAGGCTTTTATTGCAGAGAGATCACATCACAAAGACAAGTGCAATGGTGGGTTCCAAGTCTTCTCTGGTCATTACTGCAGTGATAAGCTTTAACTTAAACTAGTATTAAACTCTCAACATGTTTTAGATTACTGTATTTTTCGCTCCATAAGACACATTTTTTCCCCAAAAATTACTGGAAATGTCTGTGTGTCTTATGAAGCGAATATTGACCAGGCCCCCCCATCGCCACTGCCGTGTTACAATACCAGGCCGGCGGTGGTCCGAGGGCCCACTGGCGCCGCCCGCTGGAACTCACTGGGAACTTCCAGGAACTGGCTGTTCACTCTGTCAGACTGATCCACGGAGGCAGCAACCATCATTTTTTAGGCCCGGCCGGGGCCCCAGCAGCGCACATGATGATATATAGCAGGGGAAGGGGGCCCAGTCCGGGTAGAAGAAGCCAGCCCAGGAAGCTTTACAGCATGTGAGCAGGCCCAGTGCGCAGAGGCATGCGCATGCCCACGTTATTACACGTCATTATGTGTTACTTGGCACACTGGGCCTGCTCATCTGCTGCTCCAAACATAATAGTGTACCCGCATAGGTTGCCGCCTCCCTCAGCGTCCCTTCCAGTCCCTCGTCTCGGCAAACAGTGCCCGCCTGGAATGGGCAGAAGAGAAGAGGAGAGGAGTCGGAGGACACACCAGCAAGCCACAACAGGTACCAGCCTAGCCACCCATTGCAGGGACGGGGTGCCAGCCCAGCCACCTACTGCAGGGACCAGGTGCCAGCCCAGCCACCCACTGCAGGGACCAGGTGCCAGCTCAGCCACCCACTGCAGGGACCAGGTGCCAGCTCAGCCACCCACTACAGGGACCAGGTGCCAGCCCAACCACCCACAGCAAGGCCAGGGACCAGGTGCCAGCCCAGCCACCCACAGCAGGGCCAGGGACCAGGTGCTAAAGAAGAAAGCATGATAAAGCAGAGAAGGCTAGTATATAAAATTAATTTTAAACTGGCGGTAGTAAAATATGCTAAGGAACATGGAAACAGAGCAGTGGAGAGATAATTTGGGCTACCTCCAAATGAAAAAATGATAAGAGAGTGGAGGAAACAGGAGGATCAGCTGCAAAAAGCTAATAAAAGTAAGCACACTTTTCGTGGGCATGCTGCAAAGTGGCCACAGTTAGACGTGGACATGAAAGAATGGATCACATGTCACCGGAATAATGGCTTCTCAGTCTTTACAAAAATGATAATATATTATTATACGAGATTTATATAGCGCCAACAGTTTACTCAGCGCTTTACAATGTATAAGGGGGGACAACACAATTACAGTACAGTTCAATACAAAAGGTACAGGAGGGCCCTGCTCGTAGAGCTTACATTCTAAAGGGAGGGGGTGGTGGTACAAAAGGTAATAGCTGCAAAGAATGATTTGATGGGGGTGGCTCAGGGACAGTTATGTGGGTGCGAGCATGGGAGGAGGTAGCAAGGGAGCTAGAGAGCAGGAGGTCCTGGGAGGAGCGGAGGGGGTGATTTGGGAGATGTCTGCAGATGAGGTTGGTGATGTAGATGGGGGCGATGTTGTGAATGGCCTTGTATGTTATAGTTAGCATTTTGAATTTTATACGGTGGGGGAGGGGAAGCCAGTGAAGAGATTGGCAGAGAGGAGCAGCAGTCACGGATCGATTAGTGAGGTGTATTAGTCTAGCAGCAGCATTCATAATAGACTGAAGGGGGGATAGCCTGCTTAAGGGTAGGCCATTAAGGAGAGAGTTGCAGTAGTCGAGGCGGGAAATAATCAAGGAGTGAATAAGTTGCTTTGTGGTGTCATTAGTCAGGAAGGGTCGAATTCTGGAGATGTTGCGGAGGTTAAGGCGGCAGGATTTAGCTAGTGATTGGATATGGGGGCTGAAGGAGAGGTCAGAGTCAAGGATTACACCCAGGACCCTGGCATGTGTGGAGGGACCAATGGTTGTGTTGTTGATATTAATGGTGAAGTCACAGGAGGGGGACCGTGAAGGAGGAAATATAACAAGCTCAGTTTTAGAAAGATTAAGTTTGAGGAAGTGGTGTGACATCCATACCGATATGTCATTCAGCAAGTTTGAGATCCGTGAGGAGATAGTGAGGGTGAGTTGAGGAGTGGAGAGATAGATCTGTGTGTCATCGGCATAGAGGTGGTATTGGAAGCCATGGGAGGTTATCAACTAGCCCAGGGAAGAGGTATAGAGTGAGAAAAGGAGAGGCCCAAGGACGGAGCCTTGGGGTACCCCAACAGAAAGAGGAAGGGGAGCGGAGGAGATGGAGTTGTAAGTGACACTGAAAGTGCGCTAAGATAGGTAGGAGGAGAACCAGGATAATGCAGAATCACGGAGGCCAAGGGAGTGTAATTTGCTGAGGAGCAGCAGGTGGTCAACTGTGTCAAAGGCAGCAGAGAGGTCTAAAAGTATGAGTATGGAGTAGTGGCCATTGGTTTTGGCAGTTATTAGGTCATTGGTGATTTTTAGTAGGGCAGTTTCAGTAGAATGTTGTAGGCGGAAGCCAGACTGTAGGGGGTCGAGAAGGTTGTTGTCCATGAGGTAGCGACTCATTTGGTCATAAACAAGGCGTTCGATGAGCTTGGAGGCAAACGGGAGAAGGGAGATAGGTCTTAAGTTATTCAAACAGGTGGGGTCTAGTGAGGGTTTTTTAAGTATGGGGGTAACCAGTGCATGTTTGAGCGGGGAAGGAAAGGTGCCGGAGGAGAGGGAGAGGTTGAAGATGTGGGTTAGGGAGTTGAGGATAGAGTGGGAAGGTGGTCGCAGTAATTGAGAGGGAACAGGGTCCAGGGGACATGTAGTGAGGTGGGCCATGGAGAGGAGTTTATCAACTTCTTCTGTGGTAACTGGACAAAAGGAGGAGAGTATTGAGTGGGGTGTTGGACCTGATATGTTGGGTAGGGGAGGAATTTGAATGCTGGATATCTCCTTGCGAATTGTGTTGATTTTGCTATTGAAGTGTTTGGCAATATGTTGAGCGGTAAGCAAGTTGGTGGGTGGGGGCAGTGGGGGGTGAAGTAAGGAATTAAGGGTAGAAAAGAGTTGACGAGGTTTGGATGAGAGGGTTTTGATGAGAGTGTTGTAATAGGTTTGTTTAGCAGTGTGGAGGCTGGAGTTGTATTTGAGAAGGACAGATTTGTAGAGGGTAAAATCTTGCAGGGATTTAGATTTACGCCATGCTCGCTCAAGAGCACGGCTGCGTCTCTTGAGACTTCTGGTGTCGTCTGTTTGCCAGGGTTGTGGCAGATGGGGCCTGGTTCTGCGTGTAGAAAGAGGAGCAAGTACGTCTAGGGAGGATGACAACGTAGTGTTGTAGATGGAAGTGGTTAGGTCTGGGCAGGACAGGGGTGCGATTTTGTCATAAAGGCCATCAGTAGCAGAGTGAAGAAGGGAAGGTTTGAGGTTGCGAAGGTTCCTGCGGGTAGGGGTTTGTGGGTTGGCAGCATGGGATATAGGAGACAAGGAAAGTGTGAAACGGATAAGGTTGTGATCAGAGAGAGGAAAGGGTGCGTTGGAGAGATTGCAGGGAGTGCAGCGGTGGGAGAATACAAGGTCGAGAGTGTTGCCGTTGGAGTGAGTGGTGGTTTGTGTCCATTGTGTTAGGTTAAAAGAGGAGGTTAGGTTGAGTAGTTTAGAAGTGGTAGCATTATTAACATTGATTGGAATGTTAAAGTCACCTAGGATGATGGCAGGCACTTCAGATGAGAGAAAATAGGGTAGCCATGCAGAGAAGTCATCCAGAAAGCGTGACACTGGTCCAGGAGGCCGATAAATGACTGCGACCCTCAGACAAGCTGGAGAGAAAAGACGAATGCTGTGCATTTCGAAAGAGCAGGTGGAAAGAGAGGGAGGTGTGGGCAAAACCTGGAAGGTTCATTGTGGAGAGAGGAGAAGTCCGACACCACCTCCTTTTCGTCCACTGGGTCTGGTGGAGTGAGTCCAGAGAAGGCCACTGTGGGACAGTGCAGCTGGAGATGTAGTATCGAATTCCTGGAGCCAGGTTTCAGTTATAGCAAATAGATCAAGGGATTTGGAGAGGAAAAGGTCATTGACAGAAACTAGTTTGTTGAAGACTGAGCGGGCATTCCAGAGGGCACATGAAAGAGGGGGGGCTGACTTGTGGAATCAGGGGAATTGGGATGAGAAGGTTGAAGTTATGACTACTGTTGGAGGAGGTAGATGGCTGATCTTGGCATTGGGAATTGGGTGTGGGAGGGCCGGGGTTTGATGCAATGTCTCCAGACATTAGAGTAGTAGGAGGGTGAGGGTGGTAAGGCGGGAGTGGGATTTATAGGAGGGCAGATGCTGTGGTGGAATGGACGTGGTGATACTGTGTGGGCTTAGAATGAGCAAGAGGTGGTAAGTGGAGTAATATTGAGTGGGCAGAAGAGAGGGAGATATGTAAAGGTTGGGGGCTGGAGAGGGGGGGGGTAAAGACATGAGAGTTTAAGGAGAGAGGACGTTATAACAAAGATTAGTGTGAGCATTTTAGAGGGTGGGGACAGGCTAATAGAAGGAAGGCTGAGGAAAGTTAGAGAATGAAGTGGAACTTCCTGTAAAATAGCTGTGGAACAATAATATCTGTACTTACTTTTTTGTAGCAGTGCCTTAGTCAAAGTGCCCGTGTCCAAGTGCCAAACACTTGTTGCCGGCGTGACACATTGTGCAAGGAGTGACCAGCCTAAACCCTCGCCAGCCGTCCCAAGAAATGAACTAAATTTATACTGGGAAGGTGTGGGGGGGGGGGATTTAAAGCTGATAAAACTAAGCTTGTGGGGGGTGGGGTTTTACAACTGGCCTGGACAGATTGCAGTGCAAGAGGGGGCAACAGAATAACGTTAAATGTTTGGTCTTGTTCAGGGCAGCAGAATGCAAAATAAGTGACACTTTCAAAAACAAACAAGTATAGACAATAGTTTCAAATTCTTAGTAAGGCAGAATTAAAGTTCAGTTAGGCAATGTAGTCCAGTGTTTAAGAGAAGAGTGGAGTCTTTGCAGTTACCAGAGGGTATGAAGAGTCAGGTGGGAAATCGCAGACAGGTAGAGCGACTTTTGTGTTGCAGGGGAGACCAGTGTAGTTACCAGAGGGTATGAAGAGTCAGGTGGGAAATCGCAGACAGGTAGAGCGACTTTTGTGTTGCGGGGAAGACCAGTGTAGTTACCAGAGGGTATGAAGAGTCAGGTGGGAAATCGCAGACAGGTAGAGCGACTTTTGTGTTGCAGGGAAGACCAGTGTAGTTACCAGAGGGTATGAAGAGTCAGGTGGGAAATCGCAGACAGGTAGAGCGACTTTTGTGTTGCAGGGAAGACCAGTGTAGTTACCAGAGGGTATGAAGAGTCAGGTGGGAAATCGCAGACAGGTAGAGCGACTTTTGTGTTGCAGGGAAGACCAGTGTAATATATGAAGCCAAATGCATTGCTGTAGAGAAAGGCAATCAGGATTTTACTGGATCACCATCATGGTGCTACAGATTTATGAGGCGATGTGACCTTGTTATGCGCACCAAAACTAGAATTGCACAAAAAATGCCAATAGAATATGAATCTAAGATTCTGTCTTTTTTTATAAATTTGAAATTAATGCTAGGAAGAGAAATGGTTTTGAAATTGGCCAGATTGTGAATATGGAGTCCCGCTAACCTTTGATGTGCCATCTAATAGGCCTGTTGATCTGAAAGGTGCCAAAACCATAACCGTGAAAACCTCAGGACATGAGAAAACCTATTACACGTTTGTGTTATCCTGCTGTGCAGACGGCACCAAATTGCTGCCCATGTTAATTTTCAGAAGGAAAACATTTCCAAAAGAAGTGACTCCACAAGGAGTTGTACATGTTCATGAGCAAGGATGGATGGGTGAAAATGGAATGAGAGTATGGGTTGAAAAAGTGTGGTCTAAACGTCCTGGAGGGCTTCTGAAAAAACCTACCTTATTAGTATTAGTTATATTAGTTAAACTATAAAAAAGTGTTTTAAAGAACTGAAGACTTATCTAGCTGTAATTCCTGGGGGTCTTAACAGCCAGTTGCAACCTCTCAATGTTTCGATCAACAAATCATTTAAAGTCTTTATGCGAGAGTCTTTATGCGAGAAGAGTGGAACAAATGGATGACTGCTCGTAATCATGATCTGACACTTACCGGACGAATGAAGAGGCCCACTATCACTCAAGTTTGTGCATTGGAGAAAACACCATGGCACTCAGTGAAAGAGAAAATCGTTGTACAGTCATTCAAAAAATGTGACATTAGCAATGTCTTAGATGGAACTGAAGATAGTATCGTATATGAAGATAGCAAAGAAAGTGATGTCAACTGAGCTTCGTAAATTCTGACACTAGCAATGATGAGTTCTTGGGGTTCCCAGAAAACTAGAAGAGTATTCAAACCTTAAAGTCTCTCCTCATTTGTTAATGACAGTGATGATGGTTCTTAATGTCATTGTTGACTGCTGTTCACTTTACATGGTTGAAATATTATTCTGTTATGTTTTATTAACCACTTAAGGACCGCCTAACGCCGATTTACGTCGGCAAAGCGGCACGGGCAGGCAAAATCACGTACATGTACGTGATTTGCCTTCCGCGGGTGGGGGGTCCGATCGGACCCCCCCCCGCCGCCCGAGGCGGTCCCGTTCTGTTCCCTGGCGATCCGAGATGAGGGGGAGGCCATCCGTTCGTGGCCCCCCCCTCGCGATCGCCGCCGGCCAATGGGAACATTCCTTTGCTGCTGTATGCTAAACAGCAGCAAAGGAAATGATGTCATCTCCCCTCAGCTCGGTATTCCGTTCCAGCGCCGAGGGGAGAAGACATCAATGTAAGTGCACAACACACTACACACACAGTAGAACATGCCAGGCATACAAAACACCCCGATCCCCCCCCCCGATCGCCCCCCGATCCCCCCCCAATCACCCCCCCCCCCCTGTCACAAACTGACACCAGCAGGTTTTTTTTTTTTTTTTTTTTTTTTTTTTTCTGATTACTGCATAGTGTCAGTTTGTGACAGTTACAGTGTTGGGACAGTTAGTATTACCCCCCTTTAGGTCTAGGGTACCCCCCTAACCCCCCCTAATAAAGTTTTAACCCCTTGATCACCCCCTGTCACCAGTGTTGCTAAGCGATCATTTTTCTGATCGCTGTATTAGTGTCACTGGTGACGCTAGTTAGGGACGTAAATATTTAGGTTCGCCGTCAGCGTTTTATAGTGTCAGGGACCCCCATATACTATCTAATAAATGTTTTAACCCCTTGATGGCCCCCTAGTTAACCCTTTCACCACTGATCACCGTATAAACGTTACGGTTGACGCTGGTTAGTTCGTTTATTTTTTATAGTGTCAGGGCACCCGCCGTTTATTACCGAATAAAGGTTTAGCCCCCTGATCGCCCGGCGGTGATATGCGTCGCCCCAGGCAGCGTCAGATTAGCGCCAGTACCGCTAACACCCACGCACGCAGCATACGCCTCCCTTAGTGGTATAGTATCTGATCGGATCAATATCTGATCCGATCAGATCTATACTAGTGTCCCCAGCAGTTTAGGGTTCCCAAAAACGCAGTGTTAGCGGGATCAGCCCAGATACCTGCTAGCACCTGCGTTTTGCCCCTCCGCCCGGCCCACCCAAGTGCAGTATCGATCGATCGCTGTCACTTACAAAACACTAAACGCATAACTGCAGCGTTCGCAGAGTCAGGCCTGATCCCTGCGATCGCTAACAGTTTTTTTGGTAGCATTTTGGTGAACTGGCAAGCAAGCACCAGGCAGCGTCAGGTTAGCGCCAGTAGCGCTAACACCCACGCACGCACCGTACACCTCCCTTAGTGGTATAGTATCTGATCGGATCAATATCTGATCCGATCAGATCTATACTAGCGTCCCCAGCAGTTTAGGGTTCCCAAAAACGCAGTGTTAGCGGGATCAGCCCAGATACCTGCTAGCACCTGCGTTTTGCCCCTCCGCCCGGCCCAGCCCACCCAAGTGCAGTATCGATCGATCACTGTCCCTTACAAAACACTAAACGCATAACTGCAGCGTTCGCAGAGTCAGGCCTGATCCCTGCGATCGCTAACAGTTTTTTTGGTAGCGTTTTGGTGAACTGGCAAGCACCAGCCCCAGGCAGCGTCAGGTTAGCGCCAGTACCGCTAACACCCACGCACGCAGCATACACCTCCCTTAGTGGTATAGTATCTGAACGGATCAATATCTGATCCGATCAGATCTATACTAGCGTCCCCAGCAGTTTAGGGTTCCCAAAAACGCAGTGTTAGCGGGATCAGCCCAGATACCTGCTAGCACCTGTGTTTTGCCCCTCCGCCCGGCCCAGCCCAGCTCACCCAAGTGCAGTATCGATCGATCACTGACACTTACAAAACACTAAACACATAACTGCAGCGTTCGCAGAGTCAGGCCTGATCCCTGCGATCGCTAACAGTTTTTTTGGTAGCGTTTTGGTGAACTGGCAAGCACCAGCGGCCTAGTACACCCCGGTCGTAGTCAAACCAGCACTACAGCAACACTTGGTGACGTGGCGAGTCCCATAAGTGCAGTTCAAGCTGGTGAGGTGGCAAGCACAAGTAGTGTCCCGCTGCCACCAAGAAGACAAACACAGGCCCGTCGTGTCCATAGTGCCCTTCCTGCTGCATTCGCCAATCCTAATTGGGAACCCACCACTTCTGCAGCGCCCGTACTTCCCCCATTCACATCCCCAATCAAATGCAGTCGGCTGCATGAGAGGCATTTTCTTTATGTCCTCCCGAGTACCCCTACCCAACGAACCCCCCCAAAAAAGATGTTGTGTCTGCAGGAAGCGCGGATATAGGCGTGACACCCGCTATTATTGTCCCTCCTGTCCTGACAATCCTGGTCTTTGCATTGGTGAATGTTTTGAACGCTACCATTCACTAGTTGAGTATTAGCGTAGGGTACAGCATTGCACAGACTAGGACACACTTTCACAGGGTCTCCCAAGATGCCATCGCATTTTGAGAGACCCGAACCTGGAACCAGTTACAGTTACAAAAGTTAGTTACAAAAAAAGTGTCAAAAAAAATATATATATATAAAATAAAAAAAAATAGTTGTCGTTTTATTGTTCTCTCTCTCTCTATTCTCTCTCTATTGTTCTGCTCTTTTTTACTGTATTCTATTCTGCAATGTTTTATTGTTATTATGTTTTATCATGTTTGCTTTTTCAGGTATGCAATTTTTTATACTTTACCGTTTACTGTGCTTTATTGTTAACCATTTTTTTGTCTTCAGGTACGCCATTCACGACTTTGAGTGGTTATACCAGAATGATGCCTGCAGGTTTAGGTATCATCTTGGTATCATTCTTTTCAGCCAGCGGTCGGCTTTCATGTAAAAGCAATCCTAGTGGCTAATTAGCCTCTAGACTGCTTTTACAAGCCGTGGGAGGGAATGCCCCCCCCCCCCACCGTCTTCCGTGTTTTTCTCTGGCTCTCCTGTCTCAACAGGGAACCTGAGAATGCAGCCGGTGATTCAGCCAGCTGACCATAGAGCTGATCAGAGACCAGAGTGGCTCCAAACATCTCTATGGCCTAAGAAACCGGAAGCTACGAGCATTTTATGACTTAGATTTCGCCGGATGTAAATAGCGCCATTGGGAAATTGGGGAAGCATTTTATCACACCGATCTTGGTGTGGTCAGATGCTTTGAGGGCAGAGGAGAGATCTAGGGTCTAATAGACCCCAATTTTTTCAAAAAAGAGTACCTGTCACTACCTATTGCTATCATAGGGGATATTTACATTCCCCGAGATAACAATAAAAATGATTAAAAAAAAAAATATGAAAGGAACAGTTTAAAAATAAGATAAAAAAAGCAGAAAAATAATAAAGAAAAAAAAAAAAAAAAAAAAAAGCACCCCTGTCGCCCCCTGCTCTCGCGCTAAGGCGAACGCAATCAGCGGTCTGTCGTCAAACGTAAACAGCAATTGCACCATGCATGTGAGGTATCACCGCGAAGGTCAGATCGAGGGCAGTAATTTTTGCAGTAGACCTCCTCTGTAGATCTAAAGTGGTAACCTGTAAAGGCTTTTAAAGGCTTTTAAAAATGTATTTATTTTGTTGCCACTGCACGTTTGTGCGCAATTTTAAAGCATGTCATGTTTGGTATCCATGTACTCGGCCTAAGATCATCTTTTTTATTTCATCAAACATTTGGGCAATATAGTGTGTTTTAGTGCATTAAAATTTAAAAAAGTGTGTTTTTTCCCCAAAAAATGCGTTTGAAAAATCGCTGCGCAAATACTGTGTGAAAAAAAAAAATGAAACACCCACCATTTTAATCTGTAGGGCATTTGCTTTAAAAAAATATATAATGTTTGGGGGTTCAAAGTAATTTTTTTGCAAAAAAAAAAAAACTTTTTCATGTAAACAATAAGTGTCAGAAAGGGCTTTGTCTTCAAGTGGTTAGAAGAGTGGGTGATGTGTGACATAAGCTTCTAAATGTTGTGCATAAAATGCCAGGACAGTTCAAAACCCCCCCAAATGACCCCATTTTGGAAAGTAGACACCCCAAGCTATTTGCTGAGAGGCATGTCGAGTCCATGGAATATTTTATATTGCGACACAAGTTGTGGGAAAGAGACACATTTTTTTTTTTTTATTTTTTTTTTGCACAAAGTTGTCACTAAATGTTATATTGCTCAAACATGCCATGGGAATATGTGAAATTACACCCCAAAATACATTCTGCTGCTTCTCCTGAGTACGGGGATACCACATGTGTGAGACTTTTTGGGAGCCTAGCCACGTACGGGACCCCGAAAACCAAGCACCGCCTTCAGGCTTTCTAAGGGCGTGAATTTTTGATTTCACTCTAAACTGCCTATCACAGTTTCGGAGGCCATGGAAAGCCCAGGTGGCACAAACCCCCCCCAAATGACCCCATTTTGGAAAGTAGACACCCCAAGCTATTTGCTGAGAGGTATAGTGAGTATTTTGCAGACCTCACTTTTTGTCACAAAGTTTTGAAAATTGAAAAAAGAAAAAAAAAAATGTTTTTTCTTGTCTTTCTTCATTTTCAAAAACAAATGAGAGCTGCAAAATACTCACCATGCCTCTCAGCAAATAGCTTGGGGTGTCTACTTTCCAAAATGGGGTCATTTGGGGGGGTTTTGTGCCACCTGGGCATTCCATGGCCTCCGAAACTGTGATAGGCAGTGAAGAGTGAAATCAAAAATTTTCACCCTTAGAAATCCTGAAGGCGGTGATTGGTTTTCGGGGTCCCGTACGCGGCTAGGCTCCCAAAAAGTCCCACACATGTGGTATCCCCATACTCAGGAGAAGCAGCTAAATGTATTTTGGGGTGCAATTCCACATATGCCCATGGCCTGTGTGAGCAATATATCATTTAGTGACAACTTTATGCAAAAAAAAAAAAAAAAAAGTGTCACTTTCCCACAACTTGTGTCAAAATATAAAATATTCCATGGACTCAATATGCCTCTCAGCAAATAGCTTGGGGTGTCTACTTTCCAAAATGGGGTCATTTTGGGGGGTTTTGTGCCACCTGGGCATTCCATGGCCTCCGAAACTGTGATAGGTAGTGAGGAGTAAAATGAAAAATTTACACCCTTAGAAATCCTGAAGGTGGTGATTGGTTTTCGGGGCCCCGTACGCGGCTAGGCTCCCAAAAAGTCCCACACATGTGGTATCCCCATACTCAGGAGAAGCAGCTGAATGTATTTTGGGGTGCAATTCCACATAGGCCCATGGCCTGTGTGAGCAATATATCATTTAGTGACAACTTTTTGTAAATATTTTTTTTTTTGTCATTATTCAATCACTTGGGACAAAAAAAATAAATATTCAATGGGTTCAACATGCCTCTCAGCAATTTCCTTGGGGTGTCTACTTTCCAAAATGGGGTCACTTGGGGGGGTTTTGTACTGCCCTGCCATTTTAGCACCTCAAGAAATGACATAGGCAGTCATAAACTAAAAGCTGTGTAAATTACAGAAAATGTACCCTAGTTTGTAGACGCTATAACTTTTGCGTAAACCAATAAATATACGCTTATTGACATTTTTTTTACCAAAGACATGTGGCCGAATACATTTTGGCCTAAATGTATGACTAAAATTTAGTTTATTGGATTTTTTTTATAACAAAAAGTAGAAAATATCATTTTTTTTCAAAATTTTCGGTCTTTTTCCGTTTATAGCGCAAAAAATAAAAACCGCAGAGGTGATCAAATACCATCAAAAGAAAGCTCTATTTGTGGGAAGAAAAGGACGCAAATTTCGTTTGGGTACAGCATTGCATGACCGCGCAATTAGCAGTTAAAGCGACGCAGTGCCAAATTGGAAAAAGACCTCTGGTCCTTAGGCAGCATAATGGTCCGGGGCTCAAGTGGTTAAATATTTTAGTACACCATTTGGTACAGAATATTTTGTTTCTTGTTTTTCTCCTCTAAAACCTAGATGTGTTTTATGGTCAGGTGCGTCTTATGGAGCGAAAAATATGGTAATACATTGAGCACTAGGAAATAAAAATTCCCCAGTAAACTATTTTGTTAAAATTCCAACCCAGCATTTGCAGTTTACAATCTTTCAATCCTATATATAAAAGGCGCAGCGCTGGATATAAATAAACAGTGAAAATTATTTTGTTATGTGCAAATGAAGACTGTGCACATTAATCACTAAATAATGTCCGTGAATATTTCTAATCAAAGTATAAATAAACGTCCATAAAAACATGTGAAAAAAGCCGCTACAGATGTCTGGCTTCCACCGCTGTAAAACCCGTCACCAGAAAGATAAAAGGCTTACCGGACAGCCTTTAAAGAAAGGCATGAATCAATCTCCACCTCGGACGCTGTCCCTTCTATGGATGGATCCTGCTGTGAAGTGCTGGATGGTTGATCTCAGATCCGTCAGCCATGGAGGAGAGCCGATCCCAGCGGTGATGGATATCCAACCAGTCTGCCAACCGACCAAATTAACCTGGAGGTTAATTTGGTCGGTTGGCAGACTGGTTGGATATCCATCACCGCTGGGATCGGCTCTCCTCCATGGCTGACGGATCTGAGGTTAATTTGGTCGGTTGGCAGACTGGTTGGATATCCATCACCGCTGGGATCGGCTCTCCTCCATGGCTGACGGATCTGAGATCAACCATCCAGCACTTCACAGCAGGATCCATCCATAGAAGGGACAGCATCCGAGGTGGAGATTGATTCATGCCTTTCTTTAAAGGCTGTCCGGTAAGCCTTTTATCTTTCTGGTGACGGGTTTTACAGCGGTGGAAGCCAGACATCTGTAGCGGCTTTTTTCACATGTTTTTATGGACGTTTATTTATACTTTGATTAGAAATATTCACAGACATTATTTAGTGATTAATGTGCACAGTCTTCATTTGCACATAACAAAATAATTTTCACTGTTTATTTATATCCAGCGCTGCGCCTTTTATATATACGTTTAGTGGTGCCCCCTATCAGGGTTATAGTGTACAGCTGCAGGATACCTCTTCACAGGTTTATATAATATATTTGTACACCTTAGCACAATATATATCTTTTCACAGGTTCATATAATTTTTATTCACATCAATTTACACCTAGCGCAAATTTTTTCCTTTTAGAATAATCTTTCAATCCTGCTGGCTCCTGCTCTTGCATTGCTTCTTCTTTGACATTCAAGTCTTCACAGGAAAGAACTAACAAGTGACCGTGAAGTCTCCAGCCAGTCTGTTAGCTTGGAGAAGGGGGTGGGATGCATGGAAAAGCATGGAAACTCTTTGTTATCCTAGGCCAGTGATGGCGAACCTTGGCACCCCAGCTGTTTTGAAACTACATTTCCCATGATGTTCACCTACACTGCAGAGTGCATGAGCATCATGGGAAATGTAGTTCCAAAAGATGTGGAGTGCCAAGGTTCGCCATCACTGCCCTAGGCTGTGGGGTTGTGTGTTTCCATAGATGTATACGGTATAGAAAGGCTCTAGTCCCTGCATGCAAGGATTCTACAAGAGAGAGGAGTCACCCTGAAACAGTAAATCTGGGGCAGTGGCCATGGCACCAGTTTACCTTGGAACACAAGCAATGATTACAAGAAGCTGCATTCTAAGTAAGTGAAAAAAATCAGCTGTTGAAAGCACTTGAAAACTGACAGTTTAATATCACTTCATTGCTAGTACTGTTTCTCTCCTTGAATTTGAATTTTAAAAAAAACTTAAAATCTTACAGTTTTTTTAGACAGATTTTTTTGGTTACACCTTTTCTAGGTTTATTCTTATAATAAAAATCATAAAAAAAGGAGCTGCGCTAATAAATTGATGCATGTAAATATTGTAAATAAAGTGCATGTGAACTCAAATTATATTGTGCATAAACAGTTCGTTAACACAGATGCATGTGACTGGATGGTTGAAGTGATGAACAATTCCAAAAACACCACAACAGACGTGTGCACCTCCACCACACAGAATGCTTGCTTACCAGAAGACAAGCTAATCGTGCTTGCGGCTATCAACCCAGCCAGGGACTTTATCCTAAGGATAGTGGGATACCAGCTCACAGAGTTCTAGTTCACATGCACTTTATTTACAAGCATCAATTTATTAGCGCGGCTCCTTTTTGATGATTTTTGCTAATAGGGTGTGTATCTTGCCTTGAGCTTGCTGCTGTTTTTTTCACTGTGTTTTTTAAGTAGCGCAGTTTTTTTATATTTTTATTCTCATAATACAAGCCATCAAGTCAATGTCAACTCCTGGAGTACCCATATACATTATATCAGTTAATTGAACAAAAACAATACAGTCAATCACAATCACAATCAAATGTGGGTTGCAAGCAACACAGAAAAAGTGATTCCACATCACGTAATACATTAAATATTGTAGAGCTACCCAACCAACTAAAAAATATGCTCAAAACAAATTTACTATGACAAAACATATACATGTGACTTTTAGAAATCTTAAATAAGTAGGCTTCCTCTCATATTCAGAGGAAGATGTAATAGAAGCCAAACACATCATAAAATTAAATCAATACAGAAATAGTACAATTAGAATCTTCAATTATGAACAGTGCCAACAATCTTCTTCGAACGTACTACCCTGTTCCACAAAACATGTGACATACACTCCACCCAGTGGTACGTGAATTCAGTCCCCTCTGTACTGAACCTTAAAGCTTCCTCAAAGTTCAAAATAACTTTTCCTCCCACCAGCATCCTCCGTAAGCACAGCAACAAGAATGGCATAAAATAACAAAATGAAAAAAATGTGCAGCGCTTAAATATAATATGTGGAAATGTGATACTGTGTGTCAACAATATATAAAAATAAAAAATAAAAAATAGTGGGTTGATGATTTTTAAATCAATAGGTTGACGACCTTTACATCTCCAAATATCAAATAACAAAAGTAAAGTCCACCGTGTGAATGTTAATAAGCATCAATTGTTGATGAAACAGCTTTTCTAGAGGGTCTTCAAGGTAAATATATTTGAAGAAAGCCGATCAAAAATTGAAGGAAATGTTGTGAAGACACCACCACTAATCGTATGAAGGCTTACCAGAAGAGGTGGACTTAAAGGGGTATACACCTTTTAAGTCAAACAGGCTTGTGGTGATAAACACCATGTGCAGTGAGAAACCATCGATGATCTGGATGCCACGACTTCAATGGAGATCCACACACGGCACAAGTCAGTAGTTTGTTCTCATCGACAGACAAGTAGGTTCAAATATAGAAAGGAAAAGCCAGAGGGATTTCTCATGCCCACATGTTGGAGCCGAAAATTAAAACAAAGTTCCACATAGTGTGATACCATTTTTTTAAAAAGGGTTGTTTATTAAAACAAAGGTAAGATCAAACACACACATTTTATGAAGTATTCAAAGGCATGTAGCGGACATAAAAAGGCACAGTAGTGATGGCAGCATTCAACCCTGGGTCATAACGGTAGGAAAAGACTCAACATAGTGTTTTATCGCTTTAAAAGACTATTTATTTATATATATATTTATTTATAAAACACAGTATATAAAACTCATATTTTGAGATGCACTATCCTGGTGCATGCAGGTAAAACGCTTGGAAAACAAAATTGGACAATCACTGGATCACTGAGACATCAAACAACTCCTTAGCCATGTGTCCCCAGCAGCTCATGGACTGCTTCCTGGATGTGCGCAATGATGTAACAGGCTCTGCTTCGATGCGTTTCGTCACTACGCTCATGACTTATCAAGAGATGTGAATCTGGTGTCATCGCTCTAGATTTCTAGTCAGAATAACCAATGGGATGTGATTCCTGTCGGCCATTTTATCATAGCCCATCTTAGCGGTCATTTTGCGGTAGTCCATTGGTGGGTAATACAACCCACAGTCAGACCTCCGCCTCCTACGTGATCGTAATGAAAATGTAAAATCATCATTAGCAAAACAAACCTACATACATTAATATATCTAAAGGGCTAATGGTATGATAATTTATGCATAGTTCAATCTATTAAGTAGTTCTAAAAGGACAGTAGGGGTCAATTCCCATCAGCCATTAGGTTTTAGTCCATCATAGTGGCCATTATATTGTAGTCCATTTGGCATAAATGGAAACTGTAATTCAGCATCGAGAGAGAAATAAATAAATCCTCCCTAATATTTGGAAAGAGGGTGGTAATATCCCTATTCAATTGAGGTTGGGGGTAGTTAATCTATTATGAATATGAACAAACTCCAAAATACATGAGTGTTAAGGTGGATAAGCCCTGTCCGGATAAAGTATGGATCATAGGTAAATGTCAGTGTGTGTCCCGATGTCTAGACACTGTACTCATAAGTGTAGGTATGATGGCTGAGAGAAAAAAATTAGCAATGCATCAGTGGACCCCATCCTACTGCAATCATGTTAACTAATATAATATCCCAACTAAATCAATAGCAGGGCTGAGGAGTGCCAATGCCCCAATGATGTACATAGAGGGAAAATACATAAAGAAACCATCATAAGGTAAGCAAACTGTCCCATCTGGTAACTACCATAGGGGATGTGCTGTAGTATAACAGGTCTGAGGGTGGGGTTCTACCTAGTGGCTAACAAGAAAATGTACCATAATGAAACCTGCACTAATCTGTAGGGGAGAGAGCAAAGGAAAAAATAAAATAAATACAGGTATGTATTCTAGGTGACTTTCTAAATTCTCAAAAGGTGGTGGGATGGGAAGGAGAAATTCTGGATCACTGATAATAGAAATTTATTTGTCAGAGATAAGTAAGTAATTGAGGTCAAAGTCTATGTTGAGCCCTTTCGGTTTAAATGATTGCATCTCATAGATCCACCGGGATTCATGTTGGCTCAATGTCTTGACCTCATCTGACCCTCTCCAGTGTCTATGATATTTTTAAATACCACAGAAATTCATTGCCAGGGGTCTTCTATTGCGTACTTCCCTAAAATGTCTAGAGAGACTAGGTTTATAGTAATATTATATAGATATGTACCTGAATACATTTAGCTAGAACGCCGGGATGGAAAGACCATAGAGGAAATCGATGAGGGAACGGCAGGGGAGGCTTTCGAGGTCCACCTAGGAGGGGAAGACCACAATACAATTATTATGATTATCAGAATGGAAAGAGGAACTATCCCTACCAGAGTCCGGTACCCACCCACAACAGATACGAACCACTGAGAGAATATTACAGACAAGGACCTGCACCCAATGTTTTTTTAGACAGATGGAGCAACAGCATGGAACCCCAAGATTATCCAGGAACTTACCAACAACAAAATATGCCAGCAAGAAGAGGGGATGTCAAGGAGGAAAGAGGAAACAAAAGAAGAAGAGAGCAGTAGGACAGGGGATTTATAACATCAGTCAAATCCCCCTCACCAGAGAAGAACTAAAAGTCCTGGATCAAGGGATGAAGTTTGCACCTTTCAAGAATCTCAGTAAATTTGATAACTATATTAATATACAGAAATATGTCAGAAAAATCAATATCAAGAAATATATAGCAATACAGACTGCCAAAGGGGAGAGGAGGTTTGATCAGGATACACATAGTACTATCAAACATTAATCTCAGGAACAAGTCAGTTTTCAATCCTCAGATATATTAAAACAGATTTGTTGATGTTTTTAATAAAATGGTGGTGGAGGATCTAGAGGAACCGGAAATTAAAAAATACAAGATCCCATGTATATTACTATAGACATATGACTAATTGAGGAAAAGAAGAATTTAATCATCCGCCCGGCCGATAAAGGGGGAGGGATTGTGGTTATATCTAAAAGTGATTATCAATTGGAAATAGATAGACTCCTGGAAGATAGAAGTACATATATGATCATAAAGGAGAAGCCTACAGCCAAATACAAAGAGGGCCTGGAAAAGATAATCAAAAAGGGAATTAAAAAGAAAATCCTTGTTGAAAAGGAAGCTAAATTTCTGGTCCCAATGGTATCCAGAATTCCGATTATCTATACAGTACCCAAGATTCATAAGAACCTGCTGAGACCCCCAGGCAGGCCCATAGTTAATGGGATAGGATCTGTTTCGGCACTCATGGGACAATATATAGATGGATATCTGCAACCTCTGGTGAAACAAACATAAGCATACCTCAGGGATACAAAACATCTGTTGCAGTTATTGAACCAAATCCAAGTATCAGAAACAAGTATCCTGGTGACCACACATGTGGGATCACTATATACTATTATTAACCATGAAGATGCACAACAGGCAGTCAGGAGGGCCCTCAATAGGGATGACTCGTTATGTGGTAGACAAAAAAGGTTTCTAGTCAAATATGTCACGTACTGCCTTGATCATAATTATTTCTGGTATGGGAACAAGTTTTACAAACAGATCAAAGGCATCGCCATGGGGGCACGTTTTGCCACTAGTGTGGCAAATTTATTCATGGACATGTGGGAAACGGAACAAATTTTCAACATCGACCAGTTGAACTCAAGATGTACTGTCGTTTTATTGATGACATATTTTTCATCTGGGAGGGTGACACCACAAGTCTGGAAGCATTTCAACAAACTTCGACTGATAACAACAGAGGTATAGAACTGACGTGGCTTTCCAGGCCCAGTAAAATAGACTTTTTGGATTTAGAAATAGAAGTAAAAAACAAAGCCCTCATCACCAGCACTCATTTTCAAATCTACAGACAGAAATGGTTATATTCCTAAAGACAGTTGCCATCATTGCCCATGGTTAGATAACATACCGAGAGGTCAATTTCTCCAATTGAGAAGGAACTGCACAGATGTAGAAACATATACTCCAAAGACATGCTGGTAGGTTAATTGGCTTCTGTCTAACTTGGGCCTAGTATATGAATGTGAGTTAGGGACCTTAGATTGTATACTCCTTGAGGGTAGGGACTGATGTGAATGTACAATGTATATGTAAAGCGCTGCATAAATTGAAAGTGCTATATAAGTACCTTAATAATAATAATAATATAGAGAACAGGCTAATAACATCAGAGACTGATTTATAGAAGTTAGACATGAACAGGTTCAACAAATAGCGAGTACGGATAGAGCTATGCTTATCCAAGATAAAACTATTAGGGATGATACAAAAGATTTATCAGGAGCTATCATTCTTGATTATAATAGACAAAACAAGAAAATAGAACACATTAAACATAAACATTGGGCCATTTTTCTTAAAGATGGGGAACTTCAAAAGATATTACCACAAAGACCTCAATTTATTTACAATAGGACCCCCAGTCTGAGGGACAGGTTAGTTACTAATGTGATTGATCCCCCTAGAACTAATTTACCTAAGTTTCTGGACCATAAGGATTTCTATGGTTGCAGAGGTTGTGCAGGATGCACAAGCACCATTGGAAACCTTAGAAGGAGGAAGCCCTTTCAGTCCACAGTAAATAGAGAATATATTATAAAAGATATGATTACATGTAATACAGAGGGGGTAGTCTATTGTATTCAATTTCCATGCCTTTATCAATACATTGGAAGAACCAAACGTAAATTAGCTAAACGTATTCAGGAACATATCTATAACATTCCTATTGGTTTTAAAAAACATAGTCTCTCTAGACATTTTAGGGATGTACATAATAGAAGCCCCCTGGGAATGAGTTTCAGAGGTATTGAAAAATATTAGACACTGAAGAGGGTCGGATAAGGTCAAGACATTGAGCCAACGTGAATCCTGGTGATCTATGAGATGCAATCATTTAAATTGAAAGGGCTCAACATAGACTTTGACCTCAATTACTTAATCTCTGACAAATAAATTTCTATTATCGGTGATACAGAATTTCTCCTTCCCATCCCACCACTTTTTGAAAATTTAGAAAGTCACCTAGAGTACAAACCTGTATTTATTTTATTTTTGCTTTGTTCTCTCCCCTACAGATTAGTGCAGGTTTCATTATGATACATTTTCTTGTTATACCTATACCTATGAGAACAGTGTTTAGGTGAGTCTATGGGGACACACTCTGGCATTTACCTACGATCCATATTTTATCCGCATAGGGCTTATCCACCTTAACACTCATGTATTTATTATCCTGCTTGCCTCATTAATTACAAGGACAACATATTTATTATATGCCATTGGGGTTTGTTCATATTCATAATAGATTAACTACCCCCCCAATTGAGTAGGGATATTACCACCCTCTGCCTTGAATATTAGGGAGGATTTATTTATTTCTCTCTTGATGCCGAATTACAGTTTCCATTTATGCCAAATAGACTACAATATAATGGCCGCTATGATGGACTACAACCTAATGGCTGGACTTTTCCCCTACTGTCCTTTTAGAACTACTTAATAGATAGAACTATGCATAAATTATCATACCATTAGCCCTTTAGATATATTGATGTATGTAGATTTGTCTTGCTAACGATGATTTTCATTACGATCACGTAGGAGGCGGAGGTCTGACTGTGGGTTGTATTACCCACTAATGGACTACCGCAAAATGACTGCTAAGATGGGCTATGACAAAATGACTGATGTAATCATGTCCCATTGGTTATTCTGACTATAAATCTAGAGCGATGACACCAGACTCACATCTCTTGATAAGTCTCGAACGTAGTGAAGAAACGCGTCAATGCAGAGCCTATCATGTCATTGCGCACATCCAAGAAGCAGACCATGAGCTGCTGGGGACACAGGTCTAAGGAGTTGCAGATGTGTCAGTGATCCAGTGATTGTCCAATTTTGTTTTCCAAGCGTTTTACCTGCATGCGCCAGGATAGTGCATATGCAAATATGAATTTTATATACTGTGTTTTTAATAAATAGTCTTTTAAAGCAATAAAGCACTATGTTCAGTCTTTTCCTACCCTAATGACTTGACACCATGAGGAATTCTGCCTGAGAAATTGGAAGTCCCATTAGGTCAGAGGAACTACAGATTGCTGGATTGTTACTCCTGAGGGGAAGGTGCCATTAGACCCTATAGTGGGTCTCCATGTGAGGTAAGCACATATAGAGACCGGTGGTTTGCTTAGGGGGTAAATTATGTTCTGATCACTACTGTTCTTTCTTGATAAGCCATTGGTAGCTTTCTGTTTCCGGTTTTGACCTCTTCATTCTATATGTAAGCTGTTTCTAGGTTTTGAATGGTGCTTGTACCATCTGTAAAAAAGTATATAAATATAAAAAATAAGTCTAGGAAAGTGTTTTTCTGTGTCATTTTTGGTTAGGGAAGCAAGTAAGGGTTACAACCTTCTTTGCTGCATGTGTCCTGCTTGGGAGATTACCTTTCACTTCCTGTCTTGGGGATGCAACAGGAAGTGAGAGGAAATCTCCTCAAATCAGGGGAATTCCCATTTTAAACACCCATCACCATGGGACATTACCCCTAACCTCTTGTTCTCATTCCATCTCTAAATTTTAGGATTTTCACTCTCCTTCTGTCTTAGTGATGGTGATCAGCAGGACGAGTCTACTGGGGTATAGGGGGTGAATCTCTCCAGCGAGGACAGAGACCATGGTAGAAACTTGGAAAATGATATAACCCGTCCTCACACATCTAAAACTAAAATAAAAATGCCTTTTGTTTGTCAGTATAACAGATATTGCACTCTGTCCTTGGTCAGCAGCATAAGTATAAAAGAAAGAGTTCATAGTAAAATCCTAGTAGTAATGGACCGTTTAATAACAAGCGTGGCCCTCCTGCGCCTGTTTTGGCCCATGTTTCAACGCTACTGGGCAAGATGTACATAAGCTGGATGACAGAAATATAGAGGCATTGTTTACAGTGTATGGATATCAACTAAGATGCAATACGCCAGAACATCTCCTCTGTTAGATGGGTAGCATGATTTTTATTTTTGGATACACATTCTTAAATATAGTGTATTTATAAGAAATAGATTCCTAAATATAGGTCTGTGAAATCTTGTTGACATGTAATGCTCAACTAGGAACAAAGAAAGTGACCATATAATAAACACCATACAATGGCAGATTGATGTCCGTGTGCCCTATGATGTTATCAGTCAGAAAAAAATCCTTGATAGATTTCCTGCCTGAAGCTTCAATAAGTGTGTCTTTATCTGTGCCCAGCATGATCCAAGGTCTATTATAGTGCCAGATTCACTTTTACCACCCTCCCATTTCAGTGACTTAAAGTGTATTTCCACTTTTGCAGCCACATACTTTGTTACATGCTCCCATTATCATAGGATAACTTAAAACATATTTTAAAATTGCTGGTTAACTTTTTAAGTCCTTTTTACTCGCTTGCTTTGCAAAGTTTGCTTCATTATCAATGTAACTATGTAACTGTAACCTAAATTTGAATACTGTATGTCCTAACAAAGGGTTACACATTTAGAAACCCTCTTCCTGTGTTGTATGTTTTTGAGTAATATCTCAAATTTGTGAGACATTTTCTCCATTAGTGAGACACCAAAAAGGTAAGAAATATACATTTTTTAAGTACTTTCGGTATTTTGTGTGAATGGAAACACATAACAAGCATATTGTGGGGTTTTCGCAAATTGACTGTAAAATTGAAAATACACTTTAAAGAGAGATCACAAAGGAGGCGTGTCTGTTCTTCTGCAGTCACCTGCAAGTTCGGTTGGTACCTAGAAGGAAAGTTAGCACTTCTATACAGGAGTTTGAACAGCGAACGTACATTTATTTAAAAAACCCTGTAGACATTTTCTACAAATAAATAAGTAAATAAATGTATTTATACAAATCAAGACAAACTTGAGTATTGTTTTGAAGTGTACCATAAATGATTAATTTTGTTTTGTTACATACATTTGCAGTTGTGATGCCACACTGCCATGCCAAGGCATCTCTGCAAAACTTGGCCCCGAACCACATAAGCTCCCAAACTAGGATCTATATGGAATAAATTGAAAGCAGACTTTTTTCAAAGCAGCTTCTTCCTTTGTAAAGATTCAGCAACACAAAAGAAGTTTAGACTGCCTTGAGCCCAGGTTTACACTTAGCTGCGGGAATTAAGTCGTGCGAGTTCACTCAATTTCACTCCTGCATGTCAGTCCCGATTTCAGCGGCGATTTCATAGACATCTGTGAGGGTTTCTGCGCAGATGTCAATGGGATTTGCAACCTGAAATCGCAAAAAATAGCATTGCACCGATTAGGACGGTGCCATTGCCGGCAATTGCCGCTGATTTGACATGTCAATTGCATGTCGAATCACACCAGTGTGAACTAGGGCTAAGTCAGCTAAAGATCCCTCAGTGTCTGTCTACACCAAATACACCAGAGTTAAGTATGAAATGTTTAATCAATGTTTAACTTGCAACAAATAAGTGCATGTGTGTAGGGAATTTCAATGAACATTATAAACATTCCCTAATACTCAATTTAATTAATAAGCACAGAAAATGTAAAGTAAACTGTTTCTAATGTTAATGTTTTTTTTTTTTGCATACATTTGCAAATATTAGAAAAGTGGCATGGGGGGGGGGTTAACCCTTTATGTATACAGGTATTGAAAATGGGAAATTATGTATTATCTTTACAGATTTGTATTTATAACAGGCCCTATCGAGCTGTGTGTAAGAAAAATTGGAATACAAAATAATTTAAAGCGTAATTCTATCTTAGTTACATAGTTACATAGTAGGCAAGGTTGAAAAAAGACACAAGTCCATCAAGTCCAACCTATGTGTGATTATGTGTCAGTATTACATTGTATATCACTGTATGTTGCGGTCATTCAGGTGCTTATCTAATAGTTTCTTGAAGCTATTGATGCTCCCCGTTGAGACCACCACCTGTGGAAGGGAATTCCACATTCTTGCCGCTCTTACAGTAAAGAACCCTCTACGTAGTTTAAGGTTAAACATCTTTTCCCTTCTAATTTTAATGAGTGGCCACGAGTCTTGTTAAACTCTCTTCTGCGAAAAAGTTTTATCCCTATTGTGGGGTCACCAGTACAGTATTTGTAAATTGAAATCATATCCCCTCTCAAGCGTCTCTTCTCCAGAGAGAATAAGTTCAGTGCTCGCAACCTTTCCTCATAACTAAGATCCTCCAGACCCTTTATTAGCTTTGTTGCCCTTCTTTGTACTCGCTCCATTTCCAGTACATCCTTCCTGAGGACTGGTGCCCAGAACTGGACAGCATAATCTAGGTGCGGCCGGACCAGAGTCTTATAGAGTGGGAGTTTTATCTCTGTTGTTGATCCCCTTTATAATGCATGCCAATATTCTGTTTGCTTTGTTAGCAGCAGCTTGGCATTGCATGCCATTGCTGAGCCTATCATCTACTAGGACCCCCAGGTCCTTTTCCATCCTAGATTCCCCCAGAGGTTCTCCCCCCAGTGTATAGATTGCATTCATATTTTTGCCACCCAAATGCATTATTTTTACATTTTTCTACATTGAACCTCATTTGCCATGTAGTTGCCCACCCCATTAATTTGTTCAGATCTTTTTGCAAGGTTTCCACATCCTGTGGAGAAGCTATTGCCCTGCTTAGCTTAGTATCGTCTGCAAATACAGAGATTGAACTGTTTATCCCATCCTCCAGGTCATTTATGAACAAATTAAATAGGATTGGTCCCAGCACAGAACCCTGGGGAACCCCACTACCCACCCCTGACCATTCCGAGTACTCCCCATTTATCACCACCTCCTGAACTCGCCCTTGTAGCCAGTTTTCAATCCATGTACTCACCCTATGGTCCATGTCAACGGACCTTATTTTGTACAGTAAACGTTTATGGGGAACTGTGTCAAATGCTTTTGCAAAATCCAGATACACCACATCTACGGGCCTTCCTTTATCTAGATGGCAACTCACCTCCTCATAGAAGGTTAGTAGATTGGTTTGGCAAGAACGATTCTTCATGAAGCCATGCTGATTACTGCTATTGATACCGTTCTCATTACTAAAATCTTGTATATAGTCCCTTATCATCCCCTCCAAGAGTTTACATACTATTGATGTTAGGCTAACTGGTCTGTAATTCCCAGGGATGTATTTTGGGCCCTTTTTAAATATTGAAAAAACATATAAAATTGATGCGCTCTAATATATGATCAGTCAGCAAAAATACTGTGCTAAATGTGCATAAAATGGACACAAGCCATTACAAAATTTCCAATAAATATGTGCAAAAACTAACAAGAGCCACAATAAAATAATTTGTGCAAGAAGGTTAGTTAAATAATCCTGGTGCTAGTACATACACACAAACCCGCCACAGTGCTAATGTTGTGAAAAATACATAAACTATGCCACTCTGATGAATAAAGCACATATATGAATATATATATAAATGACTGACAAGTGTGGAGTAATGCAAAATCCTGGTACTGGTACACACAAAAAACGCCACAGTACTAAATCATGATGTGAAAAAAATTTAAAAACCACTCTGGTGTATGTTGCCAATGTGTGCAATCATAAGGAGAAAAGATTCAGTGGAGATATATTAGTCCAGAATCTGAGTGTAATTGTCCCAACAGTTCATTCCTTAATAAGCTGAATTAATTAATTTAATTATGGTGTTTAGATCGTTGTTCATGACTTGTTCTAACATCCCGCTTCAGCCATATTAATGTTGGTAGTTTTGTACTCAACACGGGTGATTTTATGAAAAACAAGCAGAGAAATAGATCATTGCGTGGTGAACTGGATAAAAGGACACAAGCAAACTGCACAGAGATACACTCACGTGTGCCCGGTTAAATGAAAGCATATAAGTATGCAGATCGCAGTCAGCCGCTGTGGACAAGACTTATCTCAAAAGCCGCTGCTGTTCAACTCCAAGTGTCAAACTGCAGTGAACGTCCTAGGCTCCTCCCATGCGTTGCGTCACTGTCACGTGACTTTCTCAAGGATAGACTCGAGATGCCACAGTCTCAGTATTTAAGTCTGATGGCATTCCGGTCACCATGGATACAGCGCTGTGTTGATTGGGTCATCATCCTGCTTACTGCTTGTACTTATATGTGTATTCATTAAAACAATCTTTAATTGATACATACTTAAAAACTGTTTATGGTAACAAGATAAGAGAATTTATAAAATGATACACATAAAACAAAATAAAAACATAGACTAAGTAATGCAGGCTGTAATAGACTCCCTCAAGTGGTGCATATCAGTATTGCACACTCCCAAATGACATAAAAAAGAAAGAAATTAGCTATCTCCCAAAAACGGAGACCATTAGCTGGACCTATAATGGGGCAGCCAAAACAGATTACCATACATCATTATGACACAGTACTACGCCCCCTCCTGGAGCCAAGCTCAATCAAATGCTAATAGTGCTTAGTGCATACTATAAGGATATGTCTACATAAATAGATATATACAAATTTAAATAGTCTATATATTGCATAAATGTACCAAAACCATGTAAATGATAAAATTATCAAAAAATTAATATCATCTATTTCATGATGGTTAAAAATTACATATATCTATGAGAGAAATAAAAAATAAAAAATAAAAAATAATAATATTTTTTTTTTAAATTAAATTAAAACAGTAAAATTTCCTTATGTATATTGAGCCAGATAAACATATTTAGTAATCTGATATAAAACAATTAAGATCAAATTCGATGTTCAAGCCATTAGGCACGAGAGTACCCATCTCAAATATCCATTTTGACTTGTTTTTGCTGAGTTCCCTGATCTTATTTGAGCCTCTCCAATGTGGTTTATATCTCTGTATTGCCCAAAATTTTAAATCTTTGGGGTCTCTATTGTGGTGCATAGCAAAGTGTTTGAATACACTATGCTTCGGGAAAGCTTTTTTAATATTTTGGATATGCTCCCTTATGCGTTTCCACATAGGTCTTTTAGTTCTGCCTATATATTGCAGTGAGCAAGAACATTGGAGGACACATACTACACCTTCAGTTCTACATGATATGAAGTCCTTAATATCATATTCTTTTCCGGTGTTGGTTGATGTAAACTTATGACACTTATACGCATTTTGTTGGGTGTTTTTGCAGGCATAACACCTCTTGCAGGGAAAAAAGCCCTTACCCTGAAAAAAGCACAATTCTGTCACTCTTTTAGGGGGTTCCGGAACATTTTTAGCTATTAGGTCTCTTAATGTTGGAACTCGCCTGTATATGAAATGGGGTCTATCAGGTAGAATACTGCAGAGAGTTTTATCTGTCTTTAGAAGAGGCCAGTATTTATTGATAATTTTTTCCATTTTTTTATGTTGGACACTAAAATTCATTATTAGGGGTATATCATTGTTGATTTTGTTGTCCTTAGTTCCATCTTGAATCAATGTCTCTCTTGGAGTCTGATTAACTTCTTTAATTTTGTTCTCAATAAATTCTTTGCTGTATCCTTTATCTTCAAACTTTTTACCCATCCATTGTGCTTGTTTTAAATATTCTTTGTTATCAGAACAGTTTCTTCTTAGGCGTATGAACTGTCCCTTTGGAATATTGATTAGCCATGGTTCATAATGACAGCTATCCACTGGTATATAGCTATTCCTCTCAACTGGTTTGAAAAAAGTTTTGGTACTAATAGAGTTATTCTCCAGCTGTATTTCTAGATCTAAAAAATGAACTGTTTTCTCGCTGATTTCATATTCAAGTTTAATATTCTTCTGGTTTAGATTCAGCTGGTTAAAGAACTGGACTAGACTTGATTCATCCCCTCTCCATATTATAATACAATCATCAATGAATCTTTTATAAAGTACCATCTTGTCTGGAATGTCAGAAAAAATTACTTCTTCCTCCCATTTAGCCATGAGAACATTGGCAACACTTGGAGCATATTTGGCTCCCATTCCAATACCAGTTAGTTGTCTGTAGTAGTTTTCTTTATACCAGAAATAATTGTGTTGTATTCCAAAGGCTAAGCTTCTCAAGATAAATCTTTTTTGTTTAGAAATAAGGTGGCTAAATTTGTCCATAGCCCACTTTGATGCCTCTATTGCATCACTGTGATCAATTACTGTGTACAGTGAAGCTACATCAGCTGTTGCAAAGATATATTTCTCTTCAGGTTTCAAAATTATGGTCTCCGATATTTGTATCAAGTGTTTTGTGTCTCTGAGGTATGCTTTGGTTTGGGGTACTAGGGGTTGCAGAAATGTATCAACATATTCCCCCAACCTGACGTTTTTAAATATTGGTGCTACATTGGCTTTTCTCTAATTAGCTGGTACCATTCCAGTCAGTAGACTGTCTGTAAAAATTAGGAACAATGGTCTGGCAATCATTTGACTGAGTTCCCTAAGTACCCTCGGATGCAAGCCATCTGGTCCCGGTGATTTATTAATGTTAAGTTTCTCAAGTCTAATTTTAATTCTGTTAACCATGTAGGTGCTTCCTGTGTTGTGTCATGAGGATAAACACTGCAGTTTTGGTTACTGAAGTCCCCCGATTTACTCGTGAAGACTGAGGAGAAGAATAAATTCAATACCTTTGCCATCTCCCCATCCTTTGTAACCAGATGTACTTCCTCATTCTTTATGGGGCCAATATGGTCTGTCCTCCCTTTTTTACTGGTTACATACTTAAAGAATTTCTTGGAATTTCTTGGGATTTTTTTTGCTCTCCTCCGCTATGTGTCTTTCATGTTCTATCTTAGCCGTCCTAATTGCACCCTTACATTTCTTGTTGCATTCTTTATAAAGTCTGAATGCTCATGATGATCCCTCAACCTTGTATTTTTTGAAGGCCTTCTCCTTTGCTTTTATATGCATTTTTACATTGGAGCTAAGCCATCCAGGACTTTTGTTCGCTCTTTTAAATTTATCACCCAATGGGATGCATTGGCTAATGCCCTTATTTAATATGCTTTTAAAGCAAACCCATCTCTCCTCCGTGTTCTTTGTTCCTAATATTTTATCCCAATTTATACCTTTTAGCAAGGTTTGTAGTTTAGGGAAGTTGGTTCTTTTGAAATTCAGTGTCTTTGTATTCCCTTTATGTTTCCTATTTGTGTGATTTATACTGAAACGAATTGACCTGTGATCGCTGTTACCTAAATTGCCCCGTATTTCCACATCCGTGATCAGGTCCGTATTGTTGGTAATCAGTAGATCCAGTAATACTTTATTTCTAGTTGGTGCGTCTACCATCTGACCCATAAAATTGTCCTGCAAGACATTAAGGAACTGGTGAGCCTTAAATGAATGCGCGGTTCCCTCCGCCCAGTCTATGTCTGGATAATTAAAATCCCCCATTATGATAACACTTCCCATCCTTGCTGCTAATCCAAATTGTGATAGGAGATCTGTCTCCACTTCCTCCCTCAGGTTAGGGACCTATAGCATACTCCCAGTATTATTTTCCCCTTAGCTTCAGCCCTTTGGAGCTCTACCCATAAGGATTCCACCTCCTCCCTAGCTCCCTCAGTGATGTCATCTCTCACATTCACTTTTACATTATTCTTGATATATAGGCATACCCCTCCCCCTTTTTACCCTCTCTATCCTTGCAGTAAAGGGTATACCCTTGAATGTTTGCCAGCCAATCATGAGAGCTGTTGAACCAGGTCTCTGAAATTCCCACAAAATCCAAATCCTCCTCGTACAACAGTATCTCTAGTTCACCCATCTTGTTCGCCATGCTCCTGGCATTGGTGAACATGCCACATAGTTTAGACCAGTTGCATATTGTCCTCGTATTGGGTGTTCCGAGATTGCAACTAGGACTTGCTACTATACTTTGGGGTTTTTGTGCTTTGGTCAACCTACCACTAATGCCCCCAATACTACCCTCTGGAATATATTCCGCGCTGACTATCTCTACCTCTGGACCCTCCCCCCCATTACCTAGTTTAAAAACCCCTATAACTTTTTGGCCATCTTCATTCCCAGCAGATCTGCACCCTCTTCATTTACGTGCAGTCCGTCCCTTCTATAGTACCGGTTATCGACTGAGAAATCGGCCCAGTCCTCCAGGAACCCAAACCCCTCCTTACTACACCAGCTCTTCAGCCACTTGTTTAATTCCCTAATCTCCCTCTGCCTTTCTGGTGTGGCTCGATGTACTGGTAGTATTCCTGAGAATACTACCTTGGAGGTCCTTTTCCTCAATTCAAGTCCCTAAAATCGTTCTTTAGGATACTCCATCTGCCTCTGACTTTGTCATTGGTGCCAACGTGCACCATGACAGCTGGGTCTTCCCCAGCCCCTCCCAGTAATCTGCCCACCAGATCCGTGATGTGCCGAACCCGAGCGCCCAGTAGATAACATACTGTTCGGCGCTTCAGGACTTTGTTACAGATTGCCCTCTCTGTCCTTCTAAGAATTGAGTCCCCTACCACCAGAATCTGCCTTTCCTTTCCCTTCACTACCCCCCCACTCTCACTGGAGGAGTTCTTCCCCCGGCAGCTAGGAGAGTCCCTCAGCTCTAGTAGTGCTGGTCCCTGACTGGTTTCACCAATGTCACTCAATGGAGCGTACTTATTATGCTCCAATCCTGGATCGGCCTCCCTTGCACTTCCCCCTCTACCCTTCCTGACTGTCATCCATCTACTCTTTGCTAGTGCCTGCACCTCTTTGTCTCCACCCGCCTCTGTGCTGGCCCCTGCCGGCACCTGCCATGTACTGTATGTTCCTGGCTGTCCTTTAATATAGAGGGACTTCTCAGTGCTGACAGTTGCTTCCCCAGATTCAGAACCTGGGCTTCCAGGGCAACAATGTGCTTACAATTTGAACAGCAGTATTTGCCCTTAAACGGATGATCAAGGAACGCATACATTCCGCAAGATATACAAAGAGTCACTTCTCCACACAACCACCGGGCATCGTACCTATTAAATTTAATGAGCATTGGGGATTATACCCTGTCCAAATTACCTAACAACTAGCTTCCTGACACTAATACTAAAGATGATACACAGGTGCTCAACAAGACAATACACAGGTACTCGCAGACCTACGTGCACTCGCAGAACTACATGCACCCGCAGGCCTATGTGCACTCGCAGACCTATGTGCACTCGCAGACCACTCGCAGACCTACATGCACTCGCAGACCTACGTGCACTCGCAGAACTACATGCACTCGCAGACCTACATGCATTCGCAGACCTACATGCATCCGCAGGCCTACGTGCACTCACAGAACACTCGCAGACCTATGTGCACTCGCAGACCTACGTGCACTCGCAGAACTACGTGCACTTGCAGAACTACATGCACCCGCAGACCTACGTGCACTCGCAGAACACTCGCAGACCTACGTGCACTCGCAGACCTACGTGCACTCGCAGAACTACATGCACTCGCAGAACTACATGCACCCGCAGGCCTATGTGCACTCGCAGACCTACGTGCACTCGCAGACCACTCTTAGACCTACGTGCACTCACAGACCTACGTGCACTCGCAGAACTACATGCACTCGCAGACCTACGTGCATCCGCAGGCCTACGTGCACTCGCAGACCTACGTGCACTCGCAGACCTACATGCACCCGCAGGCCTATGTGCACTCGCAGACCTACGTGCACTCGCAGACCACTCGCAGACCTACATGCACCCGCAGGCCTATGTGCACTCGCAGACCTACGCGCACTCGCAGACCACTCGCAGACCTACGTGCACTCGTAGACCTACGTGCACTCGCAGGCCACTCGCAGACCTACGTGCACTCGCAGGCCACTCGCAGACATACGTGCACTCGCAATACACAAGTACTAACAATCCACACACACTACTCAGACTACACTCAAGTACTCACACTACACCGATACTTTGACCCCTGTTATAACCTCCTGTTTTAAACTCTGGTTTTAACTCACCACTTAGACCAGTTCCACTTGGACGGAGTTCCAACAGACTCACAAATGAGCAGGCTCACTATGAGTTCTACACAAGGTTATATAGGCCTCAAGCACCCGTGAGCAGTTAACCACTTCCCTTAATTAGTAGTCTGAAGGAAGCAAAGAAAAAAAAAGAGCTGTTTAAAAAGTGTCAGAAAAAGGTGATTGAAAAGCTACAAAGAAAAGCCCCAAAAATGCAACCCAGCAATCAAAAAGCAAGACTTGTTCACTCTCCGCTCAAGGTCCCCCCTCTGGTTTTAACTCACCACTTAGACCAGTTCCACTTGGACAGTGTTCCAAGACTCACAAATGAGAAGGCTAACTAACTATGAGTTCTACACAAGGTTATATAGGCCTCAAGCACCTGTGAGCAATTAACCACTCCTCTTAATTAGTAGTCTGAAGGAAGCAAAGAAAAAAAGAGCTGTTTAAAAAGTGTCAGAAAAAGGTGATTGAAAAGCTACAAAGAAAAGCCCCAAAAATGCAACCCAGCAATCAAAAAGCAAGACTTGTTCAATCTCCACTCAAGGTCCCCCCTCTGCTTTTAACTCACCACTTAGACCAGTTCCACTTGGACAGAGTTCCAACAGACTCACAAATGAGCAGACTCACTATGAGTTCTACACAAGGTTATATAGGCCTCAAGCACCTGTGAGCAATTAACCACTCCCCTTAATTAGTAGTCTGAAGGAAGCAAAGCAAAAAAAAAAGAGCTGTTTAAAAAGTGTCAGAAAAAGGTGATTGAAAAGCTACAAAGAAAAGCCCCAATAATGCAACCCAGCAATCAAAAAGCAAGACTTGTTCACTCTCCGCTCAAGGTCCCCCCTCTGGTTTTAACTCACCACTTAGACCAGTTCCACTTGGAAAAAGTTCCAACAGACTCACAAATGAGCAGAATCACTATGAGTTCTACACAAGGTTATATAGGCCTCAAGCACCTGTGAGCAATTAACCACTCCCCTTAATTAGTAGTCTGAAGGAAGCAAAGCAAAAAAAGAAAAAAAGAGCTGTTTAAAAAGTGTCAGAAAAAGGTGATTGAAAAGCTACAAAGAAAAGCCCCAAAAATGCAACCCAGCAATCAAAAAGCAAGACTTGTTCACTCTCCGCTCAAGGTCCCCCCTCTGGTTTTAACTCACCACTTAGACCCGTTCCACTTGGACAGAGTTCCAACAGACTCACAAATGAGCAGGCTTACTATGAGTTCTACACAAGGTTATATAGGCCTCAAGCACCTATGAGCAATTAACCACTCCCCTTAATTAGTAGTATGAAGGAAGCAAAGCAAAAAAAAATAGCTCTTTAAAAAGTGTCAGAAAAAGGTGATTAAAAAGCTACAAAGAAAACCCCCAAAAATGCAACCCAGCAATCAAAAAGCAAGACTTGTTCAATCTCCACTCAAGATCCCCCCTCTGCTTTTAACTCACCACTTAGACCAGTTCCACTTGGACAGAGTTCCAACAGACTCACAAATGAGCAGACTCACTATGAGTTCTACACAAGGTTATATAGGCCTCAAGCACCTGTGAGCAATTAACCACTCCCCTTAATTAGTAGTCTGAAGGAAGCAAAGCAAAAAAAAAAGAGCTGTTTAAAAAGTGTCAGAAAAAGGTGATTGCAAAGCTACAAAGAAAAGCCCCAAAAATGTAACCCAGCAATCAAAAAGCAAGACTTGTTCACTCTCCGCTCAAGGCCCCCCCTCTGGTTTTAACTCACCACTTAGACCAGTTCCACTTGGAAAAATTTCCAACAGACTCACAAATGAGCAGGCTCACTATGAGTTCTACACAAGGTTTTATAGGCCTCAAGCACCTGTGAGCAATTAACCACTCCCCTTAATTTGTAGTCTGAAGGAAGCAAAGAAAAAAAAAAAGAGCTGTTTAAAAAGTGTCAGAAAAAGGTGATTGAAAAGCTACAATGAAAAGCCCAAAAAATGCAACCCAGCAATCAAAAAGCAAGACTTGTTCACTCTCCGCTCAGGGTCCCCCCTCTGGTTTTAACTCACCACTTAGACCAGTTCCACTTGGACAGAGCTCCAACAGACTCACAAATGAGCTTGTCTTGTATATATATAATCTTGTATATATACAGTATATTTTAATTGCAATAAGTATCCACTACTACTTTTTTGGGGGGTTTACGGTTGTTCCAAGACAGATTTTCCATTTTCAAACAGCAACTTTAAAAAAGTTTTTTTTTTTTTTTTTTAAATTGGATTCTATCTGTTAGTAGAGTTTAATAGAAATGTATGTTCTCTGCCTGTCTTTAGTAGATTGCCCATCAGTGAGTGCCTGTCTTTAGTAGATTGCCCATCAGTGAGGAAAGTAGATATTTTGGTGGTTTGGTATTCTAGGTGACCAGATCTAAACTGACATACCTTTCTATGGAAACACTTAAAGGAAAAGTTTGGAGCATAGAAAAAAACTAAACATACATACTCACCTCCATGCAGCAACAATGGGTGCAATGCTCCAGCTGTCCCGTGTCAACTCCAATACCGAGTAAAGGGCAATTACAGACCACTGATCACTGAATTCTCGGTCTGCTCAGAGCAGAGAGCAGTGACTGTCAGTTACAGCTCTCCACTCTGCCACTCTAGTGTTAGTTGGACAGGGGGCGAGTGCAGCTGGAGACACACATACCCCTGGACTTCCTCATCCTCTTTCTCTGGTCAGGATCTCCTGCTTGTGGCCTCCCTGTAACATCTTGCCCTCCAGCCCAGCCGGTTTCCACCAACCTTGGAACCCCTGTGTCATCTATGTGGCTCCAGCCTCCAGGTACTTGTATCCTTCAGTTCCGGTCTACCATGTGTACTGTTTGACTGTCCCCAGGCTGCTGTATGCCTGACACTTTAGCTCTTCACTCCCTATGAAATAAAACTATTTTTTACTCACCTGAGGTCTAGTTCCACCTTATTGCCATAGTCCAGCGCTTTTCTTCCCCTGCTGGTTTGTTTGTTTATGCCTCATTGGTCTGTGAGTTTTGGATAGCAGCGACCCCAGCTTGGTTATTCTACCCACTTGGGCTATCGCCCATATGCCTGGATACAGTATTTGTTTGTTTAGGAGCCAGCTGTCAAGCAGACATCTGTGTGGATCCTGACAATATGGTCAGGGTCCTTCCAGAGCTTACAGTGGCCCTATGATGTCAGCTGGCTTTAGCCTGCTGTCAGCTGATTTTGAGTCTCAGAAATGCACTTAAGTTTGCTCTCCTGTGACCCAGAAGAGAAGCATGGCCAAAGACACCTTTGGCCATATCTCTTTTCTAATGAGATTTTAGTGTCACCCTGATATAATTTGCACTCAGATGCTAAAGCTTTCATATGTTAAAGTGATTGTAAAGGATTTTTTTAAATTAACAAACATTTCTATACTTACCTGCTCTGGAATTGCACAGAGTGGCCCCCAAACCTCCTCTTCTTGGGTCCCCCACCGGTGCGCCTATCTCCTCTTCTCTGTCCAGTGCACCCATAGGGAGCACTGAACATGCATTAGGGTAAAAAAATGTTTAGGCTTTAGAACCACTGTTATGCTGCGTACACACAATCGGATTTTCCAAAAACAAATGTTCGATGGGAGCTCGTTGTCGGAAATTCCAACCGTGTTTAGGCTCCATCAGACATTTTTTGTCGGAATTTCCGACAACAAAAATTTAAGAGCTGGATCTCAAAGTTTCCGACAACAAAATCCGTTGTCGGAAATTCAGAGCGTGTGTACACAATTCCGATGCACAAAATTCCACGCATGCTCTGAATCAAGTACGAGACGGAAGTGCTCGGTCTGTTAAAACTAGCGTTTATAATGGAGATAACACATTCGTCACGCTGCACATTTTGTAATCTTTTAATGCAGCGCATTCTCTTCTTCTTTATAATGCTAGAATAATGAAGTTGTTTTGCAGCTGATATTCACACAGAGTTCTGACAAACTGATTTTTTTCTTATTTCTTGTGATCTCATGAATAACATTTTTTTTTTCCGCCAGATCTCCAGAATAATGTTTTTAATTTTTGTTTATAGTAATCTCCTTTTTTTGGAAATCAAGATCTCCTGTTTTTTTTTCTAGTGAACTCCATAATCCTTTTTTTTCGTTTTGTGTGTCAAGTTACTACAACACCATTATTATCTTGTATTTTTTAACCTCAAGGAGATTGTTTGGTGTTGGTGTCCCTTGTTAATTTTACATTGTCTTTTTGAAATGTACCTGCCTAGTCACAAACAAACTGTCCTTTTTTAATTATAACACATAGCCAATGATTTAAGAAAAAAAATACATTTATTAGGGGTCATAACAAAATAAAGAGGAAGGCAACTCTGGATTAGGGATGAGCTTCGAGTTCGAGTCAAACTCATGTTCAACTCGAACATCGGCTGTTCGCCAGTTCACCGAACAGCGAACAATTTGGGGTGTTCACGGCAAATTTGAATGCCGGGGAACACCCTTTAAGAGTCTATGGGAGAAATCAAAAGTGATAATTTTAAATGCTTATATTCATGGTATTGTCATAAAAAGTGTTTGGGGACCTGGGTCCTGCCCCAGGGGACATGGATCAATGCAAAAAAAAGTTTTAAAAACGGCCGTTTTTTCAGGAGCAGTGATTTTAATAATGCTTAAAGTCAAACAATAAAAGTGTAATATCCCTTTAAATTTCATACCTGGGGGGTGTCTATAGTATGCCTGTAAAGGGGCGCATGTTTTCTGTGTTTAGAACAGTCTGACAGCAAAATGACATTTCAAAGGAAAAAAAGTAATTTAAACTACTGCCGGTCTGACAATACACATAAAAGTTCATTGATAAAAACGGCATGGGAATTCCCCACAGGGGTACCCCGAACCAAAATTTAAAAAAAAAATGACGTGGGGGTCCCCCTAAATTCCATACCAGGCCCTTCAGATCTAGTATGGATATTAATGGGAACCCCGTCCAAAATTTTTTTTTTAAATGGTGTGGGGTCCCCCTCAAATCTATACCAGACACTTCAGATCTGGTATGGATTTTACGGGGAACCCTGTGCCAAAATTTAAAAACAAAACAGCGTGGGGTCCCCCCAAAAATCCATACCAGACCTTTATCCGAGCACGCAACCTGGCAGGCCGCAGGAAAAGAGGGGGGGGACGAGAGAGCGCCCCCCTCCTGAACCGTACCAGGCCACATGCCCTCAACATTGGGAGGGTGCTTTAGGGGTAGCCCCCAAAACACCTTGTCTCTATGTTGATGAGGACAAGGGCCTCATCCCCACAACCCTTGGCTGGTGGTTGTGGGGGTCTGCGGGCGGGGGGCTTATTGGAATCTGGAAGCCCCCTTTAACAAGGTGACTCCAAGATCTCGGCCCTCCCCTCTGTGTGAAAAAGTAAGGGGGTACAAAAGTACCCTTACCATTTCATTAAAAAAGTGTCAATGTTAAAAATGACAAGAGACAGTTTTTGACAATTCCTTTATTTAAATGCTTCTTCTTTCTTCTATCTTCTTTCTTCTTTCTTCTATCTTCTATCTTCCTTCGGTTTCTTCCTCCATCTTCTTCTTCTGGTTCTTCTGGTTCTTCCTCCGGTGTTCTCGCCTGACATCTTCCGTCTTCCTCTTCTTCCCTTCTTCTCCTCAGGCCGCTCCGCATCCATGATGGCATGGAGGAAGGCTCCCGCTGTGTGACGCTTCTCCTCTTCTGACGGTTCTTAATTAATGGGGGGTGGAGCCACCTAGTGACCCCGCCCCCCTCTGACGCACGGGGACTTGACGGGGACTTCCATGTGGCATTCCCTGTGACGTCAGAAGAGGGCGGGGTTACGTAACGGGTGACCCCGCCCCCTCTGACGTCACGGGGAATGCCACAGGGAAGTCCAGTCAAGTCCCCTGCGTCAGAGGGGGGCGGGGTCACCGGGTGGCCCCGCCCCCAATTATTTAAGAACCATCAGAAGAGGAGAAGTGTCACACAGCGGGAGCCTCCCTCCATGCCATCATGGATGCGGAGTGGCCCGAAAAGAAGATGAAGAGAAGAAGATGAAGAGAAGAAAATGAAGAGAAGAAGATGAAGAGAGAAGCGCCATCATGGATGCGGAGGAGAAGGGAAGAAGACGCCGACGCTGTGGAGGAAGATGCCGGACGAGAACAAAGGAGGAAGAACCAAAGAACCAGAAGAAGAAGAAGATGGAGGAAGAAACCGAAGGAAGATAGAAGAAAGACGAAAGAAGATAGAAGAAAGAAGAAGCATTGGATTTTTAGGGGGACCCACGCCATTTTTTTTTCATTTTGGCATGGGGTTCCCCTTAAAATCCATACCAGACCTGAAGGGTCTGGTATAGATTTTGAGGGGGACCTCACCCCATTTTTAAAAAAAATTTTGGCCAGGGTTCCCCTTAATATCCATACCAGACCTGAAGGGCCTGGTATGGAATTTAGGGGGACCCCCCACGTAATTTTTTAAAAAAATTTTGGTTCCCCTGTGGGGAATTCCCATGCCATTTTTATCAATGAACTTTTATGTGTATTGTCAGACCAGCAATTCATTAATAGCCGCGAGTAGTTTTAAATTACTTTTTTTTCCTTTGAAATGTAATTTTGCTGTCAGACTGTTCTAAACACAGGAAACATGCGCCCCTTTACGGGCATACTATAGACACCCCCCAGGTACAAAATTTAAAGGGATATTACACTTTTATTGTTTCACTTTAAGCATTATTAAAATCACTGCTCCCGAAAAAAAGGTAGTTTTTAAAACTTTTTTTTGCATTGATCCATGTCCCCTGGGGCAGGACCCGGGTCCCCAAACACTTTTTATGACAATAACTTGCATATAAGCCTTTAAAATTAGCACTTTTGATTATTCATGTTCGTGTCCCATAGACTTTAACGGTGTTTTGCGTGTTCAAATGAATTTTTTGCCTGTTTGCATGTTCTGGTGTGAACCGAACAGGGGGGTGTTCGGCTCATCCCTACTCTGGATAAACTTGTGAAATTAGCGAAGCCTTTGTACCCCAGGGCACACATCAACTATTTGACAGGCAAAATGGGGAGCCTGAGGAGTCCATTTAATTGGGAGCACAATCTGGTCCAGGACTCCGAGAGATCAGGAACAGGAGCAGATGACATATATGTCCCCAGGCTGTAGTCTTACAACAACCTGCGTCTTTTGCCAGACCAGACTGAACCCAGGCCATAACTCTCTTGTCTTCCTTACGCGCTTGCTACCACGCTTGCTTCCAGGCTGTGGCTCTGGTGTTAGAGTTGTGGCAGGAAGTAGAAGAGGAGGAGGATGGTCTAACTCACACAGGTTGGTTTTGCTTGTGATTTCACACCTCAACACCTTATTTAGGGCCATTTATATCAGTTCCTCACAAAAGAGGCGTTGGCCCACCTCCATTTCCTGCATTTTGTTGGCAGCCATACAGGCATAGGCTGGTGGGAGTTCTGAGGGTCACAGAAGCCTGCCGAATTACCCAAGTGCTGACTCCTCCATGCTCCTCCCCTTCCTGGGCCTTTTTTGTTGAAGGTAGAGGGGAGGGACCTGGGATTTGGTCAGGCTTCTTCCTGACCACCACTTACCCCCGCCACCTCCTGGCTGCCACTTTACCCTGCCACCTCCTGGCTACCACTTTCTACAGCCTCCTCCTGGCTGAGGATTTCCTGTGTATGTTTTAGTTTATTGTTCATCAATCACACACTATTTTGAAAATATGTTGAACAATGTTATACCTGACTCCAGCTGGGCTCCTCCACATCTTCTTCCTGGGTGGAAGGCCCAGGTTGGACGTCGGAAGCCTCAGCTGGGGTGGAAGGAAGAGTGGAAGGAAGGGTTGAGAGTGATGGCCTGATTTCAGTCTGGTCTGACAGAAATCGTAGTCTGTCGTAGTACCAGAGCCTGGGTACATAAATGTCATCTGGTGCTGCTCCTGATCTCTGGGAATCCTAGACCTTCTTGCGCTCCCTATTATATGTGCTTCTCATGCCACCAATTTTGCACTTCAAATAGTTGATGTCTGCTGTGGGGGATCTGCGGCTTCACAAATTCCAGTAATTTATCCAGCGCTCCCTTCCTCTTTAGTCAATTTGTATAAAAGGGGTGTTTTGTCTGCCACAGACAGGGCAGCTCTCTGTACAAATCAATTAATTGGGGGAGGAAATCATGATCATTGAATTAATCCATTTTCTCTGCAAGACACAACACAAGACAAACCCTAATGTCAGGCTAAACTCGTATAATCTTGTCCCAATATAGGCCTCAATCTTTAAGCAGTATAGGCCACTGATGCCCAAGTTAAAATTGTACCTTCGTTAGAACGATCGGCACTTCTGCTACTCCGTCCTCCGCTCACAAATCGTACGTATAACGCAGGTGTGTTACGCTTTATATACACTGTGCATGTGTGAAACTCCGCCTGCCCCTGACCTTCCTTATAGTATATTCCCTGCCCCTTGTCTTTCGGCACAGTGGGAGAGCACATGGCGGAGAGACAACAGGTGCATGAAGACAGCAGCAACAACGAAAGCCTGTCCCGATCCCGGAAGAGATTTAAGGCCTCTAATATGTCCTTTGTAGAGATGGTGGAGATGGTGGACATCTTGAAAAGGGCCGACTATGATGGGAAGCATGGACCTTACCCAATCCCAAATGTCGGAAAGGCCAAGATCATGACTAAAGTTGTGAAAAGTCAGGTTCAGGTTTAAATATGTTATGACCAGATCTGCAAATTAAGAAAGCATACTGTAATTTTTGCTTAACAGTGATTTTTGCACAGTGATTGTGCTTTGCAATTCTTCTCTCTGAAAAGAAAGTCTGACAGTTTGATCAGACTTTATGAAAACAACAGTCTATATATGTGGCTTATACTGTAATCTTAACAGTTGTTCTTCAGGAATGCTAACTTCCTGCCTACAGCTACCCACCAAGGGAAGAATCTAGGAATCTTTCGATGGCATGTTATTATAAAATATAAAACAGCAAGCAAATAAAATATGAACATGGCATGATAAGAATAGGCTATTGATTTCCTTTAACTGAGAAACAGTTGCAGAACTGATGTAGAACAAAAGTATTTAAAATGTTGTACTTTGTTTTCCTAACCTTCAGATAATGGATGATGTAGTAACTAGGGATGTGCTTCGGGTTTAGACTGAATGTGAGTTCCACCTGAACCCAGCCTGTTAGCAGTTCTATAAACAGGGAAACAAATTGCTCATATCTGGCCAGTATGCTCACCCACCAAAACCCCTGTCTGTAGTAAGTCTGTCATTTAACAGTGGTATCACTACCACCTCTAAAGGACAGATTCCCAATGCTGCTAGAATGTAAATAGGGATGAGCTTCGTGTTCGAGTCGAACCCATGTTCGACTCGAACATCGGCTGTTCGATCGTTCGCCGAATTGCGAACGTTATGGGCCGTTCGCGCTAAATTCGTGTGGCGCGTCACGGCCCATAATTCACTGCGGCATCGCAGTGCATTGCTGGCTGATGATTGGCCAAGCATGCACTATGACCCGCATGCTTGGCCAATCACAGCGCTGTCAGTAGAGAGAGCTGTAATTGGCCAAAGCCAGGGTGGCTTTGGCCAATTATGGCTCAGGGGATTTAGTACACACCCCACACTATATAAGGCCGCCTGCACGGCGGCCCTGTGTAGTGTGTGTTCCGGTGTGCTGAGAGATAGAGAGAGAGAGAGACAGTGTCATTTGATTTGAGTTAGATAGATTAGGCAGAACAGTCAGTCAGTTAGCTGCACTTACAGTGTATTGTGTATATATATGCATCCCAGGTGTTGCATATATATATATACACTGTATTCAGTTTAGCTAGATCTGTTCCTGTTATCTTCTATCTAGACTATTTACATTTAATGCAGTGCGTCCTGCTCACAGTGTTCAGCTAGATCCGTTCCTGTTAAATTCCTACTGACCGGCAGGCTTGTCTGGTTACAGTATATAAAGCTACCTGAAGAAAATTACAGGTGTTCTATTTGATCCTATTAGTACCACGGTCAGGCAGCTAGACTATTTACATTTAGTACAGTGCGTCCTGCTCACAGTGTTCAGCTAGATCCGTTCCTGTTATCTTCCTACTGACAGGCAGGCTTGTCTGGTTACAGTATATAAAGCTACCTGAAGAAAATTACAGGTGTTCTATTTGATCTTATTAGTACCACGGTCAGGCAGCTAGACTATTTACATTTAGTACAGTGCGTCCTGCTCACAGTGTACAGCTAGATCCGTTCCTGTTATCTTCCTACTGACAGGCAGGCTTGTCTGGTTACAGTATATAAAGCTACCTGAAGAAAATTACAGGTGTTCTATTTGATCCTATTAGTACCACGGTCAGGCAGCTAGACTATTTACATTTAGTACAGTGCGTCCTGCTCACAGTGTACAGCTAGATCCGTTCCTGTTATCTTCCTACTGACAGGCAGGCTTGTCTGGTTACAGTATATAAAGCTACCTGAAGAAAATTACAGGTGTTCTATTTGATCCTATTAGTACCACGGTCAGGCAGCTAGACTATTTACATTTAGTACAGTGCGTCCTGCTCACAGTGTACAGCTAGATCCGTTCCTGTTATCTTCCTAATGACAGGCAGGCTTGTCTGGTTACAGTATATAAAGCTACCTGAAGAAAATTACAGGTGTTCTATTTGATCCTATTAGTACCACGGTCAGGCAGCTAGACTATTTACATTTAGTACAGTGCGTCCTGCTCACAGTGTTCAGCTAGATCCGTTCCTCTTATCTTCCTACTGACAGGCAGGCTTGTCTCATTACAGTATATAAAGCTACTTGAAGAAAATTACAGGTGTTCTATCCCAGCTTAGTGCAGCTACAGGCCATTAGTATGTCTGGAAGGCCAAGAAGGAGAGGCAGACAGTCACAAGCCAATAAGAGAGGGCAAGCAGGCTCTGTGTCTAGTGCTGGTCGTGGAGACGGTGCATCCTCATCAGCACGTGGCCATGGGACACGCTTGGCCTTTTTTTCGGCAGCTGGCCATGTTGAGCCGCAACATGCGAAAGACTTGGTCGAGTGGATGACCAAGCCGTCCTCATCCTCCTCATCCTCTCTCACCCATGCCCAGGGTGCTTTGTCTGGCAAAGCAGCGGCCTCTTCCCTCAGCTCAATGTCATCAGTGACTCCTTCCCTAGCTCCACCATGTCCTCATGAGGATTCCCTCGAACTGTTTGACCACAGTGTTGGGTACATGCTCCAGGAGGATGCCCAGCGTTTGGAAGGCTCTGATGACGATACTGAGCTCGATGAAGGCAGTAACATGAGCGCGGACAGAGGGGGTGCCCAAGAAGGACAGCAATCTGGCAGTCATGCTCCCCCTGCTGCAGCATACTGCCAGGTTTGCTCCAGTGATGAGGAGGGAGGGGATGATGAGGTCACTGACTCAACGTGGGTGCCTGATAGGAGAGAGGAGGAGGAGGAGGAGGAGGAGGAGGAGGAGGAGGAGGAGGCGGCAGCACATCACCAACGAGGCAGGATGCCCTCCAGGGGCCAGCCTAAGGGCAGCACATTGACTGCATCACACCCCAAAGCTCCACATGTGCAGGGCGCTGCAGTCTCTGCGCGTTATTCAAAAAGTTCTTTGGTGTGGGCCTTTTTTGAGACGAGTGCATCAGATCGCACCGCTGCTATTTGCAACATATGTCTCAAGCGTATCTCGCGTGGCCAAAATATCTCCCGCTTGGGTACCACATGCTTGACCAGACATATGTTGACCTGCCATGCAGTTCGTTGGCAAGCGTATCTAAAAGACCCACACCAAAGAACAAAGAGGATCTCTCCTTGCTCCTCATCAGCTGAGATTTCCAACCCCACTAGACCTTCAGTCCTCTCTGAGACCTGCAGTGAGAGGAATGAAGGTGTAGAATTAGGTGTGTCACAGCCAAGTACTTGTGGGCAATCTGCTTTTGGTACACCGACGTCAGATTGTACCAGGCAAATTTCCCTGCCCCAGCTGCTGCACCGCCGAAAGAAGTTTGCTCCCAGCCATCCACATGCCCAGCGGTTGAATGCTAGCTTGGCAAAATTGCTAGCACTTCAACTGCTGCCTTTTCAGTTGGTAGACTCTGCCCCCTTCCGTGAGTTTGTGGAATGTGCGGTTCCTCAGTGGCAGGTACCCAAACGCCACTTTTTCTCACGGAAGGCGATTCCGGCTCTCTACCGGCATGTGGAAGGCAATGTCCATGCCTCGCTGGACAGGGCGGTCAGCGGTAAGGTGCATATTACCGCTGACTCATGGTCCAGCAGGCATGGACAGGGACGTTACCTAAGTTTCACGGCGCATTGGGTGACTCTGCTGGCAGCTGGGAAGGATGCAGGACAAGGTGCAGTAGTGTTGGAGGTTGTTCCGCCACCACGCCTCCAAAATGCTGATTGTGACACACCTCTCTCCTCCACCCCCTCCTCTTCTTCTTCCTCCATGGCCTCTTCCTCGGAACCAGCGGTGCTCCGTAGGCGTTCAAGGGGCTACGCAAGTACGCAGGCCAAAAGATGCCATGCGGTGCTTGAGCTGGTGTGCTTGGGGGACAGGAGCCACACTGGGGCAGAGGTTCTGTCAGCTCTGCAGGGGCAGGTTCAGAGGTGGTTGACGCCACGCCAACTTAAGGCAGGAATGGTGGTTTGCGACAATGGCACCAACCTCCTCTCTGCCCTCCGACAGGGACAAATGACCCATGTGCCCTGTTTGGCTCACGTCCTTAACTTGGTGGTGCAGCGGTTCTTGGGCAGGTACCCGGGCTTACAGGATGTCCTGAGGCAGGCCAGGAAAGTCTGTGTGCATTTCCGCCGGTCATATAATGCCAGTGCTCGGCTGACGGACCTCCAAAAGGAGTTTAACCTGCCCAAGAACCGCCTAATCTGTGACATGCCCACCAGGTGGAACTCAACGTTGGCCATGCTGCAGCGGCTGCACACGCAGCAGAGGGCCATAAATGAGTACCTGTGCGACTATGGCACCAGGACAGGGTCAGGGGAGCTTGGTTTTTTTTCCCCACGCCAGTGGGCCATGATCAGGGATGCATGCACTGTCCTGTCACCATTCGAGGAGGCCACGAGGATGGTGAGCAGTGACAGTGCATGCATCAGTGACACTGTCCCCCTTGTCCACCTGTTGGAGCACACGCTGCGTGGAATAATGGACAGGGCACTTGAGGCAGAACAGAGGCAGGAAGAGGAGGACTTCCTTAGCTCTCAAGGCCCCCTTTATCCAGACAGTGTTCCTGCGTGCCCGCCGATCACACAGGAAGAGGACGAGGAGGAAGAGGAGGAGGAGGAAGATTGTGTCAGTATGGAGGTGGAGCCTGGCACTCAGCATCAGCAGCAGTCTTTAAGGGATCAGTCCCAAGAAACACATGGACTTGTACGTGGCTGGGAGGAGGTGGCTGCGGACCATGTCGTTCTTAGTGACCCAGAGGACTCCGGACCGAATGCCTCAGCAAACCTACGCTGCATGGCCTCCCTGATCCTGCAAAGCCTGCGTAAGGATCCTCGTATTCGTGGTATCAAGGAGAAGGACCAATACTGGCTGGCAACCCTCCTTGATCCACGTTACAAGGGTAAGGTTGCGGACCTTATCTTGCCATCGCAGAGGGAGCAGAGGATGAAACATCTTCGGGAGGCCTTGCAGAAAGGTCTGTGCAACGCGTTCCCAGAGACTGGGAGGTTACAAACTCCTGTTTCTGGACAACGTGTTGCTGAGGCTTCGGTCAGTCAAAGAAGGAGCGGTGGAGAAGGTGGCCGTCTGACCGATGCGTTCAGACAATTTTTTGGTCCGCAGCCCCAAGGTATGATCGGTTCCAGCAACCATCGCCAGCGTCTGTTTTACATGGTGCAGGAATACCTAGGGGCAAGATCAGACTTGGACACCTTTCCCACCGAAAATCCTCTGGGTTACTGGGTCTTGAGGATGGATCACTGGCCAGAGCTTGCACAGTATGCAATTGAGCTACTGGCCTGTCCTGCATCCAGCGTTCTTTCGGAACGCACATTCAGTGCTGCTGGAGGCGTGGTAACCGATCACAGGGTGCGTCTGTCCACCGACTCGGTCGATCGGCTGACCTTCATAAAAATGAATGAGTCTTGGATCACCACCAGCTACCAAGCACCTGATGCTGATGTAACCGAATAATTTTTTTTGAAATCTCAGATCCCTTCAAAGACTGCCTATGCTGATGCTGAGTGACTATCCCTGAGTAATTATCCTCTTCCTCCTCAATCATCACGCTGATAGCTTGTTGCAGTGTTGTGGCACCAGCACCAGTGCCTAAGGCCCAATTTTTCTGCCCCTGTCTAACAGGGGCGTGTAATTACAATTTTTGATGCAATACTTTGCAGCAGGGCTCGTTCCTGCGTTCCAACTAGAGTGTCTGTGAGGGGTTGCAGTGTTGTGGCACCAGCACCAGTGCCTAAGGCCCAATTTTTCTGCCCCTGTCTAACAGGGGCGTGTAATTACAATTTTTGATGCAATACTTTGCAGCAGGGCTCGTTCCTGCGTTCCAACTAGAGTGTCTGTGAGGGGTTGCAGTGTTGTGGCACCAGCACCAGTGCCTAAGGCCCAATTTTTCTGCCCCTGTCTAACAGGGGCGTGTAATTACAATTTTTGAAGCAATAATTTGCAGCAGGGCTCGTTCCTGCGTTCCAACTAGAGTGTCTGTGAGGGGTTGCAGTGTTGTGGCACCAGCACCAGTGCCTAAGGCCCAATTTTTCTGCCCCTGTCTAACAGGGGCGTGTAATTACAATTTTTGAAGCAATAATTTGCAGCAGGGCTCGTTCCTGCGTTCCAACTAGAGTGTCTGTGAGGGGTTGCAGTGTTGTGGCACCAGCACCAGTGCCTAAGGCCTAATTTTTCAGCTCCTGTTCAACAGGGGCATGTAATTACAATTCTTGATCTAATATTTCACAGCAGGGCCCTGTGAGGGCTTACAGTGTTGTGGCCACAGCAACACCTAAGGCCCAAATTTCTGCTGAGTATATAGGGCAGGACCCTACTTTCAAACATCTAACTTACAAACGACTCCTACTTGCAAACGGAAGGAGACAACAGGAAGTGAGATGAAATCTACCCCTAGGAAGGGAAATTCTCTCCTGTAAGAGTTAATATGGGAAAACAAGTTCTCCTTTCCACTGATGCTTTCCAATCCTTGTTCCACAAAAAAACCCAAATTTTCAAAAAACATTTTTCATTGGGACAAAAAAGTGAGGTGAAATCTTCTGAAGAGGAGGAAAGACAGCAAAACAAATGTCACAGGGGTGATAACCCTTCCCTATGTTTTCCAAAAAGCTTAGAAAAGATTTTTTGGCTGGAGCTAAACACGTTAAAAATGTTCAAAATTACAAACAGATTCTACTTAACAACAAACCTACAGTCCCTGTCTTGTTTGCACCGCCTGTATACTGCTGTTCAGAGTATATAGGGCCTGGTGGCCCCACACCTTTCCTTATTTTAATTTGGGTGCGGGGTTCCCCTTAATATCCATACAAGACCCAAAGGGACTGGTAATGGACTGGGGGGTACCCATGCCGTTTGTCTCACTGATTTTCATCCATATTGCCATGACCCGACATGACATTAAACCCGCAAGCAGTTTTAAATGAGATTTTTTCCTTTAAAAATGACATTTGGTGCAGGGACTGTTCTAAACATGGGAAACACGCGTCACTTTACAGGCATACTATAGACACCCCCCAGGTACGATATTTAAAGGAATATTTCACTTTTTTTTTTTACTTTAAGCATCATTAAAATCACTGCTCCCGAAAAAACGGCCGTTTTTAAAAGTTTTTTTTGCATTGATACATGTCCCCTGGGGTAGGACCCGGGTCCCCAAACCCTTTTTAGGACAATACCATGCAAATTAGCCTTTAAAATGAGCACTTTTGATTTCGAACGTTCGAGTCCCATAGACGTCAATGGGGTTCTAACGTTCGTGCGAACTTTCGGTCCGTTCGCGGGTTCTGGTGCGAACCGAACCGGGGGGTGTTCGGCTCATCCCTAAATGTAAACAACAGTATCAGGGTTCCTGGGTGATGCCATTGACAAAATAAGGTCATGACCATATTTAGCCGAAAATCACACCTGTATTCCCTGCCTCTATGTTTGTATTCCAGAAGCACTGGGATTATGTGATTTGTTACAGAGGTAGTAACTGGGCAGCATCATTCACAGTGGATTGTTATGGCAGTGGGTCAGCATCATCAGGCAATGCTCATCATGATTGACCATAGATCTAAATCCAATTTGAAAACATATTTTAGGTGATGTGGATGTTGTGGAAGAAGAATCTCATTTCACAAGTGCAAGTGCACACGTCCTCATCGGGGAGATCATGGTGTGCAATTGGGATTTACAGAAGATCAAGGACATCAATGATGTTGAAAAAAGATTCAAAAAATATCATTGATGTTTTAGGCAAAATATAAAACACACCAAAATTTTATAATGTTTTGATTTTTATTAGAACTTTTCTAAAAAATGTTGAAAGCCAAATTTTGAAGATGCACACAGTGTGTCAGCATGTGCTATCTGGGATCAAGGTAAGCGTTTTGTGGGTTCAACCCCTTCCTTGCAACTAAAGTAGCTGAGAAGAAGGGGTTGTACCCCCAAAACACGCCCATTGATCCCCAATGATGGGAGCTAGCACGCGTTGACTTTAGGCATGGGATCAGGAGGGAAATCCCCATTTTGACTCTCAATTTGTGTGCATCTTCAAAATTTGGCTTTCACAGGGACGACATCACCCCATCTGATGAAGGCAATATCAACACAGTTTGGACATACTAATGTATGTATGTAAAGAAGAGATTGTTACCTCATGTATCAAAGAAATTACGTTGGAACTATTGAAGAAAATGGCCAAAAAAAAGCCCATTGGAGAACCTAGGAGACAGCTAAAAGAAACACAAGCAGTAAATCAAAGGAAATATTTTTCATTTGTAAATACTAATTTATTTTAAAAATACATTTATTTAAATACATATAATGTGATGTTAAAGGATAAAACTTACCCTAATATAGTCCTTATGCAGGACCTGAATGATGGCAGAACAGGTCTCTGGAATAATCATTCCCAGAGACTGGGGGGGAGATGCCTGTCGAGAACTTGATGTCCTGCAGACGTCTCTCCATCGCCAAGTACCGCAAGGTGGCGACGAGCCTCTGCTCTGGAGTGATGGCTTGCCGCATGCAGGTGTCCTGCTTCGTAATATAAGAGAATAGCAAAGCCAACAGATGGTGAAAAACAGGGTCCGTCATCCGGAGATGATTCCTGAAATCATCAGGAATATTCTCATGGATCTCCCGCAACAAAGGCATATTAGAGAATTGGTCACGCTGGAGCAAACAATTCTTCGTCCATGAACTCCTCCTCACCCTGTTCATGGACTGGGCTTGGGTCAAAGTAAAAACCCCAACACCAAGCCCCTGTACAGCACGAACTGTACAATGAGTACGTACCAGCAACATGGCTTCAAAATGGTCGGCTGGTCAGAGCGAACTAACAGAACGCACTGAAAATCAGAAACGAATGGACAAGAACGCACTGGGAATCAAATACATAATATAAAAATCCGCACTGAAAACCAGATACGAAATGACTACATGCACTGAAGAACAGATACGATCCTACGAGCACAAACTGAAGAGCAGTAACGAACTGAAAAGCACAAGGCCGAAAATCGCGAATCGTCTCTCACCAAACTTCTAATAACATGAGATTAGCAGAAGGAGCCCAATGGGTGGCGCACTGGCTATTGAACTTCCTCTTTATAGTGCCGTTGTACGTGTTGTACCTCAGCGCGTTCTTGACAATCGGAATTTCTGACAACATTTGTGCGACCGTGTGTATGCAAGACAAGCTTAAGCGAACATCCGTCGTAAAAAAATCCCAGGATTTCGTTGTCGGAATGTCCGATCGTGTGTACGCAGCATTAGAGTACTTTTATGAGCCTTGCAATAACCCATATATAATCAATGAAAATTCAGAAAAATTATTAACATAAAGCAGTGTTTCAATAATGTGTCTATGTAATTTAATGCAATTTTTATTTTAACTTTTTTCTTTTGAATAACAACTGCATTACATTGCCATGGCTGAAAAAAGTAACTTCTTTGCCAAGTTCATCAAATGCAAATCTATAGGGAACAAATCTGACACACTGTCACTGGTGACAAACATAGAAAGACTATCTAGTGGCTCGTTGTCAATCAGGCTACTAATAATAATGGAACTCTTGATGGGGATGTCCGGAAGGCCTGTCAGCTTCAAAGAATGAGAGAAGTGTGATGAAAACCATATGTGGGAGGCAACTTCAGATGCTTTCCTTAGTCTGTAAATATTAGCACAATCTGGCTTGACTTGACCTGTGTGATTTCATAATAAATAAAGCACTTGCTGTACTCACAGTTTTGTTAAAAACAAACTCTGGTAAAACATTGTTTTATGTAGAATGGTCACATTCTGAAAAATGTTTACTATTTATAATGTTTCCATGTTTCTAAAAGTCAAACACACATGAAGAAAATTAAAATGATTATGGATTGTGTGTGGCCACTATTCCTTTTCTGCTAACTTATAAGAGTTTCCTTTAGTCCTTTATATGTCCGACAGAATTATGTGTAAATGAGGGAGGGGACATGAATAGCGTGGTTCTCTCTGACTTCTATGTCAGGCATAAATAAAAGCAAGTGCAGACATTAAATTACATTGGTTTTACATGCTATCTGCCATCACGGGATATCAAGGTATGCATTTTGTGGGTGCAACCCCATCCTTGTAACTAAAGTAGCTGAGAGGAAGGGGTTGTACATGCCTACCAACACAGAACAATAATTATATGCATCAAAGTGTTATGGTATATCTGAGATTTGTTTGCCATGAATTATGAAATCAAATCCATGTTATTCCCCTTCTCGGTGTGTGAGAAAGATATTTCTTTGTTCAGGTTTAAATATGTTATGACCAGATCTGCAAATTAAGAATGCATACTGTAATTTTTACTTAACAGTGATTTTTGCACAGTGATTTTGCTTTGCAATTCTTCTCTCTGAAAAGAAAGTCTGACAGTTTGATCAGACTTTATGAAAACAACAGTCTATATATGTGGCTTATACTGTAATCTCAACAGCTGTTCTTCAGGAATGCTAACTTCCTGCCTACAGCTACAGCTAGCCACCAAGGGAAGAATCTAGGAATCTTTCAATGGCATATTATTATAAAATATGAAACAGCAAGCAAATAAAATATGAACATAACTTGATAAGAATAGGCTATTGATTTCCTTTAACTGAGAAACAGTTGTAGAACTGATGTAGAACAAAAGTATTTAAAATGTTGTACTTTGTTTTCCTAACCTTCAGATAATGGATGATGTAGTGACTAGGGATGTGCTTCGGGTTTAGACTGAATGTGAGTTTCACCTGAACCCAGCCTGTTAGCAGTTCTATAAACAGGGAAACAAATTGCTCATATCTGGCCAGTTTGCTCACCCACCAAAACCCCTGTCTGTAGTAAGTGGAAGTCTGTCATTTAGCAGTGGTATCACTACCACCTCTAAAGGACAGATTCCCAATGCTCCTAGAATGTAAACAGTATCAGGGTTCCTGGGTGATGTCACTGACAAAAAAAGGTCAAGACCATATTTAGCCAAAACCCACATCTGTATTCCCTGCCTCTATGTTTGTATTCTAGAAGCACTGGGATTATGTGATTTGTTACAACTGGGCAGCATCATTCACAGTGGATTGTTATGGCTGTGGGTCAGCATCATCAGGCACTGTTCACCATGATTGACCATAGATCTAAATCCAAATTGAAAACATTGGTGGTAGGTTGACTTGATTTGTTCCTCCGTTTTTTGGTGACAAAAATCATTCTGTTATGTTAGATCAACAAAAAAATGATCCATTGTAATACACATTGTGATAGTACATCAACAAAGCAATACATTCTGTGTTTGGAAAACTAATTACACAATAGTAATGAAGATTAGGGATGAGTTTTGGGTTAGGGTTGACCACAAGTTTCATCTGGCCCCGAGTTGTTTTCAATTCATCGAACAGGTGAACTAAATGGCCAGATTTGGCCCTGTCACCCAAACTTCCTGCTGCTGTGGCCAGAAGTCATTCATTTAGTGGCATTCCCCATGTTAATGGGGACCAGGTCCTCATCCCCACATCCCTGGCTTGGTGGATATTGGGGTCTGCAGGAGATAAGTACTGGAATTTGGAAGTCCATTTAAGATGAATGAGTGTGTAAATGAGTAATGTGAAAAAAGGAAATGAAAGGCGCCTCTAAGTGCAGTATGCAAAATTTAATAAAGTGATCCACCACCTCCTATTACCCTTCTGTAGTTTATAGACGCCCAGCCACCCCTGTAACACTTCTATATACTAGCACACAGTTGAGTAATACCTCTCACCGTGAGATTATTGCTACAGGCATATTCTGCACAATTCGTACAACTTGTATAAGCATCCACTATTTTCCTTTATCTGTCTTTAGTGTATAGACGCCCAGCCGCCCTTGTAACACACCTATACACTTATTCATAGTAAAGTAATATTCAGCATTGTTTTATCATTGTTACAGACATAATCAGTACAATTCACACAACATCCACTATACACTATCGCTTATTCCTTTTTTTTTTTTTTATCCCCTTACAACAGATTTATTACTTCATTTGCATGTATACAGACGCCTGGCCACCCCTGTAACACAGGTGTATAGCTCCCCGGCTGCCCTTGTAACATGGCTACATATTTATTCATTGTTAATTCAACATTAGACTTACGACCTTATTTGCATGTGTACAAATGCCCGGCTGCCTTTGTAACACATGCACATAGATGCCTGGCTGCCCCTGTAACACATGTGTATAAACGCCTGGCCGCCCTTGTAACACGGCTGTAGATTTATTCATTGTCAACTCAACATTAAACTTACGACCCTATTTGCATGTGTGCAAACGCCCAGCCGCCTTTGTAACACATGCATATAGACACCCGACTGACCATGTAACACACCTGTATGTTGATTCAATGTCAATCTTACGTTTGTATATTTATTTATTATTGTTAATTTAACCACTGCCATCTGTACCCTGTACCCCTGTGTCAAATTCCTTCAGGACTTCATTGTATATAGCACTGATGTTAATGATCCATTTTGCAAGTGCCCGGTCATCTCGGCCGTCCTCTTAATACATCTGTCACTTCCCTTATCATTGTGTATTCAACATCTGCCCACACTCCTCCCCTTGCTCCTCCCCCCACCATTCATAAGCCAGCTTGAGGAGTATGGGCGTAGGTCTGACGAAGGAGCCGCACATGCTCGGAAAAACGTTACCACCCCCTTCTCTACACTGACACCATCAGCCTTGTGTGTCCTGCAGTGAATACAGGCTTCCCTGCTGCCTCCTCTTTCCAACACGCATGAGAATGCTTTACAGCTGCTGGACGGCTCTACACTGCTCTCTACCACCTTGCTGAGGATGGACACATGCCACAGATGAGGACTCCTGATTTTACCATGTCTTTTAACACACAACAATCTTGTAAGTGCTTTTAACCCTTTGTGCACTTTATTAAATTTTGCATACTGCACTTAGAGGCGGCTTTCTTTTCCTTTTTTATATCTTCAGAGTTGCTTCTCCTCTAACCAAAGTGCTGCCAGAAGTGCCATCTTATCACTATCATGCCTCTGACCAGCTACCCACCTCCACCAGAGCGCCCTTATCTCTTGTCTCTTTGGGAATATTTGTGTGGTTTGCTCTCAGTAAATCTAAGAATGGTGGGGTGGCTGGTGGTGGCTGCCCCTGTTTGAATACACATCTGAATTCCACTTTACGTATGTTCTGGCTTTATTCTCTAAATTGGGTGCATGAGCACTTTTTTGGTTTGTGCTGGTATTGAAACACGTGCGCATGCTGTAAGCAGGGCAATGGTTTGACACTGTCTTTAAAAGCCGAGGTGATTTTGTAGCATTTTAACACCATATTGAAAGCGCTTGTTGGTCTCCAAGGTGGTGGTCTACTGCCTGACCCTTTTTCTCCCTGTTTCAAGGTACCTTCTAGCACTATTTTTTGATATGTAAGCACACTAATAGTAAGTCAATATATTGTCATGTCAGCCCCCTATAGAAGACCAGCAAAATCAGAGAAGGTAAATGGTGATGTGCATGGGATTCTGATTGTCTCCTGTTGATTTTTCAGCCTATTTAGATTGGAGCACAAGCCTATCAGGTTGTCGTGAAGCAGGCCTCAGAGAGATCCAAACACTCTCCTCCTTCTCCAAAGAGGTGACACTTCAGGCATCAACATAAAGATTGCCAATCTTTGTCTCCATCAGCATGCTCACCTCACAGGTCTCCACCAAGCCCCCTCCTTGGTGATGGTGTCACTAATAAAACAAGTGTTTCAAGAAGTTGTTTAAAGTTTAGTCAAAACATTTTCAAGTTTTAATTAAAATCTTCAGTCCTTTGTAATCTTCTAGTACTGCGTGAGGTAATACCAGCCAAGGGACATGCCATATGCCTGCCCTTTCAGCCCCCTCCTCCATTCATAGAAGCCATACTATGGCTTCAATGACTGAAATCTAACTATGAATACGGCCATCTTCCATTCATAGAGCACCCTAGTTCAAAATGTGCTAGTCATTCTTCGGCTGAAGAAGAAGAGATGGTAAGGTTTGACTTTACCTTGGTGCACCTCTTTATAACATCATGACATGCTCTTCTATGGGAAGGCCTGGTAGAAGAGCCTTTAGAAGCAGAGAAAGTATTTTTAAACATTTCTGTTTTACTGTTCATGGGGAAGATAAAAGATCTGACCACAAAGGAATTGGGTAAAGTGGATAAAAATACAAACTTCCAGAATTGGTTTGTGAGGATTTACCCCATCAGGGAACAAATATTAAAGCTCTTGACAGCACTCCTCTTGTGGATGTAGCATTAATGAGGCTTATGAGGCATGTAACTTTGCCTTTGGAGGATGCTTTATCTTTCTGGGATAATTCCAATTTAGAAGGTGCTGTCCTATCCCTTTAGTATCCAAAATAAAAAGTAATATATTCGAAGTGCGCCTCATGTAGGAGCCGCTGGTGAATATGGATCCCCCACCCTGCACAGCCAGGCACACCTAATTTTTCACAGGCTCACTGAGACAGGAAACACTCCATGGACAACTTGGATGGGGATAGGAGTATTTTGGTATGCCCACTTGACTGGAATAAAGTCTCTTCAGGGACACTGAACTATATACACTTTCTATGTACACTCCTCTTCCTCCAGCACTTCGCTTGCTTGCAGAAACACTCAGGCTCTACTGGAACACTGTTTAGGTGGGATCTGACAGGGCACACTATCAGATCCAGAAAAAGCCCATTACAGGCAGGGACCGCAGGCACATTTGGTGTGTAGAAAAGTCCCAGTGTCCAGCTACCTTTCTGTGGCTACTGATCCCCACACCATCTCTTCAGGAACTACCAGCCCACCTGGCTGCAGCTGCCCCTTTCACTAAACCTCCTGGCTAATCTTCCACAGTCCTCCTAGACTGACTCTTCAGCCATCCCAGACTGCCACTCACCAGTGCTCCCAGATTGCTCTCTCTCTCCAGCCACCTGGCTGTCTTCTCCCTGGAGATCTCCTGGATGTGCTCGCTGGCTTCTACTGTCCTCACACCTGCTTCTGTGCCTCTGGACAGGGCTCCCTCTTGAGTTTTCACAGGAGCCCTCCAGTACTCGAGCCCCAGGCCCGAGGTCACCCCTCCCCCTACCCTCAAGGGCCTCCACAGCACTCAATCTCCAGCTTCCACCTGAACTTCACTGCCCCTGCTGCCCTGACCCAGAGTATTTAAGATTTGCCCTCCCCCTGTCAGCCCATTAGGCTGGGGATTGGTTGGAACCCTCATCAATACTCAAGGTAACCCCTCCTAACCTCCCTCCCATTCTTCTGTAAGTTTCCTCAAAGTTCCAGCAAGTAGGGGGAAGTACCATAAGTGCTGCCTGATGAGTCATACAGCCTCCCTGGATAACTCACCCTGACCCATATTTAAAACACAGGCTTGGCTGGTAGCCAAACCTAAATTTACCTACACTACAGGAACCTATTTACACTTACTAGCACTCTACACTAGAGGGTGCTACATATACCATATGAATTATTGCAAACGTTTCATAAAAAAATAATTAAAACAAACAGTCTATAACAAATGTGCAAATGAATACCAAAGAAAAACGTAATCAGTGCACAAAAACTTCTGGAACAGAAAGCAATGGTAGCAGTTCCACATCACAAGTGTATTGTCCTCTCTTCTTAGTCCAGAAGAAGACAGGGGATTGGAGACTGATATTATAGATGTCATCATAGAAGTTTTTGAGAAGATGTAAGATGGAGTCTCTACAAACTATTCTGCAAATGATTCAGCCAGGGGATTGGCTTTTCTCTAAATACCTAAAGAGCATCCATATCCATATTACAATTCACAACATATTTCAAAAGTATCTCCATCTCCCCAGTTGCAGATGCAGCACCCACCTAGCGTAGGATGCTATAAAACTTAGGGTTGGTCTTCCAAATACTGGAGAGTGCAAAATCTGGTGCAGCAGTGCATGGTAGCCAACCAGCTTCTAACTTCAGCTTTCTATTATGCTTTGACAAAAATAAATAAACTGGCAGTGGATTTTTTTCTATGCAGAGCTGCACAAGATTTTGCACTGCCCAGTTTTAGTAAACCAACCCCATTTCCTTTTTGGCTTCCTCTGTGGTCAAGGGAGCAGAGTTAAACAGGCTGGGAGTTTGCTTCCCTTGCCTCTGGAAGAAGCTTCAAATGACCAGTGTATTTATCATGGCCTAGCAAGTCCCTAGGGAGTAGTGTCCAGAAGGTGGCTGGGAGATGATACACAGCCTGACGCCTTGGAGAGATTGTTCTTTTTCCCCAGAAGGGTTCCAAGCCTTAGGAGGGAGACGCTGCCCTTTGAGGTAGCCTGTAGACTGTGTAGCTGTTCCTGAGGCCTGAGTAGTGTCAGAGTAAGGTTCTAGATTAATGTACTGAGTAGCTGGCTGTGAGATTTCACCATAGGGATCAAATCTGGAGAAGGTCTTAACTCATTAAAACTCCAATACTGGACTGTGTGCAGAGGAAGCTGGAAGGTATGAACCTCTTCTGGAGACTTGTGAGTAATGACCCTGAATTGATTCCTGCTGACTGTGTGTGCTTTTGGGATATAAGTGGACTTAGCAAGCTCTCATACAGTCTGAGAGTACTTGCCATTCCCCTGTCCAGAATCCTGACCTGTGAGCTGAGAGAAGTGTTTCCTCTTGGTACTATGCAGCATTTTGGAGTATTTAATGCCCTAACTTCCTCTCCTGTTTGGAGGTCTTTAAGCATTAAATATGAAAAAAGACAGCCCCTAGACTGAGTTATTGGAGCCGGTTTGGTGCTTGTGGTGGTGAGCAGTCTCTATACTATTTGTAAAGAACCAGCTGTTATCAGCTTCCCCTATGGGGGTAACACTGCACAGGTTTAGTTTGAGAGTGTACACAAAAGTATTTCTTTCAGCATTAGCTTTTATTTTGGGGAAAGGATATTGCATTTTTTAATACCTGGACAATACATTCCTTCTTTCACAGGATCTGAACCTCCTGCTCTTCCATGAAGCTCTGGTCCAGTCAGCCTAATGCCCCGTACACACGGTCGGACATTGATCGGACATTCCGACAACAAAATCCTAGGATTTTTTCCGACGGATGTTGGCTCAAACTTGTCTTGCATACACACGGTCACACAAAGTTGTCGAAAATCCGATCGTTCTGAACGCGGTGACGTAAGACACGTATGTCAGGATTCTAAACAGGGCAGTAGCCAATAGCTTTCATCTCTTTATTTATTCTGAGCATGCGTGGCACTTTGTGCGTCGGATTTGTGTACACACGATCGGAAATTCCGACAATGGATTTTGTTGTCGGAAAATTGTATAGCCTGCTCTCAAACTTTGTGTGTAGGAAAATCCGATGGAAAATGTGTGATGGAGCCTACACATGGTCGGAATTTCTGACAACAAGGTCCTATCACACATTTTCCGTTGGAAAATCCGACCGTGTGTACGGGGCATTAGCGTTTGGTTGGCTGACAAATCTACAGAAAAAATATCTTTCTCTCTGTACCTATGGGTAATGCTACAGTCTCCTCAGGGAGTATCACACCCTCAGGAGAAGGTTAAATTAATCATTGAAAGGATCTTGAAATCTGTGAAAGCAACACCTCTGTTTGCAACATAACGTTTGACAGTTGTAGGAACACTGATGTCCTCCACATCATTAGTGAAGTGAGTACAATGAATGTTGCGTCCTTTCCAGAAAGAGTTTGTAGAACCAGGTAGATGTTGTAATATCTTTCAGAGTTCTTGGAGGAATTTAATAAGACTGGAGAGACCTGGAGAGAATCTGGAGCAGCTGTGCATGGCAACTCTTCAGCGTCTCTTTTTCATTTTCAAAGCTGAACTAAACAAACTCACGATAAAAGCTGTTTGGTTGGCATGCAAAGCTGCTCCAGATTCCGACTGCTCCAGTTTAAATGTATCCCCCCACTTGTCTTCCCTATTTATCACTCAGCAAAACAAGTATCCAGCACATCATAATCTTTCAAAATGTTCCTTTCTTGTAACAGCATTAAACGCAATCTGCTCATGTGTTTCTGTCTCAAAGGGCTCTTTTCAACTGTCATCAGAGACTGAGTCTCTGATGGTTTTTGAACAAAGCAATTTTGCAGAACTTTCGCTTGTTATGTCCCATTTAATGGATAGTGATTACAACAGACACCAGCAGGTGTGGACAAGAGCCAGTTAATGGAGTTTGCACCTTCCGCACAAAGAAGACAGTTTCAAACTTTTTGAAGATGAAGCTGGCTCATCAGCCCCATCTAGCTTTTTGGCACAAAACAAGAAACAAGTCAGATTTGCTGGAAATAGACAACGCAACAGCAGTTTCTTATATAAAGAGACAGGAAGGCAACCAAAGGTATACAATACTAAAGGAAATCGTCCCTAGAATAAAGTGGGCCCAAGCAAATCTTTTGGCCTTTTCTGCTGGAAATATTCAAGAGGGTGACATACTGGGCTTTCTTGCCAGAGATAGATCTCTTTACATCTCCAACAAGTGTGAAGCTGTCAAGGTTTGTCTCAAGATTTCCATGCCCACAAGCATTGGATGCTTGGATGATAGAGCGGTGTCTGTCTTTCCCCTGGCTCAAGTTTTTAAAAAAACTGCTTGGGGAGGAGGTGCTGGTCTTGGCGATAATACATGATTGGCTGAGGGGAGCTTGGTATCTCCTTCTACTACAATTAAGCATCAGGAGTTCTTTATATGAAATCAATTCTGCTTCTTTTATTGCTATTTCTACATTAGAGGAATAACTGTGAAACTAAGAAAATAACTTTCAAATGTTCAAACATCATTACATTATACTTATTTCTATTTTATTTCCTTTCTTATTGCACACATTGTGTTCACAATGGATAACCTAAATACAACTAACGAAGAAAAACAACAATTTCATATGATTTAGCATCATTCTAGATATGTAATGGTTGTTATGCAGTGCTAAATAATCTACTATTAATATTAAGCATGTGCTAAATAATTAATGTATTATACTGTTTTGATTATCACGTAGGTTTTTCTATCTGAGTATTTGCTATCTGTAAATGTTGCCATTTCCATAAGTGGCTTGGAAGTGCCATCTCTATTATTTAGGAAGAAGCTGTGATCTACAAATTGCACTGTGGATCTATTAAAGTATGTGCACATTTGGTGCACTTACCCATATTTACACAATGTGCCCATCTGTTACTGATCTGTATGTGACATAAAGGTCTTTTCACACTGACTTTCCTAAACGTAAGGTGGACTGCTAGGTGGATGAAAACTACATCTATTCTTCACACAAAGGGCAATTCTTGTGTCAGACTTTTAAGGAATAAGTACCTGGCTCAAGCCCCATCTCTGTCTTCATTGAAGCCTCACTCTATTTGTATATACAAATCACTGACCTGGAACTAGTATGCAGGATGGGCATATGCAGAATGGGCTTTTAGACTTCATTTGCTGCTGGTTCATTCCTGGTCAGTGATTCATGAAAGTGGTAAGCAGGTGGTTGTTAGATGTGTATGTTTTAATAAAATGTTAAATTGTTTTTGGGTGATGTCTATGTTTGGATTTCTATGTTAGAGTATTGCACTGTTTAGTTGTGCTTGCCCTAATGAGGTTGTAGTCTCTGGAAGGTAAGGGTTAACCAGGGGCGGACTGACAACTCATGGGGCCCCTGGGCAATAGGAGATCATGGGGCTCCCCTGTGTCCCTGCCATACTGCCCACATTACATACATTGGTCCCTACCCCCTTTAGCTGCAGAGGCAGCAGCTGAGGATGTACACATTCTGCAGCAGGAATTATACCCACTGTTGCTTTTGGTGGGTGATCATGACCCAATCAATTGAATAGGGCCACTTTGCAAACACCCTGCAACCATGTGTAATGCATGCAGTAGCAGCATGCTAGTGTGGGATCCAAGGGGTTAAAGCAGATGATGTGATGAGGCAATACAATGCCTCCTTATCGCCTGCTTTAACCACTTGGTTGCTGTACTGCACAAGGTGGCACGGCATTTGTAGAACAGCCCCATGCCAAGCTTGACAGGGTGTATAATTCCTGCTGAGGCTGCAACATGTGTACACCCCTGGCTACTGCACTTAAAGGGGGTGTGGTTGGGGTTGGGGCAAAAGAAAGGCATAAACTATGAGGTTTTACCTGGGAAGGGGGCAGAGAGGGGCCCCTGGGAAGGGAGCAGAGAGGGGCCCCTGGGAAGGGAGCAGAGAGGGGCCCCTGGGAAGGGAGCAGAGAGGGGCCCCTGGGAAGGGAGCAGAGAGGGATCCCTGAGATGGGAGCAGAGAGGGACCATTGGGATGGGAGCAGAGAAGGACCCCTGGGATGGGAGCAGAGAGCGATCCCTGGCAGGAGGGCAGAGGGGAGATCCCTGGGATGGGAGCAGAGAGGACTCCTGGGATGGGGACAGAGAGGGATCCCTGGGATGGGGCAGAGAGGGGATACCTGAGATGGGAGCAGAGAGGGACCCCTGGGATGGGAACAGAGAGGGATCCCTGGGGTGGGGGGCAGTGGGGGACCCCTGGGATGGGGGACAGAGAAGGACCCCTGGGATGGGAGCAGAGAGCGATCCCTTGGATGAGGGCAGAGGGGGGATCCCTGGGATGGGAGCAGAGAGGGACCCCTGAGATGGGGACAGAGAGGGATCCCTGGGATGGGGCAGAGAGGGGATCCCTGGGATGGGAACAGAGAGGGACCCCTGGGATGGGAGCAGAGAAGGATCCCTGGGGTGGGGGGCAGAGGGGGACCCCTGGGATGGGGCAGAGAAGGACTCCTGGGATGGGAGCAGAGAGGGACCCCTGGGATGGGGACAGAGAGGGATCCCTGGAATGGGGCAGACAGGGGATCCCTGAGATGGGAGCAGAGAGGGATCCCTGGGATGGGAGCAGAGAGGGACCCCTGGGATAGGGGACAGAGGGGGGATCCCTGGGATGGGGGCAGAGAGGGACCCCTGGGATGGGGCAGAGAGGGATCTCTGGGATGGGGCAGAGAGGGGATACCTGGGATGGGAGCAGAGAGGGACCCCTGGGATGGGAGCAGAGAGGGATCCCTGGGGTGGGGGGCAGAGGGGGACCCCTGGGATGGGGGCAGAGAAGGACTCCTGGGATGGGAGCAGAGAGGGACCCCTGGGATGGGGACAGAGAGGGATCCCTGGAATGGGGCAGACAGGGGATCCCTGGAATGGGGCAGACAGGGGATCCCTGGAATGGGGCAGACAGGGGATCCCTGGAATGGGGCAGACAGGGGATCCCTGGAATGGGGCAGACAGGGGATCCCTGAGATGGGAGCAGAGAGGGATCCCTGAGATGGGAGCAGAGAGGGATCCCTGAGATGGGCCATAGAGGGGATCCCTGGGATGGGGCAGAGAGGGGATTCCTGGGATGGGAGCAGAGAGGGACCCCTGGGATGGGAGCAGAGAGGGATCCCTGGAGTGGGGGGCAGAGGGGGACCCCTGGAATGGGGGACAGAGAAGGACCCCTAGGATTGGAGCAGAGAGTGATCCCTGGGATGAGGGCAGAGAGGGACCCCTGGGATGGGGACAGAGAGGGATCCCTGGGATGGGGAAGAGAGGGGATACCTGGGATGGGAGCAGAGAGGGACCCCTGGGATGGGAGCAGAGAGGGATCCCTGGGGTGGGGGGGGGCAGAGGGGGACCCCTGGGATGGGGGACAGAGAAGGACCCCTGGGATGGGAGCAGAGAGGAAACCCTGGGATGGGAGCAGAGTGGGACCCCTGGGATGGGGGACAGAGAGGGACCCCTTGGAAGGGAGCAGAGAGTGATCCCTGGGATAGGAGCAGAGAGGGATCCCTGGGATGGGGCAGAGAGGGGATCCCTGGGATGGGAGCAGAGAGGGATCCCTGGGATGGGGGCAGAGAGGGGATCCCTGGGATGGGAGCAGAGATGGACCCCTGGGATAAGAGCAGAGAGGGATCCCTGGGGTGGGGGGCAGAGGGGGACCCCTGGGATGGGGGACAGAGAAGGACCCCTGGGATGGGAGCAGAGAGGAAACCCTGGGATGGGAGCAGAGAGGGACCCCTGGGATGGGGGACAGAGAGGGACCCCTGGGATAGGAGCAGAGAGTGATCCCTGGGATAGGAGCAGAGAGGGATCCCTGGGATGGGGCAGAGAGGGGATCCCTGGGATGGGAGCAGAGAGGGATCCCTGGGATGGGGGCAGAGAGGGGATCCCTGGGATGGGGGAAGAGAGGGGATCCCTGGGATGGGGGCAGAGAGGGGATCCCTGGAATGGGAGCAGAGAGGGACCCCTGAGATGGGAACAGGGAGGGATCCCTGGGATGGGAGCAGAGAGGGGATCCCTGGGATGGGAGCAGAGAGGGACCTCTGGGATAAGAGCAGAGAGGGATCCCTGGGATGGGGGCAGAGAGGGGATCCCTGGGATGGGGGCAGAGAGGGACACCTGTGATGGGGCAGAGAGGGGATCCCTGGGATGGGAGCAGAGAGGGACCTCTGGGATAAGAGCAGAGAGGGATCCCTGGGATGGGGGCAGAGAGGGATCCCTGGGATGGGGGCAGAGAGGGATCCCTGGGATGGGGGCAGAGAGGGATCCCTGGGATGGGGGCAGAGAGGGATCCCCAGGATGGGAGCAGAGAGGGACCCCTGGGATGGGAGCAGAGAGGGATCCCTGGGGTGGGGGGCAGAGGGGGACCCCTGGGATGGGGGCAGAGAAGGACTCCTGGGATGGGAGCAGAGAGGGAACCCTGGGATGGGGACAGAGAGGGATCCCTGGAATGGGGCAGACAGAGGATCCCTGAGATGGGAGCAGAGAGGGATCCCCAGGATGAGGGCACAGAGGGATCCCTGGGATGGGGGCAGGGAGGGATCCCTGGGATGGGAGCAGAGACAGATCCCCAGGATGGGAGCAGAGAGGGATCCCCAGGATGAGGGCAGAGAGGGATCCCTGGGATGGGGGCAGGGAGTGATCCCTGGGATGGGGGTAGAGAGGGGCCCCTGGGATGGGGTAGAGAGGGGCCCCTGGGATGGGGCAGAGAGGGGCCCCTGGGATGGGGCAGAGAGGGGCCCCTGGGATGGGGGCAGAGATGGATCCCTAGGATGGGGGCAGAGATGGATCCCTAGGATGGGGGCAGAGGGGGGTCCCTGGGATGGGGGCAGAGGGGGGTCCCTGGGATGGGGGCAGAGAGGGGCCCCTGGGATGGGGCAGAGAGGGGCAGGTGGGACTCTATACTTTGGAGAAGGAGGGTCAGATTAGAAATCCCCCTACTAGCACATGTCCTCTCCCCTCAAAGAGCACCCCCATCACTTCTCTTGTCTGTGTACATCAGAACCGAGGAGGAGGATCCTCAGTGAGTCTTTGTGATGTGCTGTAGGCTCAGAAGGGAGAGATGTTGGCTGCCATAGCTGCCATAGCCCGGACAAACCGCAGGAGATGAGGGGAAGATATCCTGACTGCCTGTCACTAGCAAGCCCCTGTCAGCCTAGTTACCAGAGCTCAGTGCTGGTACTTGTTGCGGCACTGGGCTCAGGGGTAAGCAGAGTTTGGGACTCGGGTATTCTCATGGGGACCCCTGCTGGCCCCGGGCCCTGGGGCAGTGCCCGAGGGCTCTAATGGTCAGTCCGCCCCTGGAGTTAACCATCCCCATGAATAAGCTCCGGGGAGTGGAGCGAAATGTGTTGCAGGTGTGGCCTGGCTGGAGCCCAGGCTGAGGTTATCTCTCTCATTATCACACAACCTCGTTAATGTGCAACATCAGTAATTCTCTCCTTCTTTCCTCTAGTGATCACAGGAGCTGGGACAAGCTCCATTCCCACGACGGCACTCCGTAGCAGCGGACACAGAACTATTTATACTACCCCCTAGAGTGAAAAACGAGCCTGAGTGGCTGTCATGGACGCACTACTCATAGTTCTGCAACAGGTCTCAGGTGCACAGGTTCACAGAGGCGCAGTCCTTTAACAGGCATCCAGCGGTGAACAGATGTGCACTAATGCTCATGCGAGTGCCCAGATCACGGAGATCGTGCACACGCACACAGTGATGTTGCATTGGCGCTCAGTGCCCTTTAAAAGGGCTCCAGCTGCATTAGTCCCTTGCTGTTTGTTTTGTCCCTTGCTGTTTGACCCTTTGATAAAGTCACGTGTGGTGTGACGCAACACGTCAGGGAGGAGCCAGGTGCTGCTGCTTCTGGGTATGGCCGAACCCAGAAGCCCTTGTTTTTATTGTGGAATGCAATACTTTTTATGTAAGTTGCTACTATTTTTTTAAAATAAAACTTTGAATATACTACACTATGGAGCTATCTTTTCTCTTTCCATCACACATCTGAGGACATCTGAGGATATCTATTGAGTGCGGGAGAGGGTTTTACTGTGGCTAGTGTACCTGTGTTCCTGGAGCCTGTGACAACTACCGGAAGCTCGTCCCCGTTCCACCACTTGTTGGTACATGCTCGATTCGGCCCATTGGGGGCCACAACTACAGGTGAGAGGCTGGGGGAAACGATCGATGCACTCCGGAACAAGATTGGATCTACATACGGATTATTAGACACTGGCTGTTACAGTGTTTTGCCCACTGCACTTGCACTTTTGCATCACCTTTAGAAGATTTTTACCGTGCTGATATCGGGAGTCGCTCGTTTTGCTTTTTTGAACTGCACTTTGCGTTTGTTTGGACATTTATCTTATTGTATATGTGGTATTAGTTTACCCCATTTTTGCACATCCCCATTCTATTTAATATTGCACTTGCACTTTTATATCACCTTTATAGGAATTTTCGTGCTGCTATCAGGAGCCGCACCGTATGGGTTTTTTTTGTGTTTTTTTCTGAATTGCATATTTATATTTGAGTATATATTTTTATGGTAATATTACTATTATTTTCTTTACATATCGCATATTATTGTTCTTATTTATATGTACATTGCACTTTCATTAGTGAGTTCACTTTATCGCTTTTTTGAACGGTATCAACGCCATTGTTGTATTCTTGATCATTGCACATTATATTGATCATTCTTTTTGTATTCGATTACATCTATGTATTATTGATTTTTGGATCACCAGTTATTATATTGTAAGTGGGGTAGCGCCACATATATATATTTAATATTGCTGTTTGATTTGCAGCTTTACCCTGTGACCTGGTCCTGAACCTGCATCTGATCCAATATTGACCCGGGCTTCCTGACCTTGCTGCTGTCTCCAGTCCTGACCTTTGGCTTCCTTGACCTTGCTCTGTTTACCTGTCTGCCTGATCCTCCGTTACTAAGTCTGCCTGACTGATCCGCTGTGTATTACCTGGCTAGTCTGACCTTGCCCCTGCCTGCTGTCTTGCATCTGTGTGCATCTGCATCCGCTACCCCTCAGCACACCTGCATCCACTGACCTTCATCCTCAGCGCACCTGCATCTGCTGACCTGTATCCACAGCACCCAAGCTGGTTCCTGTCTCTGCCAGCTGTCATCATTTCCAGTCAAGAGAACTCTGCAGGCACTCACTGTGCTCCTACGATTACTGTCCCAACTCCAGTGACTCCGGAGCCAGGGCTGTAGGAGAGGTCTCCCTCTGCACGTCAGGCACACCTCCAAGGTACGTGTCAGTGGCACACCAGTCTATCGTGGGTCAAAAGAGTTAACATTGCTGGCCAAGTTTTTCTGGGCTTCTTGGGGAAGTACAGCCCTTTGCTGGGGCAAACACATAAAAAGAAAGTACAGTTCCAGGTATACCCATTCAAGGAACAGAATGCTGCTAAGCATGTGAACTACTACTTGCACTTAACCATCCCCTGTGGGAGCCCAGTTAGAGGTTCCAGGGGTATGGACTCAAGCTGTGGATTTACGAACTAAAAATGACTTTTTCACCTAATATGGTACAACTACCTTATGGGGCAATCAGGGGCACCAATGGTGTAACTAAGGGGAACTTAAAAGAGCATGCACATGCATGTGTCTTGAATACATTTCTGTTTAACTATTTATTTGTTAAAGTTAAACAACTTCAGTAAAGAAAGTTTATTGTTATGCAACTTGGCTTGGTCTGAAGTCACCTTAGAACAATTTGAAAGGGGGTCAATGCATACATTGTGTATTACAAGAACAGGGCTTAATAAGGGGACACAATGAGATGTGTAGTGAATCTATTTGGAGCAGGCTATATTGACATTGCTAATGACTACAGTACTAGCACTGAGTGCATAAGCAGCCAGCAGATCTTGAAACTGTGTGACTTGGGAAAGGTGACGAAAGACCTTGGTAGTGAAGGAGCTTGTGTGCTTAGACTCTTCCCTTAGTGATTGTAACCCTAACACTGGGTCCAACCTCATTGCACTGGCAGTGAGGTGATGGGTTACTGAGCTGGTGGAGTCTGGTACAGGCTCAGGGGTACCTGCTCAGAAATGCTGCATGTTAATGAGAGAAGAGTTATTAATTGTATTGGTGAACCTATATCCATAGTGCAAAGAGTGTAATAAGAAACGGATGTCCATAGTGAACAATTTAAAGTGTTACAGAACTTGGGCCATGGATTACAAGGATAACTGTGCATTTTTTATGAAGCCTTGCTTTTAGGTTGGAATGCCTTAATGTCAACCTTGCCTTAAATGGCAGCCCCAGCTCTCCTCTGGGGGCAGTAGCAGCACTTACTCTGGGTCTCCACCTGGGTGCAGTATTCCTCGCCCACAGTTTGTAAAGCCAGAAATGAATAATTAGTCTTGAAACCTACACTTTTAATGACAGCTTCCACTACTTGAGTGTTTACCTTGGTAACAGATGTATACATCTCCATTGAAAATCCCAATTCCTTAGAGGAAGTAGTGTTTTCTCCTCCTTATTTTCTCTTTTTATCTATCACTAGGGATTTGGAGATATTCGCCTGTTTCTGGAAACAGTCCAATAACATACCTCTATATATATTGTAAACTGGGGTGTAAAACCCTTTCCTTTCTATTGGACCTTTCCAGTTCAAGGTTTATGTGAAATAAACTGAATTCTAAAATCTTTTATAGAATTTTATATACTATATTTACTTTGGTGTCAACTACATCAAAGTCATACTAGGAACAATAATTAAACTATTCAATTTCCTTTTTTTTCTCTCTCTCACCTCCTTGACTATGTCACAGTTCTCCGGACCGGGATGGGAAAAGTTTTTGCACTCAATCCAAAACACGTGTATTTCTCAGGTGCAAACTGATGTTGGATTAAATGTCTTTTTTTCTCAAATTAAAGAGATTCATGGAAAAGAAATCCAACCTAGGTTGGCATGTCAGATTTTTTGACCGCTACCTTAGGAAGAAAATTAACCCTCAAGGATTACGAATGCAGACCTTTCCATCCTTTGACGTTATGGATGTTACATTCAAAGAAAAGTGGGAAAAAATTCTCACTCAATGTTCAGCAAAACTAATGGAAATGTTGAGAGATAAACAAAGTGTGGTATTAGTAGATCTAGATAAGGAGATTGAGACTGCAATGCCGCGTACACACGACCGTTTTTTCCATCAGAATAAACAGAATTCCGCTGAAACTGTCTTGCGTACACACGATCACACCATAGTCCGACCATCAAGAACGCGGTGACATAAAACATGTACGACGGGACTAATAAAAGAACGTTCAATAGCCAGTAGCCAATAGCTTCCGTCTCTTACTTGCTTCAGAGTTTCCGTTGTTTTTGGTCCGTCGGAACAGCATACAGACAAGTGGTTTTCCCGATAGGAATTGGTTCCGTCAGAAATATTTAGAACATGTTCTATTTCTAGGTCCGTCAGAATTTTCAAAAAAAAAGAAAAAGTCCGATGAGGCATACACACGATCAGAATATATGATGAAAAGCTTCCTTCAGACTTTTTCTGTCGGACATTCCGTTTGTGTGTACGCGGCATTAGAGTGAGTGGAATACCAATACTCCTCCAGCGCTGAATTCAAAAAGAAGGAGCAGGAACTGATACAGCACTTGGAAAAGTATAATAAGAACGTAGTACTAAGAAAAGATCTGAAGTTTTATAAGGACAAACTGGCCTTTTCAGGCGGTTATGCCTACAGATGGCAGGTTTCCCTAATAAAATAGTTCCTCCCTTCAGGCAAAATACGCATTATGATACGGCAATGTATAAGACTCTGATATCTCAATTTCCTCTTCCTCTGTCTCATTGAAAAAATCAATGAACAAATATTACCAAAAGATCTAGGGGCCACTCCCAAAATCAGTCAACCTAGAAATACAAACCCAGGTCCTGCCCTTTTAGGCTCCATCCACACTCCTTCTACACCAACCAAACACACGCGGATGGGCAAAATAGACCCCTTTGTGGTGAAACAAGTACAACGCAATCAGGACTAGATGTGGTTAATCTTTCTTCTTATCAGTTATCACCCGTGGAAATTGAAGTGTTAAGGCTTGGACTAAGTTTTTGCCCCTCACAAAAAATTTATAAATTTGTCCTGATGAAGGACCTACATTTATTTGCAAGGAACCTGACTTATAAATATATTTTAGATACTGTGAGAGGTAAAGTGGGAGCGAAAGAGGAAGATCTTTATAAAGGTTTTAAAGTCCAGGACTTTAGGGCACTTAAAATTCTCATTCAATTACTAGATGAAAACGAATGTTCAGAGGATCCAGCTGACCCCCTTTCGGATGAGGAAGATGTGGACACACTTGTGTCCCCTGAACCCTGTAAATTTAAGGCTAAGTCCAAAAAATTTCCAAATCTGCAGACCGGCCCAGCAGTCTGGGCATTTCTCAAGCAGACCAGGAAACACATTGAAAATTTCTCATTCTCATGACAAATTGAGGATAATTTATCACAAGCTCAACATGTGGCACTCAATAACATCATTCAAAACGACCAGATCATAGTAAAACTATCCATTAAGGGTGGGAACGTGGTCGTGATGGATAGAGTTAAATATACGGAGATGTGTGAAAAAATCTTAAGTAACCAGGAATGGTATCAGCCTGTTCCTAGTGATAACCTTATTGAAGCTAGATCTCAATATAAATCGATAATTACCCAGGCACACCAGCAGGCCCTCATTGACAAGGACCTGCTGGAGTACCTGGAAATTAAATGGCCTATCACACCAACATTTTACTCTATCCCCAAGGTTCACAAAAACCTGGAGAACCCTCCTGGGCACCCAATAGTGTCAGGGCTTGGATGCCACACCTAAACTGCCAGTAAATATGTAGACAGCCAGTTACGCCCGCATGTAATGGGGTTACCTTCATATTTGAAGGACACATTAGAACTCCTCAAAGTGATTGAGGGACTTACAGTACCATCAGGGGCTATCCTAGCGGCAATAGATATTGAGGCTCTGTACTTCAGCATTCCTCACACAAAGGGCATAGAGGTTGTCTCTGAGTTCATAAGAGAACAAGATAGGAACAACTGGAAGTTGTGCTACTTTATTACCACATTATTGGAACATATCTTAACCACCAATATTTTTCTCTTTAATGGCTCCACCTACCTCCAGGTACAGGGGGTTGCGATGGGGACATCATACACCCCATTGTATGCCAACCTGTACCTGGGGGGGATGGGCGAGAGCCCTGTTTTCAGATGATGACGCCTTGATATACCTCCGCCACATTTTATTGTGGCGGAGGTATATCAATGATGTTTTGCTCGTCTGGACAGGTTCAGCTGGGGAACTTTCTGAGTTTATGTCATTTATATCCCATAACCAGTTTAGCCTTAAGTTTACAATTCAATCAGATACAAGGAGTATCTCCTTTTGAGATTTATATCTTTTTTAAATAGTGATGGAACAATATACAGTAACCTGTATTAAAAAGAAACAGCAGGAAATACAATTTTGCACTATTCTAGTGCCCATCCTCGCTCCCTGGTACGGAGCATACCATTCAGCCAGTATTTAAGACTGCACCGTAACTGTGCCAGGGAGGAAGACTTTGATCGGAAGGCTAAAGCACTATATGCATGACTAACTATTAGGGGATATAGCAAAAAAGTCCTTAAAAAAGCCTATCAAAGGGCTAAAGTAAATACATGTGAGTCATTCATTTTTAAATCTAAGACTTGTGAGACTAACCTCACGACAAAACTTGTTACAACTTATAGTGCACATCAGGACCTTTTTAAGAAACTGATAGAAAATAATTGGCATTTTCTGTCAGAGGATCCGGTCATATCAAAATTTGTGGCAGACAGACCAGAGATTACATACAGAAGATCCTGCTCAATAAGAGACAACCTTGTGCACAGTCATTTTCCACCTGCCGCTCCCCTCCTTGGAGCGACTGGTGGAAGGGGGACATTTAAATGTGGCCACTGCGACCAGTGCCCATGGATCAGGGAGGGTACAGGATGCCCCTTACCGAGAGGAGGCTACCATAAATCCAAAATGTATGCGGATTGCAGCACCATTGGTATTGTCTACCTAGCAACCTGCCTATGTGGTGCATTTTACATTGGGAAGACTAAACGTCCATTCGCCAAGTGTATACAGGATCATCTTTAATATTTAGATGCGGGATTACTATACACCCCATACACACTATACACCCTAATATGTAAACATGTGGGACTAAATCATAGTTACGATCCAGCATACGTCTAATTTTTTGCATTAGAGGTGGTCCCTGAACCCGAGAGGGGAGGAGATTTCGACAAAAAGATTCTCCAGCAATAGGCAAGGTGGATCTTTAACCACTTGCCGACCGCCTCACGCCGATGTACGTCGGCAGAATGGCACGGGCAGGCAGAATCACGTACCTGTACGTGATCTGCCTCCCGTGGGCGTGGGGTCCGATCGGACCCCCCCCGGTGCCCGAGGTGGTCGGCTAGTGTCTGGGAGCAATCAGACGTGAGGGGGAGACCATCCATTCGTGGCCCCCCCTCGCGATCGCTCCCAGCCAATCAGACCATTCCTCTGCTGCTGTATGCTAAACAGCAGCAAAGGAAATGATGTCATTGCTCCTCGGCTCGGTATTTTACGTTCCGGCGCCGAGGAGAGAAGACTGCAATGTGAGTGCACAACACAACATGCTCAGTAGAACATGCCAGGCACACATTACACCCCCGATCCCCCCCCGATCACCCCTCGATCATCCCCTAATCACCCCCGTCACACTGACACCAAGCAGTTTTTTTTTTTCTGATTACTGCATGGTGTCAGTTTGTGACAGTTAGTGGTAGCCCCCTTTAGGTCTAGGATACCCCCCTAACCCCCCCTAATAAAGTTTTAACCCCTTGATCACCCCCCATTGCCAGTGTCGCCAAGCGATCATTTTTCTGATCGCTGTATTAGTGTCACTGGTGACGCTAGTTAGGGAGGTAAATATATAGGTTCGCCGTCAGCTTTTTACAGCGTCAGGGACCCCCATATACTATCTAATAAATGTTTTAACCCCTTGATTGCCCCCTAGTAAACCCTTTCACCACTGATCACCGTATAACTGTTACGGGTGACGCTGGTTAGTTCGTTTATTTTTTATAGTGTCAGTGCACCCGCCGCTTATTACCGAATAAAGGTTTAGCCCCCTGATCGCCCGGCGGTGATATGCGTCGCCCCAGGCAGCGTCAGATTAGCGCCAGTACCGTTAACACCCACGCACGCAGCATACGCCTCCCTTAGTGGTATAGTATCTGAACGGATCAATATCTGATCAGATCAGATCTATACTTGCGTCCCCAGCAGTTTAGGGTTCCCAAAAACGCAGTGTTAGCAGGATCAGCCCAGATACCTGCTAGCACCTGCATTTTGCCCCTCCGCCCGGCCCAGCCCAGCCCACCCAAGTGCAGTATCGATCGATCACTGTCACTTACAAAACACTAAACGCATAACTGCAGCATTCGCAGAGTCAGGCCTGATCCCTGCAATCGCTAACAGTTTTTTTGGTAGTGTTTTGGTGAACTGGCAAGCGCCAACGGCTTAGTACACCCCGGTCGTAGTCAAACCAGCACTGCAGTAACACTTGGTGACGTGGTGAGTCCCATAAGTGCAGTTCAAGCTGGTGAGGTGGCAAGCACAAGTAGTGTCCCCCTGCCACCAAGAAGAAGACAAACACAGGCCCGTCGTGCCCATAATGCCCTTCCTGCTGCATTCGCCAATCCTAATTGGGAACCCACCACTTCTGCAGCGCCCGTATTTCCCCCATTCACATCACCAACCAAATGCAGTCAGCTGCATGAGAGGCATTTTCTTTATGTCCTCCCGAGTACCCCTACCCAACAAACCCCCCCAAAAAGATGTCATGTCTACAGCAAGCGCGGATATAGGCGTGACACCCACTATAATTGTCCCTCCTGTCCTGACAATCCTAGTCTTTGCATTGGTGAAAGTTTTGAACGCTACCATACACTAGTTGAGTATTAGCATAGGGTACAGCATTGCACAGACTAGGCACACTTTCACAGGGTCTCCCAAGATGCCATCGCATTTTGAGGGACCCGAACCTGGAACCGGTTACAGATATAAAAGTTACAGTTACAAAAAAAGTGTAAAAAAAAAAAAATAGTTGTCGTTTTATTGTTCTCTCTCTCTCTATTCTCTCTCTATTGTTCTGCTCTTTTTTACTGTATTCTATTCTGCAATGTTTTATTGTTATTATGTTTTATCATGTTTACTTTTCAGGTATGTAGTTTTTTATGCTTTACCATTTACTGTGTTTTATTGTTAACCATTTTTTTGTCTTCAGCTACGCAATTCACGACTTTAGTGGTTATACCAGAATGATGCCTGCAGGTTTAGGTATCATCTTGGTATCATTCTTTTCAGCCAGCGGTCGGCTTTCATGTAAAAGCAATCCTACTGGCTAATTAGCCTCTAGACTGCTTTTACAAGCAGTGGGAGGGAATGCCCCCTCCCCCACCGTCTTCCGTGTTTTTCTCTTTCTACACTGTCTCAACAAGGAACCTGAGAATGCAGCCGGTGATTCAGCCAGCTGACCATAGAGCTGATCAGAGACCAGAGTGGCTCCAAACATCTCTATGGCCTAAGAAACCGGAAGCTACGAGCATTTCATTACTTAGATTTCGCCGGATGTAAACAGCGCCATTGGGAAATTGGGAAAGCATTTTATCACACCGATCTTGGTGTGGTCAGATGCTTTGAGGGCAGAGGAGAGATCTAGGGTCTAATAGACCCCGATTTTTTCAAAAAAGAGTACCTGTCACTACCTATTGCTATCATAGGGGATATTTACATTCCCTGGGATAACAATAAAAATGATTAAAAAAAAATGAAAGGAACAGTTTAAAAATAAGATAAAAAAGCAAAAAAATAATAAAGGAAAAAAAGAAAAAAAAAAGCACCCCTGTCCCTCCCTGCTCTTGCGCTAAGGCGAACGCAAGCATCGGTCTGGCGTCAAATGTAAACAACAATTGCACCATGCATGTGAGGTATCACCGCGAAGGTCAGATCGAGGGTAGTAATTTTAGCAGTAGAACTCCTCTGTAAATCTAAAGTGGTAACCTGTAAAGGCTTTTAAAAGCTTTTAAAAATGTATTTATTTTGTTGCCACTGCACGTTTGTGCGCAATTTTAAAGCATGTCATGTTTGGTATCCATGTACTCGGCCTAAGTTCATCTTTTTTATTTCATCAAACATTTGGGCAATATAGTGTGTTTTAGTGCATTAAAATTTTAAAACGTTTGTTTTTTCCCCAAAAAATGCGTTTGAAAAATAGCTGCGCAAATACTGTGTGAAAAAAAAATGAAACACCCACCATTTTAATCTGTAGGGCATTTACTTTAAAAAAATATATAATGTTTGGGGGTTCAAAGTAATTTTCTTGCAAAAAAAAATAATTTTTTCATGTAAACAAAAAGTGTCAGAAAGGACTTTGTCTTCAAGTGGTTAGAAGAGTGGGTAATGTGTGACATAAGCTTCTAAATGTTGTGCATAAAATGCCAGGACAGTTCAACCCCCCCCAAATGACCCCATTTTGGAAAGTAGACACCCCAAGCTATTTGCTGAGAGGCATGTCGAGTCCATGGAATATTTTATATTGTGACACAAGTTGCGGGAAAAAGACAAATTTTTTTTTTTTTTTTTGCACAAAGTTGTCACTAAATGATATATTGCTCACACATGCCATGGGAATATGTGAAATTACACAAAATACATTCTGTTGCTTCTCCTGAGTACAGGGATACCACATGTGTGAGACTTTTTGGGAGCCTAGCCGGGCACGGGACCCCGAAAACCAAGCACCGCCTTCAGGCTTTCTAAGGGCGTAAATTTTTGATTTCACTCTTCACTGCCTATCACAGTTTCGGAGGCCATGGAATGCCCAGGTGGCACAAACCCCCCCCCAAATGACCCCATTTTGGAAAGTAGACACCCCAAGCTATTTGCTGAGAGGTATAGTGAGTATTTCGCAGACCTCAATTTTTGTCACAAAGTTTTGAAAATTGAAAAAAGAAAAAAAAATTTTTTTTCTTGTCTTTCTTCATTTTCAAAAACAAATGAGAGCTGCAAAATACTCACCATGCCTCTCAGCAAATAGCTTGGGGTGTCTACTTTCCAAAAGGGGGTCATTGGGGGGGGGTTGTGCCACCTGGGCATTCCATGGCCTCCGAAACTGTGATAGGCAGTGAAGAGTGAAATCAAAAATTTACACCCTTAGAAATCCTGAAGGCGGTGATTGGTTTTCGGGGCCCCGTACGCGGCTAGGCTCCCAAAAAGTCCCACACATGTGGTATCCCCATACTCAGGAGAAGCAGCTAAATGTATTTTGGGGTGCCATTTCACATATGCCCATGGCCTGTGTGAGCAATATATCATTAAGTGACAACTTTGAACAAAAAAAAAAAAAATGTGTCACTTTCCCGCAACTTGTGTCAAAATACAAAATATTCCATGGACTCAACATGCCTCTCAGCAAATAGCTTGGGGTGTCTACTTTCCAAAATGGGGTCATTTGGGGGGGGGGGGGTTGTGCCATCTGGGCATTTTATGGCCTTCAAAACTGTGATAGGTAGTGAGGTGTGAAATAAAAAATTTACGCTCTTAGAAATCCTGAAGGCGGTGATTGGTTTTCGGGGCCCCGTATGCAGCTAGGCTCCCAAAAAGTCCCACACATGTGGTATCCCCGTACTCAGGAGAAGCAGCTGAATGTATTTCGGGGTGAAATTCCACATATGCCCATGGCCTGTGTGAGCAATATATCATTTAGTGACAACTTTTTTTGTCATTATTCAATCACTTGGGACAAAAAAAAATAATATTCAATGGGCTTAACATGCCTCTTAGCAATTTCCTTGGGGTGTCTACTTTCCAAAATAGGGGCATTGGGGGGGGGGGGTTGTACTGCCCTGCCATTTTAGCACCTCAAGAAATGACATAGGCAGTCATAAACTAAAAGCTGTGTAAATTACAGAAAATGTACCCTAGTTTGTAGACGCTATAACTTTTGCGCAAACCAATAAATATACGCTTATTGACATTTTTTTTACCAAAGACATGTGGCCGAATACATTTTGGCCTAAATGTATGACTAAAATTGAGTTTATTGGATTTTTTTTATAACAAAAAGTAGAAAATGTAATTTTTTTTCAAAATTTTTCGGTCTTTTTCCGTTTATAGCGCAAAAAATAAAAAGCGCAGAGGTGATCAAATTACATCAAAAGAAAACTCTATTTGTGGGAAGAAAAGGACGCAAATTCCCTTTGGGCACAGCATTGCATGACCGCGCAATTAGCAGTTAAAGCAACGCAGTGCCAAATTGTAAAAAGTGCTCTGGTCAGGAAGGGGGTAAATCCTTCCGGGGCTGAAGTTGTTAATGAAAGAGCCACCTACCCACCTGGGTTGAATACAACTTTATCATTTAAACCTTTTGTGTAATGATAGGCTCTGGATATATATTTGTATACAGGACAATAAATCTTTATAACCCTATAAAGCAATGACAAAATTATTCTGTATAGCTATTTATCCCTGGTGTAAACTATATAAATGATATTAAAAAGTAAGATAAGACACTACCTGATATGTTCGGTCTATGGGGCACCAACTACCTATTTGCTGCTGCTCTTACATGTTGGGAATTTATTATACGTACTATAATCCTGGATCAGCACTATAATCAGTACTGTTTCATAAATCAATTGTATTTGATTTATTAATTTCACTAACCTTATATTATTATTATTTTTGCCTTATTTATTATTTTATTATCTATTATTAATAATTTCTGATTAGTATTTTCATTATTAATTTCCTTTCCCTTTCCCCCCTCCTTTTTTTTTTTTGTTTATGATTATGCATTTTTATTAATTGTTGTTTTTGGTTGACATTTTGTATTCTAGACATAAAGAAGAACGTGCCTGTATATGTATGTTCTTCATTTAAAAAACTTTTTATTATACTTAGATGATAAAAATATTGTACACATGAGATTATTGCCTATCTATATCTAAGGTTTCAGATGCTAAGATTGGATGTTGTGGCATTCCGCGCTTTGGATTCGGCTCGTTAGCCCATTATGGCTTATAGTATTTTAGTGGTCGCATTCGGGTGCTCCTGGTGGAGAGGAAGGACACCGCTTTCCCCTCCTCATTCCCCTCGCACGCTAGCAGCGTGCGATCACGGGCACCTGCGCATTGATGGCCGTGCTCTCGGCCCTATTACGCAGGTGTACATTCAGGGGCCCCCGCACCGGAAGTGCAGTCAGCGGTCATTCTCGACCAACCACTTTCGGTAGGATCGCATGTATTTAATATGGCATTGACGGTGTCCTTACCGACACATGCATCGACTCGCTACCCAGCATAGTGCATGGCAAGCACCAGTGTACCTTTCGGGACCTGTATGAGCCAAGCTTATTGACTTTATGGGACAAGTATTGGTCTTCGTTTTATTATTTGGTGGTACGGTGGCTAAAGCAACTCATCTCAGGCATATACGGTAATATACGTTTATATGCCCACACTATATACTGGGTTATGTTATAGGTCCCCCTATTTAGGGCAATAATATCTTTTTTTTTTTTTTCAAAAGATTTTATTGAAATTTTACAGAGTAACAAGTAGAATTTGACATACATCTTAGTGAAGCAAATCGCAAGTGTTCAGTAGGCGTCGACTGATAAATGCAGGAAAAACAAGAACAGTTGGTAGAAAGCGAATACTGGCATAAAGCTCTATCAATGAACAATGTAAATATCACTATATATGAACTGTGGGTGGTAGTTTGGTGAAATCGGATGTATTGTGCGGGGATGAGCCAGACCGTTTTGTGAACAGCTCCGTTTTCGTTCACCCCTAAACGGGACCAACGCTGTGAAGGAAAAGGGAGTTACCGTGTGAGGCGTAGGATATGTTTAGCTTTGACAGTCTGGCAAGTTATGGAGGGATTCACAGATAGTGGGTAGGTACATCCGAAGAGTGTTAAGAGCCTGGGGTGAGTCAGTCACGTAGGGGAGATCCATTAGTGACGAGCAAGGAGGGATAGTGAGTGTGTAGGAAAATGCTATGAGCAGTTCTGATGTGCTTGGATATGTCAGCTCAGTGTCGCACGAAGGGGGGGGACGGGGTAATAGGGGATAAAGGGGTGGGTGAGTTTTGGGGGAGGACAGTAGGGGACAGGCCGCAGAAATTCCTCAGGGAGTATGAGGAGATGAAGGGGGTAAGGTCGAGTGCGCTTGGGAGTGTCTGTAGTGAATCCAACACGCCCATGTGTTCTGAAATTTAGTGGGTGTGTCGTTGGCTTGGGCAATGAGTTGTTCCATATTCGCTATCCTTTCCACCCTGTGGATCCATTCCCCTACCGTGGGAGGGGTGGGATTTCTCCAATGCGCAGGGATACACAAGTTGACTGCGTTAATCAGATGTATAGTTAGAGATTTTTTGTAGGAGATGGGGGACCCTGGGGTGTGGTGTAATAAGTAGCGGGCGGGAGAAAAGTCTGGGGTGTATGTGGTGATTTGGGAAATTAGCCGATGAATTTCTGACCAGAAGGGTTGTATAAGGGTGCATTCCCACCATATGTGGAGCAGAGTACCACGAGAGTCATTACACCTCCAGCATGTCGGAGTGACGGAGGGGTGGAAGTGATGTACCTTGTCGGGGGTCCGATACCATTTCGAGAACAATTTTGTATCTATTTTCCTGCGTCATGACGTTAATGGAGCCTTTATGCATGAGAGCAAGTATGTGATCCCATTCTGTGGGAGTGAGGTCTAATGTCAGTTTGTTTTCCCACTGTTGTATAAGTTTGTCCTCCTTGACCTTATGTCCTGAAAACAGAAGGGAGTAGTTTACAGAAATTAGGTGACCCTGAGGTTCTGTAGAGGTGCAAAGAGATTCGAACTGAGTGAGATCCCTGTGCCAGAGAGAAGAATGCCTGGATGACTGTAGGAAATGTCTTACTTGTAAATATTTGTAAAAGGGTATGTCGTGGTGAGGCATTGTAGCTGTAAGAGTGTGGAAAGGGAGGAGAATCCCATTGTGATAGAAGTTCTGCGCCCTAGCTTGCGAGATGTGAGTATCTAAGGTTGAGTCTTTTAAGGGGAGTCCAGGGGGGAAGTCTGGGTTCTTGTCCAACAGAGTCATGGGGCCTGGTGAGGGTGAGAAGGCGAGCAATTTGCAAGCACTTTTGAAAAGAGAGAGTGTGGTACCAATGAGAGGATGTGAGGTAAGTTCTCTGGGTACATTGGTGTGGTTCATCCAAGGTGTGTTGGCGATGGGTAGGTTTGTGAACGAGGCTTCCAAGGCGATCCAGTCTTTTGAGGGACGGTGTACATGCCAATCCACCAATCTGGTCAGGTGGCAGGCCCAATAGTAATTTTGGAGATCTGGGAGACCCAGTCCCCCCATTTGTTTGGGAAGAACTAACCTGTCCCAGCTAAGGCGTGGATGTTTGGAGGCCCATACAAAGGTCCTACAAAGAAGTTTATAGGAGGCAAAGAAAGATGCAGGTAGCGTGATCGGGATGGCTTGGAGGAGGTAGAGAAGTCTGGGTAGGACATTCATTTTTAATATTGCGATTCTGCCCATCCAAGAAAATGAACCTAGATTCCATTTCTTTAGGTCACCTTGGATGGATCTAATCTGTGGGAGGAAATTTTTGGTGTAAAGGTCCCTTAGATGGGTAGTAATTTTAATCCCCAGGTATGTGATTTCGAATTTCTCCCAGACAAACGGAAAGTTACTACGGCAAAGGTTTACCGTGTCAGTTGGTAGAGTGATATTGAGGGCTTTGGATTTTTCAAAATTTATTTGAAGATTGGATAAGTGTTTGAAAAGAGCAAAGTCTGCAAGGAGATTAGGGATAGTCGTTATAGGGTCTGTCAGGAAGAGTAAGATATCGTCGGCGTAAGACGCTATTTTATATTGCTTTTGTTGGATGTCAATCCCTCTGATAGCGGGATTATGTCTCAGTTTACGGAGTAAGGGTTCCATCCTCATAATTAAAATTAGGGGTGATAGGGGGCACCCCTGGCGGGTCCCATTGGATACAGGGAAGGCATCCGACAATCCACCATTAATCCGCAATCTAGCGGTCGGGGAGGCGTATAGGGATAGAATCATTTGTAACATGCGTGGTGGGATGCCAGCTGCCCTTAGGGTGGCTTCCATGTAGTCCCAGGGGACCCGGTCGAACGCCTTCTCTGCATCCAGGGAGAGAAAGAATCCTTGTGTAGCTGTTTTGGTTAGCCAATGGTGAATGTTTAGTGCCTTCGTGGTGTTGTCTCTGGCCTTGCAGCCAGGGACAAAACCTAAATATTCTAATAGGGGAATGGCGCTGTTCACAGATAGTGGAAAAAACAGAGGGACACAACCCCAACCCACCAGAAATGGGAAAGAAATTTTTGAATAAAAATTTTTTTGAATAAAAAATAAATGTATGAATATGAAAGTGGGAAGCAATGGATGTGCGGGGTGCACCAAAGTGTGTGGAAATCCTAACTAAAATGCTATGAGTTAATCCCTTAGGTGAGATGACAAAAAGTATAAATAGCAAATCACTACCAAAAGTAAAAAACCAAAACTGTACCTAGTACAAAGTCGAAAAAATGACCAAAAAATGACATAAAAAATGATAACAACATTAAAATGCCCACTCATGTGCCAAATGTCTTCCACAATAATAAAATTACATATAAGTGATTCAAATGAACATCTGTGATCATCCAAAATTTAAATAAGAAAATAAATGAAAAGTAGAAATATATGTGGAAGGTGAATGGAAAAAATGAGTATAATAATTAATAAATATGTGCCATCAAACAGATGTGTAAATGAGTAAATAATACACTCAAAAATGTCCAATATGAATTGTCCAATGAAAATATATCCGACAGGTGTGTGATCACCCACAAAGTTTCAGTGTAGTGTATCCGTGTCTGGCAGGCCCCCTTTTTGTGCCCTCACTCACCAGAAAGCCCTACCCCTGCAGGGGTGAAGGGCATGAATCAATCCTGTGGCCGGAATGCTGGAGTCCAAGGGTCCCCCTCTCAGGTACAGCAAGCCCCTTCCCACTGGATCCACGTTGTTCTTACATGAGTATCCACCGGAACAAATTATATGTGGAGAAACAGGAAATCCGCATAGTGTAAATCCGTTAAAAAAAGTTTATTGTTAAAACATATATCAAAAGTTAAAAACGGGAGCTAACAATGCTCACTAAACAAAAACAAAAAGCGGATGGTGTCTAGGCAGCGAGGTGCCGGCGTGCGTTCCACCAGCCTAGCTGCCAAAACCGGAAGTGCAGAGTCAAAACGTGAAAGCGACGTGTGCGTACCGTATGGCCACGCCTTACGCGTTTCGTCATCAAGACGTCATCCGAGGCGCGGCCATCTTGGTACGCCACACGTCTTAAATAGTACAAGGAGGCGCCACAGTATCCAATCACAGAAACGCTAATGGTGACGTCCCATCCACCCAGCGGAGAAGCGATGTGTTAGCTAAAGGGGGGGAGGAAACCAACCCAATGTAGATTAAAAAAAGCATCCCCTGGTGGGGAACAATGAAATAGCAGGAACGGGCGCCTCCGTATAATAACACAATATAACATATTATAACATAATGGTAAGCCACAACAAACAGCAAGGGCATACGGGCGAACGTAGGCCCACCCCATGATGCCCAATCTATAGCCAGTGGCAATATAGGAATATTTTATACCAATGTAAAATATAAAAATATGACAATTATAAAGGAATGACAATTATAAAAAAGACAATTGGAAAAATTAATAAAAAATCATTAAATTGTTGCGAGATTATTTGAAAAAATCTTTTTTATATATATAAATAGCACCAAAAATGTAATAGCAAATTTTGAAGATAAAAATTGGTAATAGATAAAGAATATCCATCCCAATTTAAAATCAGGAAAACAAATAATAGCACCTGGAACTATCAACATGGTTTATATGTATATGTGCCCTCATTACCATCGATGTAAAAATAAATACTGTACTAGTACCAGAGGATATTATATATCCTAATAACCAAGGTGGATTTCATCAAGAGTCCAGTGTATAAAAAAGGGGTGAGTGTAGAGGGATTAGTCTCATCACTTTGTAAATATATAGATAAGATAAATGAAATCAAGAAAAAAACAATAAGATGAGAAAAAATCATAAATAAAAAAAAAAAAAAAAAAAAAAGTAAATAAAACTACGAGTGAAGATCAAATGTACCAAAATGAAAAAAGAACTAATGTGATGTTTTGGTACTCAAATATTGTATATACAACAGGGGTTAGAAAAAACTCCCATCTAAAATCATATAAAGAAGACAAGCACATGTGTTTCACGGTACATAACTCAGACGAAGGACATCACCATCCCCCATACCAACCGATACTTTGGTTTTGTGGATTTCACTTTGGTGTCTCCATTTTGATTGGGGGGCTGCAGTTCCTTGTTATTATTGGTCCTAAGCGCGGAATATTTGACTTATATCTTACAGGGACAAAACCTACCTGGTCAAGAGAGACTAGGGATGGAATAAAAGGGAGGATACGGTTGGCTAGAACTTTAGCGTATAGTTTTAAATCCACATTAAGGAGCGATATAGGGCAATAGTTGGGAACTAATGTGGGATCCTTGCCCTGTTTGGGAATAAGTGTAATATGAGCTTCCAATAGGTCTTTGTGAGTGGGCGAAGTTGTTGTAAGGTCATTAAGTGCTTTGGTTAAATGTGGCACAAGGATATTCGGGAATGATTTGTAATAGGCTGTAGTGAGGGCATCCGGCCCCGGGCTTTTGCCTGTCTTCATTTGTTTTAAAGCCTCGAGGATTTAGTTTGATGATATTGGAAGATCTAGTGTATGTGAGTCCTCCGGGGATAGCGGCGTAGGGCCGAATTGTGCTAAGAAATCGGTAAGTGTTTTCGTACGATCAACCGACGTGTCTGCCGTATGGGAAGGCGGAAGGTTATATAATTTGGTAAAATATTGGACAAATAGGGCCGAAATGTCTTCATTGGTAACTACTGCCTCTCCATTGGGGTTAATGAGCTTGTGGATGGTATGCAAGGCTTTTTTGGTTTGTAGAGCCCTCGCCAGAAGTTTACCGGCTTAGTTGCCGAATTCGTAGTATAGTTTTTGTGACAGTGCGAACTTGGGTTTGACCGTTGCATTCAGTGCTTCTAAGAATTCCTCTCTAGCCTGGGAGAGTGGGTTAAGGGAACGTTGAAGTCTCCGCCTACGATGAGGGTCCCTGATTGAAAGCTAGAAAGTTGCTGGTAGATGTGACGAAAGAAGGTGACCTGGCCTGTGTTAGGAGCATAGATGTTGGCAATAGTGATATGCAATTTGTTTAAGGTGCCTTTGATGAAGAGAAAACGACCTAGCGGATCTGATTGTACGTCAGATATTTGGATTGGGCAATGTTTAGAAATAAGTATAGTGACCCCTTTTAATTTGGCCTCCGCATTGGAGGAATGGAAGGCTGTGGGGAAGAAATGGTTTTTTAGTTTGGGAATAGAGTCTGTCCGGAAGTGGGTCTCCTGTATAAGTGCGATATGTGTTTTGGTTAGTTGTAGAGAGAGGAGGAGTTTGGACCGCTTTTCAGGCACGTTAAGTCCCCGTATGTTGATGGAAAGCAGTTTGAGGGATTGCAGCTGTTTCTGAGACTTGTCCATGTGAATGCTAGTGTTCTGCTGGCCCGCCATTGAAAGAGAGGTGTAGAGGGAAGAAGGGGATAGGGGGGGTGAAGTCCAGTGGACTGGAGAAGGATGTGGCTTAGGGGTGTATGTATCTGGGGAAAATCCAAAGAGGTGTGGGACTATGCGTCCGACAACCTCGGGGGTCAGTAATCGGCGTGGAACGGAGTACAGGTAATGAGGGAGCCCCAACAGGGGGGACTACACCACTGTCCGATCCCGTGTGGGGGTTGACCAAAAAACCCTGGCAGTGAGGGACCAACAAAGGGTGATGTGCAGCGCACAGGATATGAGCTGTCACCACAGGATGGTGTGTAGAGATTGAGTAGGAGGTATTAGTTATGCATCGCCCAGAAGGGACTAGCAATTATCCCAACGGGTGTGTACATTAGTAGGACAATGTTTTGGAAGCAATGTGGAGTGTGTAAAAGACTGTGGCCGAGGTTAATGCGGAGACCTGCAATGGTGAGATGTAAGTAACGAATACCCTCCTTGGCTTACGGGAGGGGGCACTATATCAATTCTGCCCCTCTCCCCAGGACAATCATCCTCCCTGGGGAGGTGGGAGGAGGGTAGCGGCGTAAGCAAGAGGTTAAAAACCTGCGACACTCATAACGCATAGCAGGGGATGCTGCCATGCCTAGGAGGTATAAACATTATCTTAACATAACATTTCTAACTGTCAGAACTACTCAAGAAAAGATTAGTAAACAGTAATGTCCAGCGAATAGATAGTAGATTTGATCTGTAAAAGCTAACTATACTACCAATAGCATGCTGACATATAACAAGTTAATAAACTAGCAATTATAGTTTGGATCCTGCCCTGAGAACCAAACTGAAAAGAGGACAATACCAGTGCAGTCCAGATGTGGGACCGCGTGAGACTTGCAGAAGTGTGCCGTAGGCGTCTGTTGAGGAGAGACAGTCACTCGAAGCCTCCTGATTAGGGCATCGTGAGCCGGGGATGCTTCCATGTGGAATATGGACTTCTGGGTTTGCTGATGGAGGGTTGCATCATCGTGTTGAGAAAGGCTGCGCTGGTGTCTAAGGTCCGAGGCTCATAGCCAAAGTGTGGCATCAGGATGGTCTGTAGGTTTCCGCAATGTGGACGGCAAACCAGGAAGCTAAGTTGGTATGAGTCACGGGGAGGAGTCAAAGGATGCACAGCCTTCTGGAAGATGTAGTTTCTAGCCGGGTGAGGCTTAGGATAGTTTCCGTAGGTTGTGGTCAGAGATTCTCAAGCCGCTGAAGAAGAAGTGGGCGGGATATTGAGAACTGCAGCCGGCCATGTTAATGGTAGAGCCTGACAAAATCTAGGAGTGCCCAAAATAAGTCATGAGAGTATCTGTACCATGGAAGGCTGGTTCAAAACATAGTCTCTAGGCGTCTTGTATCTTTAGCGCTGTGGGGAGATTAAAAAGATTGGGACCTTAAACAAAAATAAAAGTCAGTAGAAGCAGAAAACTGTATTAAACCAAATGGAACTTGTGTATACGGCGGATTCCCTTCACCCAGGTTTCAGCGGTCTCTGCGCGCTCTCCTGGACTGTGGGGAGATATTGATGCTTGCATCCCCTGGTCCGGTCCGGTAACCGGTCTGGGCCCTGAGGGTAGAGGGAGAGCGTCTCCTGCGGTTTCTAGAATTTTGAGTGTCCATAGGTTCTTCTCTCAGCCGCTCATGAACCACTGGTGCAATGCGGAAGGCGGCATACCAGTTAGGCACTGGTACAGGGGCGATACCCAGGGCGCAAAGAAATGCGGCAGATCCTCCGGTACTTTAAGGATGGCTGTACGACCATTATTGGAGGCCGAGAGACAAAATGGAAACTTCCATTTATAGATGATGTTTTTCTCCCTGAGGACATCCAGGAGGGGCCTTAAATCTCTTCTGTGTTGTAGGGTTATTCCAGATAGGTCTTGATATATTTGAATATGGGCTCCTGCATGAAGAATCTGCTGACAGCCCCTGGCCTGTTTTAGAATTTCCTCTTTTAATTTATAATCTACTATGCAGCAGATTATGTCTCGTGGGGGGTCATTCTCCTTACCTTTAGGGCGCAGGGCGCGGTGGATTCTCTCCATGGCTATAGAAGTTTGTGGGGGCTGGTGGAGGAGGTCATTGAAGATGTGTATTACAGCCGGGGAGATCTGCTCCCCCTCAATGGATTCCGGGAGGCCCCTGACCCGGAGATTATGCCTCCGACCTCTGTTGTCGAGGTCTTCCAAGTGTCGCTGCATGTCCCTCATCTGCAATGTGTGGGAGTCCAGGCAGTCAGTAACCGAATGGATGGCAATGTCATGGCGATCGGTCACTGTCTCTACCGTCTGTACACGTTCAGTGAGGGCGCGAAAATCTAGCCGCAGTTCAGAAATGGCGGCTGATAAAGTGTCCTTTATGTCATCCGCTATTGAACGGAGGTCCTGAATACTGATCGGCGGTTGTGGGTTGAGTACTATCCCGTCCCCTGCTGCCACCTGAGCGGGTGTGTAAAGCATCCGGTGTGTTTGAGCTGCTCAGCGGCATCGGCTGTGCTCCGGAGTGAGCAGGGCCTTGGTGAGCAGGCGCCATGTTGCCTCTGCCGGCCCTGAACATCTCCGGGATGTTGTGGCTTCTTGAACCGGCTAGGTCCCTGGGAGACCTCGAGCGGGAGGCAGATGAGGATCGTGAAGCAGTACCCATTGCCCGAAGGGAAGATGGTGTGGAAATACCTCTATGCTTCGTTAGGAATCTCCTGTGGTGAATGGAGCTCTGAACTCAGACGTCCGTCTCCATGCCAGGTCAGGCCACGCCCCGTCAGGGCAATAATATCTTAGCCATGCCATGCTATGGAGGTATTCATCTGCAACTGATTTACAGATATGGGAAATGATTAGTCCTATTGTATAATATCACCACCATGTCTCTATTACATCATTGACTTCCATCATTATTACATAATTAACATCTTCAGGAGGGTTTTCTGCTTTCTCCTCCCCTGTTCCTTTTTTCCCCCGGTTTGGCCTCCCCCTGTCCACATATGTTTTATATGTTTATTAATTAAGCACATATGGGATTAGATCCTACCAGGTTTTCCTTGTTTAGTATAACTCATTAGGGATATGCACACAACCCCTTTTTAAAGAGGAATATAAAAAATGTTGCACCTCATAAGCATCTGAGTTGGAATCATATATGTGGTGATCTTCTGTCCCGTTACTCTTGAATATGAGTTATTCACAAATTAATTTTAAATTGCCTAATGGCAGCATCCTTAAATCTATAGATGATCAGCATTACCCTACTCCCTGGTGATTACGCAATCCGATACTCCCACTATCCAACCCTGGTGGCTCTGAGTCCCACCGGGCAGTTTCTGTAGGTGGCTATTCTTTTATGGCCAGACCCTTTGCATGGAATGATGTCACAACTTTATAAAAAAGTAAAAGAGCATCTGAAACTTCAAGTTAGGTAAGCACGCAAATCTAAGTTATATATTATGTGACCATTGTTTATGATTTTTAATAAATTATGAGTAATTGGTACTTTATTAATGATATGTTCTATGTAACCTAGATTAAACTATAGATGCATGCGGTGCCTTTGAAGAAGCAGGAACCTGCGAAACATGTCGGCCCTTCTGCATATCCAAGCATCTTGTTGTTTTTTGTAGCAAGTATCATTCATGGTCTATACATTATGATGACTATGTGATGTTTATGCTATTATGCAATAATAAATTTAATACTTAATACTTAAATTAAACTTTACTATTTGTGTGTTTACCTTGGTAACAGACATATACATCTCCATTAAAAATCCCAATTCCTTAGAGGGAGTAGTGTGTGTTTTCTCCCTCTTATTTTCTCTTTTTATCTATCACTAGGGATTTGGAGATATTCGCCTGTTTCTGGAAACAGTCCAATAACATACCTCTATATAGCTTCCATATTTCTGTCTATTTGTGCTGGTCTTAATCGTAGCCATGTATGGATGGATCCCTTTATCCTTATACACCCACCCTCAAAACAAAGAAGGCAAAACAAGGATGATAGTAATAGCTGAACCGGATCGTTATCAAAAAATTACACATACGTAAACATTAATTTAACTACTTCTTACCAGACACAATATACTGACAATATTGACTAATATATATGCGAGAATTAATTTCTTCAAGTTGACCTCCTCCTGTGCTGATAACTCTTTCTTCTGCCACCACCTTATCTTCTACTTCTTCTGAGCTGGTGTCTTCTCTTTTCAGCCCTTGGGGGGCCACTTATGATGTAACTTTGACACGATTGTACTGAAGCTACATTATATCTGAAACTGGTTCCATTATCAGCACCTTATAGATGTCAAGAATAAATACTCTACTGTGCAATCAGCATAGACAAAATTGCAAGCAGACAGAAAAAATACATTTTTTGCAGAAAAGGCATACAAAGTCCCTTGAACTAAAGAAAAAAAAAAAACAACCTGCCAGTGAATACACAGGTATCAATCAGAATATTTTTATGCCTATTTAAGCAATAATTAACATTAGTAGATGCATATTTTAAAATATGTAATTAAGTCAGAAATGGCCACACACTCATCCAATACATCTCCCATTAATGAAAACTGACACATATCTCTTATTCAATCTGGTAAGTCCAGAATTAAAGAAAGGTCAAGTGGGAAATTAGCACTAATGCACTGCACTGTCTGAGGGCTGTTTGGCCTGATTTCTTCACCAATGACCTCTTTGGACAGACTGCTATTAGTTCATCCTAAAGAACCATCATCTCATTTGCCCACTCCATCACACACTTTACAAGATGTTGTATTACATTATATGTTTTTTAATGTCCTCACAACCCGACTGTATATTAAACTTTATTACAAACTTGAATAATTTAGCACTCTGTACTTATTCGGTTAAATATTTTTTTTGTTTATTTTTAAATATATTTTCACTTTTACTTAGCTATGACTTTCAGCAAGCTGGGAATATCTGTGGATCCATCTGTAGAAAGGCATCATAGGTTTCATGTAAGAGTAGTTCACTAACATTCTCGTTTTTTTTGCTAAACTGAAATTGGAAATAAAAGATTTTCAATGTTTTAACATCCACTCTCCATATTGGCAGCACTATGTATAAATGTGTCACTTTATTCAACTTACCAGCATCTGTTTTAGATATTGCTGTCTCCATAAAATACTAATTCAAAGTTAGGTTTTAATGAAACAGAATAAGTGAATGGTTTCATTTACAATGTTTTAAAAGCAGGGCATTTTGATTGTTAACCATTACATATATATATATATATATATATATATATATATATATATATCGGTCTACAATAAAGTGTCTATTGTTTTAACACAAACACAAAGCAAGGCTGTTCTATAACAAGAGTATTAATTACCACGTTCATTTATAGAACTATATTGGGCGTTTATTTATACTGGATGGCGTTTCTATTTGGAAGATTTTGTTTTATTCTATCTCATTCAAATTGTCTATATTTCTGACAGTGCTAAATAAAGAACTATTCTGCTATGTAAATCTACTGTGAATTTATTTATTGATTTGCGGCTTTTTATAATGAATGGCTTGGCAGCTGTCTCCCAAACGCGGGAACGTTTCGTTTTGGTTAAACAGCCAGCGTGCTTGTCATGGGTCCTCTAATGCATGGTACTGTAGTAAGAAAGATAACATAAATCCTATTTTTCAGTTCAGAGTCTTGTTATGGCTGTTTCCCTCAAGCCTTCTAGCTGTTCAGTGTTTGCTTTAGAAATGTACATCATACTGGAATCCATAGAGAACCATTATTTGTCTGACAGGATATTTATTAAAAAAAAAAAAAATTATAAAAAAAAAAAAAGAAGAAGACTGAAAACCTGCATTAGTTGCAGCTGGGAGTCAATATGTTTTCCTGGTAGAGATGAGCTAAGAGGAGCTTGGCATATTTAAATACAATGCTCCCATTTAAAATGCAGTACATTTTTTATTGCTTTAGAAGATTGTTTGATCAAAATGTATTCTAAATGCATGCTGGGGGTACATGTGGCTTGCTTATTTTTCCACTGCTCAGAATTATTTGATTTAGAGATAAGAAGACATACTTGTTTATATTGGAAAAATCTTTTAATGGTCTGGAAATATCTACTGGTATTGAACTTTATGGATTACAGGAAGACAGCATGATTAAAAATGACCCCATTACACTCTTCTAACCCCTTTTTTTTTTTCTTTTTTTTTTTTGGGGCTTCCTGTGGATCACAAAAGACAATTACTAGGCTGCATCTCTGTCCAACGTGGCAGAGTCAAACTGCTAATCGGCTAAGCAGAAAATATGCTGATACAACTTCTTTAAGGTTTCAGATAAAAGGACTAGGGGAAGTGATATCTGCAGTAGTACTACATGAAGATGTTATCTGCCTAATGACCTCATCAAGATTTATTCTGAATCCTGAGCCACAGCAGCACCTGGAAGTTAGCTAGTTAATACAACCTTGAAGTTACGCAGAACATAAAAATAGCCACTCAGGCTGTTTTTTTCTTTCTCAAACGCCATGTTTATTTTTTTATATAGTCTATTCCATTTGTAGTTTTCAGCTCATACATTTTTTATCTTTTTCAACATCACAGACACTTGAAGTTTTTTATATGAATACATTTTACCATGCATTTACTTTCATCTCTATGGGCAGATTTATGGAGCCTGGGAATCATGTTGTTATATTTAGTAAATCGAAGCAGTAATCTCACTTCCATCCAGTTTCTCTCAAGCTATATTGCCAAAGCGTCTCCTTACTGACATAAGATGTCTTTTATGATGCTGATTTTTCTTGAATATATGATCAGAATTACAGGTGCAGAGTAAAAAACAATGCAGAATAACACCTTTGTTTCTCTATTGTTATCTCTTCTGTGTCCTTTATCCTACATGCTGAACAGTGCAGTAATAACATTGAGCACATGTATAATTTTTCATTCTTTTCAGACAAGGCTCTTATTGTAATACGTTTGTTATTAGTCATTGACACTATTCTTTATTTTTTATGTATCTATAGAGGATTCACAGAATTGAACTAATGGCTCTTATAGATGCAAGGGGATTGATTTACTAAAGGCAAATAAACTGCGCACTTTGCAAGTGCAGTTGCTCCAGAGCTAAGTAAATGAGTTAAAGCTTTACTATACAAAGAGTACCCAATCATGTGAAAAGAAAATAACAAAAAAATGAATTTTTGCTTTTACATGTTTGGATAATGGAAGTCCAGTAGAGCTTCTGCTCATCTCTGGAGCAACTGCACTTTGCAAAGTGCGCAGTCTATTTGCCTTTAGTAAATCAACCCCACAGTGTTTATTGCACAATGACCAGATCTGGCAATGACCTTACTGATGGTTATATATCTGTGTATATATTTTTTTTTTCAATTCCTCTGTTTATTAAAATTTTTTTTCCATTACAATTACAAATCATTAAACACACACACAAAATATAAAAATACATTAAAAAACAATTTACAAATATCCACCTCCCAAAAAAAGGGGGGGGGGCACCCCCATCCCCTCTCTCCCTCATGAGCCCAACTTATTAATCCTGTTACACACATCTTTTCTTCACCTCTCCTTTTATTATAACTCTATAGTTTATATATATATTTTCTATGCAAATCATATACTTTTTTCCCTTTCTTTTTCTTCCTCCTTTTCTCCTTCCCCTTCCTTCCCTTCCCCCTACTTTTTCCTCTTATATCCCTTATTATCCCTTAGTTATCATTCCTTGACTACTCTTTATCTGGTGAAAAATCTGTCTACCTTTATGCCGCGTACACACGATCGGACTTTCCGACAACAAAACCGTGGATTTGTGTTCGACGGGTGTTGGCTCCAACTTGTCTTGCATACACATGGTCACACAAATGTTGGCCAACAATTTTGAAGATACAAGGACAATCCACTTTACCTACAAGTGCACTTGCATTGCACTTGTAGTGCAAAGTGGTTTTGCCTTTTTGAAATAAGCCCCAGTGTGTCAACATGTGCTAGCTCCCATCATGGGGATCAATGGACGTGTTTCGGGGGTGCAATCCCTTCCTCTCATCTACTTTAGTTTGGAGGAAGGGGTTGCACCCACAAAACGCGTACATTGATATCCCATGTTGGCAGATAGCGCACGTTGACACACTGTGTGCATCTTATAAATTTGGCTTTGGAATTCATTTAACCACTTGCTTACTGGGCACTTAAACCCCCCTCCTGCCCAGACCAATTTTCAGCTTTCAGCACTGACGCACTTTGAATGACAATTGTGCGGTCATACAATACTGTACACAAATTAAGTTTTTATCATTTTTTTTCCCCACAAATAGAGCTTTCTTTTGGTGGTATTTAATCACAGCTGGGATTGTTATTTTTTGCTAAACAAACAAAAAAAACATGGAAAATTTAGAAAAAAAATATCATGTTTCATAGTTTGTTATAAAATTTTGCAAACGGGTATTTTTCTCCTTCATTGATATACGCTGATGAGGCGGCACTGGTGGGCACTGATAGGCTTCACTGATGGGCAGATAGGCACAGTTAAGGTGGCACTGATAGGCACAGTTAAGGTGGCACAGATAAGGCGGCACTGATAGGCACAGATAAGGCGGCACTGATGGGGACAGATAAGGCGGTACTGATGGGCACAGATAAGGCGGCACTGATGGCCACTGATGTACACTGATGGGTGGCACTGATGGACACTTATGGGCACTGGTAGGTGACACTGATGGGCACTGATATGGGGCACTGATGTGCAGCACTGTTGTTAAGGGAATGATTGTGGGCACTGATAGTTGGCACTGTGGGCACTGATGGGTGGCACTATGGGCACTGATGGGTGGCGCTGGTGGGAACTGGTAGGCTGCACTGCTGCCTATTGCTAGGTGGCACTGGCAGGGGGCACAGGTGGGCACTGAGGATCTGCAGCAGCTTGCCGTGATCGGGACTGATGTCCCTCTCATGGCAGCCGGTGCTCAGCATTTTTTCCTCCTCACACTGTCAGTGCGAGGAAAAAAATAGCCGATTACCGGCTCTGTTGACATCACATGATCACGTGGTAAGTCTCTTAGACTCGCTGATCACAGAGCACACCGCACGCACCCTGCAGGGGGCAGGCAGGCCGCTTGTGCACGGGACGACGTCAATGGATGTAGCCCCGTTCAAAGCAGGTCCGCGCTGTAGCCGTCATTTGGCTATAGCGCGGATCTCAAGTGGTTAAAGCTGTAAAAACATGTACAACACAACGACAACTTTAAAATGTTTTTTGGGTTTAGATTTTGCCTAAAATATTGATGATGTTGCTCAGTGTTTTTTTGAACATCATGGATGTTTTTTTTCATCTTTTCCAAATCACGATTGCACACCATGATCTCACTGATGAGTATTTGTGCACTTGCACTGCTGAAGTGAGTTTCTTCTTCCACAACATCCACATCACCTAAAAATAAAAAAAAAAACACCATGTATTATAAATATGCAGGCATCCATCTATTATCTGAAGCTGTGGTCTCAGACACTGACCTGTTGTTGACACCATTTCTACCACTTCACCCAGCACTTCCTGAACCTCTGCATCCACATCTTCATGTTGTGTGGTGAGTTCCCTTTATTCATTTGGTGTGGGGTCCTCAGATGTCCCTATTCTTTTCTCCCCTATGTGAATACAAAAAAGGTATACTTAGCAGACAGATATGTTAGGCTAGAAATAGTAATATGAAACATTGCTTGGAAGTGTCGTCCAGTTGTCTGTTTTGGCAGAGTTCCAAGCTGAAGACATGATTTTTTCACTTTCAAAAGCTGGAATACTGTTTTGTGCAAGTTTCACACATGGAGAGGCCCCTAGTATCCACTGGAGCACCTGTGTGGGACACCATAACAAGGTTGTTATGGTGTCCCACACTAGTGCTCCTGCGTCCAGATGTGTAAACAGCTGCTGAGTGTCCTCTCCTGACACTGAATAAAGTTGTCATTTAATTATAGTTTGAAACACATCTAGACAACAATGTAATAAACTTATTTTATTCAAAATAGGCATGAACAAATGTAGTTAACCTGCATCTGCCAAAAACGTTGTATTAGTGGTCGAACAAACGATGTTTAATATGAACGATTCCTGTGTCCATGAACCCCACCCTGGCATTTTAAACTGTGCAACTGTAAAGAAAAGCACATGGAAAGAAAGTACTAATAATAATAGGAACACACGACAAATACTTCCTTTTTTGCATTACTTTCCTGATCTTTCTATACTGATCTTGCTCCCTCAATTTCACATCTGATCAGCGTTTCCTCAATTGCTCCTTGGATTGTCGTACCCCAAATTTCCTGTGCAGACTTCTGACAACTTTAGCCATGATCTTGGCCTTTCTCACATTGGGGTTTCTGTAAGGTCCATGATTCCCATCATAATCTGTCCTCTTTAAGATGTCCACCATCTCCACCATTTCTTCAAAGGACATATTTGAGGCCTTATATCGCTTAGATCTGGAACTGCCTTGCTCCGGGCTTTCCACATTGCTGCTCTCAGCACACACCTGCTGTGTCTCCGCCATGTGCTCTCCCACTGCCCTGAAAGAGAAGAGGCGGGGATTACACTAGAAAGAAGGACAGGGGCGGAGTTTCACACATGCGCAGTGTATATAAAGCATAACATGCGGGCGGTGTAAGAGAAGTTTGTACGATCTGTGAGTGGAGGACAGAGGATCATTATTGCCGATCATTCAAACGAAGGTACAATTGTAACTTGGAGCATCAGTGGTTAGTGGCCTATACTGCTTATAGACTGAGGCCTATATTGGGACAAGATTAGGAGAGTTTAACCTGACATTAGGGTTTGCCTTGTGTTTTTTTTTGCAGATAAAATGGTTGATAAATTTACAGCCCCAGATTTTCTGCCCAACATTATTGAAAAATACAGGGAGCTGCCATGTCTCTGACAAGTACAATGCAAGGACTATTCTAACAAGCTAAAGAGAAAGGCAGCGCTGGAGAAACTGTTGGAATTAGTGAAGCCCGTGTATTCTACGACAGACATCATCTATTTAAAGGCCAAAATTGGTAGCCTGAGGAGCACATATAATAAGGATCGCAAGAAGGTCTAGGTCTTGGACCATGCTCCTCCACCACCTCCACCAACACCACAGCCACCCCACCCACCACAACAGCATAGAAGGAAGTCTGGAAGGAAGTGTTGGCCTGGGTTTGGTGTGGTTAGGCTATTGTAAGGCCACAGCCTCGGGACATATATGTAGACCTGGACCGTATTGTGCTCCCTATTAAATGGACTCCTCAGGTTATCAATTTTGACAGTCAAATAATTGATGTCTGCCCTGGGGTACAAAGGCTTCACCAATTCCAACTGTTTCTCCATCGTTGCCTTCCTCTTTATTTTGTTATGACCTTGTGCTCACTATTAAATGAAAAAAAAATTATTGGACAAATACTTGGCTATGTGTTTTACTTCAAAAAGGACAGTTTGTTTGTGAGTAGGAAGGTACATTTCAAAATACAATGTCAAATTAACATGGGACACCAACATAGTTGTATCTTTGAGGTTAAAAAATACAAGATAATAATGGTGTTGTGGTAACTTGACACACAAAATGAAAAAACAAATTATTCTGGAGATCACTAGAAAAAAAAACACAAAAAAAAAAAAAATTATTCAAGAGATCACTAGAAATAATAAAAAATACGTTTGTCAGAACTCTGTGAATAACAGCAGCAAAGCAACTTCATTATTATACCATTATAAAGAAGAAGGAAAATGCGCTGCATTGAGAGATTTCATAATTTGCTGCATCACGAATGTGATATTTCCATTACGAATGCTAGTTTTACAAGACCGAGTGCTTCCGGCTCATACTTGATTCTGAGCATGTGTGTTTGTACTTTGGACTTTTGTGCGACGGACTTGTGTACACACGATCGGAAAATTTGTTGGCGGAAAATTTGAGAACCTGCTACCCAACATTTGTTGGCGGAAAGTCTGACAATAAATGTCCGATGGAGCATACACATGATCGGACTTACCGCCAACAAGCTCACATCCAACATTTCCCGTCGGAAAATCCGATCGTCTGTACGCTCCATTAGGCTTCCATCTGACCCTAAAATTAATGGGGTCAGGCCTGATGACATTAGCCACAGTTTCCACTTCTTATTAAATGTGTTTAGTAAATCCCCTATACACTATATCACATATAAATATATGTATGTATATATATATATATATCAAAGACAATTATGCGGCCCCACGGAAATGTTTAGTTACATTTAGTTTTCGTTAAATTTTGTTTAGTTTTCATTAAAATTTGTTTAATTTATGAATTCTCTAACAAATTCAAACATATCAGAATGATTAGAATTCGGATCGGTCCAAAAGACTTTCGACTGATCCGAATTCTGTGTGACAAAATAGTTGGTTGTTAAGCAGCAGGCCAGGAAGCCAGCCACCCACGTCCTTAACAACCACGAGTCATCATCTGTCAGCGGGGTTCCCCACTGACAGATGAATGTAAAAAAAAGAAAAAAACAGCGTAATTCAGAAATCCATACCAGACCCTTATACGAGCATGCAGCCCAGCGGGTCAGAAAAGGGGAGGGGACAGGCAAGCGCCCCCTCCTGAACCCAGATCCCACCCCCCCATGTGAATAGGTAGGGGTACATTGTGTCCCTACCCATTCTCCAAAAAAAGTATACAAAAGTGATAAACACAAGTCTTTTAAAAAAAAAAGTGTCCCTCAATGTAAATCCATCGTCAATCACGTTGCCCGTCAGACCTGAAAAATAAAAAAAAATGAAAAATGTCCTGCCTCTAGGGAGGGGTCCCGCCGTATGCCAGCTCTGCGCTTTGACAGTTCTTATATAGACAAGGGGCAGGGTCCCCTGTGCCACCCGGTGGCGCAGCCCCCTGCCTCCAGACCCCGACAACCACAGCCCAGGGTTGTCGGGTTGTCAAGAACAGCCCCTTGTCCCCATCAACATGGGGACAAAGTGCTTTGGGGTGGGGGGCGCAGAGCCCCCCTGCTCAAAAGCACCCACCCTCTCATGTTGAGGGCATGTGGCCTGGGATGGTTCATAAGGGGGGGGCCCTCGCTTGCCCCATCCCCTTTCTTGACCTGCCGGACTGCATGCTTGGATAGGGGTCTTATGTGGATCGTAGGGCAGACCCTACACCGTTTAAAAAAAAAATTCTATTGCTGGGCAATGCTGGCATTCTTTACATTTATCTGTCAGTGGGGTAGCCCATGATGACTTATGGTTGTTAAGGACGCAGGCAGCCCGCTACTTAACAACCATCTATCAAGTAAAATAAAAAGCCCTACACTGCATATGGGGTCTCCGATGGACATTCCACTCCCAGAATGTTGGGAAAAAAAAATAGTGCTGGCTGTTTGGGAGCAAAGGATCAGTTGAGGAAAACTCCTTTTCTCAGTAACCTAGAGCTAAACGAACACTTAACTCTTGAAGTGCAGGGGCAGGGCCACAGCAAGGGAGGATTTTTCCTGTTGGTAGAGCTTGACGTCCAGAGGTAGGCTTCTCTTACACCTTTGGCTCGGGAGCCCCGATAAGGCAATAGGGAGAGCCAGAGCACAGAGTGCCACGAGGAACTAATAAGTCTTCCACTGGTGGGTGCTGGCTGTGCATCCCAGAAGCAGCAGAGATAGCTGACTGGATGATCACTGGCAGACTGGACAGCGAGTCAGACAGGTACAGGAAGAAAGCCAGAGATGCAGGCAGTCCAGGTTAGCAGCGAGCAGGCAGATCAGGTACAGACAGCAGGAAGAAGAGTTGTCAGGAGTCAGGCCAGGGTTGGAAATGGTAGGCAGATAATTAGAGGGAGCAGGGAAAAGTGTAATCAAGAGACAGGCCAGGGGTAAGTACAGGGGGTGTTCAGGAAACTGTCAGGAGCAGGATCAGGTCAACAGCAGAGGATCAAATACAGGGACACATTGCAATAGTCCAGTTTAAATAGCCTGCCTGTGCGCACTTGCGCATGTGTACTTGCACATCGGGTATGAGCAAGGCCCATTATTGTTCTGCACCTTTGCATATGTGTGCATTTTTCTTGACACACAGACAGGCCACACTTTTAGTCAAAACTTAGAGGCAAGCTGAATACAGAGAACCTGCACACTCAGTGGCACAGACACACAGTCTGCATGCTTAATTACAGCACACAGACATATTACACACTTGATTAAAGCATACAGACAGACTTAACACAAGTGTAGAATAATTATAGCTTACAGTCAAAGCCAAACAACACACATAGCACACAGAGTCAGAGCACATAAATACCTTTTTAATATAAATACCTTATAATATCACTTATCAACATTATGGTAGGCATTAGACATGTGCATTCCTTTTCGTCCGAATGCATTTTCTTCCAAATTTCAGGTATTTTCGTTATCGTTTTAACAAACGATAACGAACGTGCAGAATCCGAAAACCGAAAGATCCGACATAAACAAATGCTTTATTTTCATTTTCGTTGCGACAACAGTTCGATATAGATAGGAGATTCGACATGACGCTGATCTGTGTCCATCGAACCTGTGGTCGAATGTGCCTAACCTTAGCTCTATTAGTCCAAGATTATTCTACATAGAGAAAAGATTCGACATAGAGACAAAAGATTCAACATTATAGAGACAATAGCAAAAAAGGTCGAATGTGCCTAACCTAACTCTATTAGTCCAAGATTATTCGACATAGAGAGAAAAGATTCAACATGAAGATTTGACGAAGCAGTCGCTGCGAGGTCAAATGCTCCACCCATAGGCTATAGAAGAATTCTAATGTTGGTTGACTAGTAATAATAATTAATAAATATAATTATTACTAGTGTCATACAACATTAGAATTCTACTATAGCTTGTAGGCGGAACATTCGACCGGAAATGCGGCGTCGTACAGTTTAGCTGCTCCCTCGAATCTTCTTAGAACATTCGACAGACACCATAAGCCTTCAATGACAGATTCGACCTTAATTATTTCGGATTTTCGGATGAATGCATTTTTTAACGAAACAAAATAAATAAAAATGAATTTCGGGAGTAACTACATAAATGTATTTTTCGGACGAAAACGAAATTCCGAAACAAAATATTTCAGTGTACACATGTCTAATAGGCATGGTTCAAGGAGTGTGGTAGTAGTATATCATAATTACTATTTCTGATTTCTGATCAATATCTAATTTCTTACCAATGTATTGGTGCATGCATGTGGGAAATTTCTAATGAAATTAGTAAATATCTATTATTTATAATTAGTTCTAAGAAACTCTCTGAAACTCTGCAGCACTAATCCCTTTACATATAGGCATAACAAGGCATACATTTTTTTTTACTGACGTGGTTACATTTCGCCCTTATATGTAGGTATTTAGCAAAGATCACATGAAATATTAGCATGCAGGGGGTTACAGAAATATTTTATCCCATCATAGAGAGGTATATAAAGTTATGGGTATTTGACTTTTGATATATATAGAGTAACAATGTTACACTATGTACAGATATATTTTGGTGTATTAACATCACCATTTCTCTGGAGCTTATTTGCTACAATCCAGAAGAGCATGTTATATTTATACAAGAGCAAACATGTCCCCTGTTAGTAAAATATCTTTGGCAGCAGAACATAACTCTGGTGAAGCTAAATGTTATGCTGTCATCACAATGCTTTTTTCCAAAGCCTACCAAAAAAACTATTTGTACTGAAATATTATAAAACACTACATGAACAACATAACCAATGAGACCTAGGGTTACAGCCCTAGGGTGTACCACAGCCCATCAGAGTACCCGTTACCAGACCATCAGAGTACCCGAGTACCTGTCACCAGCCCATCAGAGTACCAGAGTACCTGTCACCAGACCATACGAGTACCCGAGTACCTGTCACCAGCCCATCTGAGTACCCGAGTACCTGTCACCAGCCCATCAGAGTACCTTAGTACCTGTCACCAGCCCATCAGAGTAACCGAGTACCTGTCACCAGCCCATCTGAGTACCCGAGTACCTGTCACCAGCCCATTAGAGTACCTGTCACCAGCCCATCGGAGTACCCGAGTACCTGACACCAGCCCATCAGAGTACCCGAGTACCTGTCACCAGCCCATCAGAGTACCCAAGTATCTGTCACCAGTCCATCAGAGTAACCGAGTACCTGTCACCAGTCCATCTGAGTACCCGAGTACCGGTCATCAGCCCATTGGAGTACCCGAGTACCTTTCACCAGCCCATCAGAGTACCTGAGTACCTGTCTCCAGCCCATCAGAGTACCCGAGTACCTGTCACCAGCCCATCAAAGTACCTGAGTACCTTTCACCAGCCCATCAGAGTACCCAAGTACCTGTCACCAGCCTAAAAGAGTACCCGAGTACTTATCTGCAGCCCATGCCTCATAGAATATATGTCAGGGTGTTTGTTTTCCAAAATGGAGTCATTTTGTGGGTAATTCCACTGTCCTGGTACTACAGGACCTTCAAAAGTGTGATTGGAAGGAATGAATTTATATGTGTAATTTATGCTCCTAGAACACCTGAAGGTGCTATTTCAATGGTGGACCTCTCTATGTGGCCAGGCTGTGTAAAAGTCTCACACATGTGGTATCGCCATACTCGGGAGGAGTAGCAGAATGTATTTTGGGGTGTAACTTTTGCTATGTACATGTTGTGTGTTAGAAAAAACATATAAATTGACCACTTTCTGTAAAAAAAAAAAATACGTTTTCATTTTCTTTCTACATTTTCTGAAGACTTGTGGAAAAAAATGAACCGTTCAAAAGACTCATTATGCCTCATAGAATATACTGTGGGGTGTTTGCTTTACAAAATGGGGTCATTTTGTGGGTAATTTCATTGTCCTTGTGCTCCAGGGCCTTCAAAAATGTGATAGGTCATTAGGAAATTGTATGTGCGATTTATGCTCCTAGAACACCTGATGGTGCTCCCTGCATGTTGTGAAAAAGTCCCAAACATGTGGTATCGCCATACTCGGGAGGAGTAGCTGAATGTATTTTGGGGTGTAATTGAAAGTATGCATATGCTATGTGTGAGAAATAACTTGTAATTATGAAAAATTTGTGTAAAAATAAATAAATAAATAATTTCCTTTTTTCCCAAGAATTGTGGAAAAAAATACAACTTCAAAAAATCCACTATGCCTCTTATGAAATACCTTGAACTGTCTACTTTCGAAAAAGGGGTAATTTGGGGGGTATTTGTACTTTCCTGACATTTCAGGGCCTCAAGAGATGAGATAGGCCGTCAGTGCATCAGGTGTGATCAATTTTCAATAATTTGCACCATAGCTTGTAGACTCTATAACTTTCAAAGGCCAAATAATATAAACTTATTTGGGTTATTTTTACCAAAGATATGTAGCAGTATAAATTGTGGCCCAAATTTATGAACAGAAATTACTTATTTGCAAAATTTTATTATAAAAACTAAAAAAAAGTGTTTTTTTTTTCAAAATGTTTGCACTTTTTTACTTATATTGCAAAAAAATAAAAAAAAAACAGTGGTGATTAAATACTACCAAAAGAAAGGTCTATTTGTGTGAAAAAAATGTGCAAAATGTTATTTGGGTACAGTATTGCATGACTGAGTAATTGGCATTCAAAGTGCGAGAGCGCTAAAAGCTGAAAATTGGTCTGGGCAGGAAGGGTGTATAAGTGCCCTGTATTGAAGTGGTTAAATAAAACATACCATTCCGAATTGGTCATTCAAAAATTAGGCACACTTTTCAAGTCTTCTTTAAAATTCTTTTCTTTGTTGTAACTTCTTAAAAAATCAATTTTACAAAAAAACTCTTATGAGGTGACAACGGAGCTTGGTAAGACAGAAGAGTTGAAACATCACACAATAAATGTTACATGGCATTTAAATGGCAAGCATTTCATTTAATGCTATGAAAGATGGAATTTTAAAGAAGTTGCAATAAAGAACTACAGTTTTTCACAAGATGGTACTTTCCTCCTCGCAATGGGTCATAAAAAAATACTTTAGACATAGTCTTAGGAGGCACTTAATGTGATGATAATGTCAACTGGGCCCCTGGAAACTGGGTGAGAGAACACAGGTATGACATTTTTTAGGTATGAGACAGAGCAGCTGTATCACCCTTCAAAACTAGCTATAACCCCTAGAGTGCACCTCCTTAATAATTTAATATGACTATTATCATTAGTAAACAGTTTGCTAAGGACCTGGACACCATTCTGCTAGACTATTAGTTAGCAGATAACTGATATACATGGAGTTGCAAATGCTGTAAATATCTATTGTCTTAACAGGACACTTGGACAGAACATTATCAGTATGTCGGGGCTTTCTTATCTTCTTAATTTCTGCTAACAATAAATATCTGAAAGGTTATCACTTTCCTCTGAGGGATTTGGGATTGACCCATTATAAAACTGTAAAAAATCTTTCTGTCACACATGATCTGAAAGGTAAATAAACCCATTAGGAGTACATTGCATGCAATAACATGTCTTACCCAGGGCTAACCGATAGGACAAAATACCCATTCGCCAATTCACAATTTCAAAATCGACATTGAATTAAAAAAGCTATATCACTATTGATTATTTATTTCAATTTAGAAGAAACTACTGAATGAATCAAAATCACACTTGACTAGGCTATTGTACAGAGAAGGTGACAGGCCTATTTTTAGAGATATCATGTTTAGTATCTTTGGATTAAATAGTCCATGCTGGGCAATAATATACAAGTTACCAGAATGCAACCTGTAATGGGGCGTACACGCAGTCAAACTTTTCGACCGGACTGGTCTGACGGATGCCGGCGGACCAAATCCGGCAGACAATCCGATCATGTGTTGGCTTCACCGGACCTTCAGCGGACTTTTCCAGTCGCAAATCTGACGGACTTTAGACTTGGAACAGGCTTCAAATCTTTACGTCATAACTCCACCGGACCCAGAAATCCGCTCGTCTGTATGCTAGTCCGATGGACAAAAACTGACGCTAGGGCAGCAATTGGCTACTGGCTATCAACCTCCTTATTTTAGTCTGGTGTACGTCATCAAGTATGAATCCATCGGACTTTGGTGTGATCGTGTGTAGGCAAGTCCGTTCATTAAAAAGTACATCGGAAGTCCGTCAAAAGTCCGTCGAAAGTCCGCTGGAAAGTCTGTCGGACCAGTGCGGTCGAAAAGTCCGCCTGTGTGTACGCGGCATTAGTATTCTAAGATATAATACCTGTATAACTCTGGATAAAACATAAACACATTGACATCCCATCGGCCACTCCTCAGACCTTTTTATTGGTCAGATCCTTTCTGTCCACACCCTCCTCAAGGACCAGAAAACAGGGGCTGTGAGCAGTCTGGAGCTCTCCTTTTACCATCAAAGAAGGAACAGCAGCAAAGACCTACTAGAGCCACTGGTTCATGTTAGTCATTGATCGGAGTTTGCCGAATTTACACAACTGGACTTTGTTAAGTATTTTCACTCTTAAACCCTTTTTATTTCACTTTTGTATTATTGTCTTTTTCCTTTGTAATACCTTTTTGTTCTGTAAATATTTTGTTTGCACGTTTTTGTTAACTGTTTTAGTAAACAATATTTACAAAGTAAGTAATATTGTCTCTAATGCACTAATGCAGAACTTAGAGAATTCCTGTCTCTTTGAAGAGAGCTACTATTTGGTAAACATGAGTGTTTGATATTTTAAGCTAAAATTATCTGTTGCCAGCAATTGATGTGGGGTATAAGGGGCTAATTGCGTAGTTAACCTCACCCAGTGATGATCGTTCTCAGTTGGCTGGCACTTAGATTGTGGTCCTGCAAGCTGGAAAATCTTTGTGTAGGGTGAGGCTGAGACTACCATTGTTGCATATCAGTGAAACCACAGTGTGACCAGCCATTTGTCTGCTATGTGACAATCTCAGATTACTCTTAAGACATTAATTACGCTAAAGGTGATAGCATACAAAGGTGAATTGGTTTCCATTTTCAGCAATAAACATGATATCCCTTCTATTTGCTACAAATAACAGAACATATTACCACTTCTTTTTATTTGTGTTCAAATTGTAATAGGATAGGGATACGGCTGGCGCCTCTTCTATTTCTATTGTCAGTAGAATCCCAAGAGATAGTGTTGCTACTCATGGTACTCTTACATTGCTTAATTGTTTCTGGGATCAGTCTGCATTGTTCTGTTTAAGAATCTTATTATTGGACTCTAATGAGTATTATTTGACTCTAATTTACCATTGTAATTGTGTTTAGTCCAGATGCTTCACCATTTAGGTTTTTCAGGAGATAGTAGAAAAAATCTAACAGAACTACTGTCATAACTACTCTTATGAACTTTGTCCGTAAGAGAAATTAAAGAGAGTATGCCACAAACTTAGCAATTGCAGGTTAAAACACAGAAAAATCAAGTATTATTAAATTCTTACTTTCAGCCTTTTTCCTTTGCACAAATATGTATAATTCAAGTGTCTTTGAACTTGGTAGGAAAATTGACTATTCAATTCCTTAGCACAGCTTCCTCTGTCTTTTCACATCCTAACCCTCTCCTCTTTCAGGAATGTCTACTTACTCCCTGTGCTGACTTAGCTTCTCCAACTCCCCCCTACCCTCTCTACTTAACATTTTTTGCAGTTGACTGAAAAGGGGGTGGTTTAGAAGGAGAATATTATAGAGTGTAATTGAGTGACAGCTCAGGTCTGCTGGGGCTGCTGACCAGGGGCAGCACATCCATTAAGGGCACATGGGCGCCGCCAATCTCTCCAGTCACCCCCTCTTTGACTAATGGATATATTTATGCACAGTGGCTGCATATGCTGGGCACGGTGGCTGCATATGATGGGCACAGTGGTTGCATTTGATGGGCACAATGGCTGCAATTGATGGCACAATGACTGCAATTGATGGCACAATGGCTGCACAGATGGGCACAAGTGGCTGCATATGATTGACACAAGTGGCTGCATATGATGGGCAGAAGTGGCTGAAATTGATGGCAATTGATGGGCACAAGTGGCTGCATTTGATGGGCAGAAGTGGCTGCATATGATGGGCACAAGTGGCAGCATTTGATGGGCACGAGTGGTTGCATATGATGGGCATAAGTGGCTGCATATGATGGGCACAAGTGGCTGCATTTGACGGGCACAAGTGGCTGCATTTGATGGGCAAAAGTGGCTGCAATTGATGGGCACAAGTGGCTGCATATGATGGGCACAAGTGGCTGCATTTGATAGGCACAAGTGGCTGCATTTTATGGGCACGAGTGGCTGCATATGATGGACACAAGTGGCTGCATATGAGGGGCACAAGTGGCTGCATATGATGGGCACAAGTGGCTGCATATGATTGGCACAAGTGGCTGCATTTGATGGACACAAGTGGCTGCATTTGATGGGCACGAATGGCTGCATATGATGTGCACAAATGACTTCATATGATGGGCACAAGTGGCTGCATATTATGGACACAGTGACTGCATATGATGGGCCCAGTGGCTGCATTTGCTGGCACAGTGGCTGCATTTTATGGGCACAATGTCTGCAATTGATGGCACAGTGAGGCTGCGATTGATGGGGTTTTTTCGGTATTTTTCAGTTTGTTTGTGCAGCCCCAAAAATTTTGAGCACCACCCACCACTGCTGCTGACATCACATCCAAGATGGTGACACCCAGCAGTAGTCTCAGGGCTTTTTGATGTGTACACAAGAGAGGAATTTACAAATAAATATCTTGCATAAAATATGTTAAATGCACATACAAAGCTCATGCACAGAGATGCGGGGGGGGGGCATATTGTTTGCGTGAGCATCCAGAACCTCTATAAATACTTCCCTTGGATCCACAGCCCACAGACAGCAATTGCAAGATGCAAATATATGCAGGTATGTGCCAATGCTTGTATAAAGCACATGCACAGACATATGCTGTCAGCGCAGACTGTATTCAGGACATATGTCTGTACGTGCACTTAATTCAAGTCCTGGCTCATCCTCACGTACAGTTGCATCATGTAATTGTTGTCTATGGGTGGCTATTCAGCCGTGAGTCCCAATGAAGTTTTTTTGGAGGCTCTAGATGCACACTGTACGTCTCCCTTGCAGCTGTGTGCATGTGCCCATAATTTTATGTGAAGATTGTTAAAAAAACAATGGGTTGTTGACCATGCAGGGCACAGTTGACCAGTGACAACTGTGGCAAAAGCAGCATTTTTTTGTGTACATGTTGGCCACATATTTTTTTTCATCATAGGTAGAAATACAGAGATTTCTTATAAATTATTTCTCCACAGGCTTCAATGATGAAAACCAAGCATTGAGTTCATTCTAAAAAGTGCATTCTCTAAAACATTCCATGAGATAACATTAGACAACTTCTTGTTGCATTCTCCCACTGGCCTTTCATTACTTACAATAATGTGTTCAGCAAGGTCATCCTCTATAAATGACTAAATGTTCATATAACATTCCACTGTTATTATGGCATTTTGTAACAAGTAATTGATAATATTAAGAAAACTGCCAATTTTATATACAGCACAGGTGAGAAATTATATACGATTCTTTAACCACTTCACAACTGGGCACTTAAACCCCCCTCCTGACCAGACCAATTTTCAACTTTCAGTGCTCTCACACTTTGAATGACAATTACTCAGTCATGTAGTACTGTACCCAAATGAATATTTTGTCCCTTTTTTCATACAAATAGAGCTTTCTTTTGGTGGCATTTGATCACCTCTGGGTTTTTTTATTTTTTGCGCTATAAATGAAAAAAACGAAAATTTTGAAAAAACCCCCCGCATTTTTCTTAGTTTCTGTGATAAAATTTTGCGAATTATTAATTTTTCTTCATAACTTTTGGCCACAATTTATACTGCTACATATCTTTGGTAAAAATAACCCAAATTAGTGGATATTATTTGGTCTGTGTGAAAGTTAGAGAGTCTACAAGCTGTGGTGCAAATCATAAAAAAATTGATCACACCTGATGTACTGGTGGCCTATCTCATTTCTTGTGACCCGAACAAGTCAGGAAAGAACAAATACCCCCCAAATGATCCCTTTTTTGAAAGTAGACATTCCAAGGTATTTAGTAAGATGCATGGTGAGGTTTTTGATGTTGTCATTTTTTCCCACAATTCTTTGCAAAATAAAGATTTTTTTCCCCCCACAAAATTGTCATTGTAATAGGTTATTTCTCTCACATGGCGTGTGTATACCACAAATGACACCCCAAAATACATTCTGCTACTCCTCCTGAGTATTATGATACCACATGTGTGGGATTTTTTCACAGCCTAGCCACATAGAGGCCCAACATGCAGGGAGCACCATCAGGTGTTCAAGGAGCATAAATTACACATCTAACTTGTTGACTACCTTTTACACTTTTGAAGGCCCTGGAGCACCAGGACAATGACATGTGACACTGATGTGGCACTGATGACAGATGGCACTAATACGTGGCACTGATGACACGTGGCACTGATGACAGATGGCACTAATACGTGGCACTGATGACAGATGACACTAATACGTGGCACTGATGACAGATGGAACTGATACATGGCACTGATGACACGTGACACTGATAACAGATGGCACGTGACACTGACAGGTGGCACTGATGACAGATGGCACTGATACGTGGCACTGATGACAGATGGCGCTAATATGTGGCACTGATGACAGATGTCACTTAAACGTGGCACTGGAGACACATGGCACTGACAAGTGGCAGTGGGGACAGATGGCACTAACAGATGGCAGTGGGGACAGATGGCAGTGGGGACAGATGGCACTGACAGATGGCAGTGGGGACAGATGACAGTGGGGACAGATGGCACTGACAGATGGCAGTGGGGACAGATGGCACTGACAGATGGCAGTGGGGACAGATGGCAGTGGGGACAGATGGCACTGACGAGTACTGTGATCACTTTATTTTCCTTTTTTTTTCTGACACTCACCACTGCAGCTGTTCCCTCCTCTGCCTCCTCACACGCTGTCTCTGTGTGAGGAGAGAGAGCCAGCAATGAGAGATGATCTCATATGTTTACAGCGCTCCAATCGCGCTGTAAACAGCCGCTGTGATTGGCCATTTACAACAATCTGTGACTGGCTGTGTCCAAGGGACACAGCCAGCACATAATTTCCCCAATGCGCGCCTGCGGGAGCAAGCATCGCGGAAGTAAACAGGAGGACGTTGTTGTTTTATTAGTAAACAGGACTGGCAGAGATGAGAGAAAGTTGTAGAAAGCCAACCATCACTGCAGCCCTCCACCAGTCGGGGCTTTATGGCAGAGTGGCCTGACAGAAGCCTATCCTCAGTGCAAGACACATGAAAGCCCGTGTGGAGTTTGCTAAAAAACACCTGAAGGACTCCAAGATGGTGAGAAATAAGATTCTCTGGTCTGATGAGAGCAAGATAGAACTTTTTGGCCTTAATTCTAAGCGGTATGTGTGGAGAAAACCAGGCACTGCTCATCACCTGTCCAATACAGTCCCAACAGTGAAGCATGGTGGTGGCAGCATCATGCTGTGGGGGTTTTTTTCAGCTGCAGGGACAGGACAACTGGTTGCAATAGAGGGAAATATGAATGCGGCCAAGTACAGGGATATCCTGGATGAAAATCTTCTCCAGAGTGCTCAGGACCTCAGACTGGGCCAAAGGTTTACCTTCCAACAAGACAATGACCCTAAGCACACAGCTAAAATAACAAAGGAGTGGCTTCACAACAACTCCGTGACTGTTCTTGAATGGCCCAGTCAGAGCCCTGACTTAAACCCAATTGAGCATCTCTGGAGAGACCTAAAAATGGCCGTCCACCAACGTTTACCATCCAACCTGACAGAACTGGAGAGGATCTGCAAGGAGGAATGGCAGAGGATCCCCAAATCCAGGTGTGAAAAACTTGTTGCATCTTTCCCAAAAAGACTCATGGCTAGATCAAAAGGGTGCTTCTACTAAATACTGAGCAAAGGGTCTGAATACTTAGGACCATGTGATATTTCAGTTTTTCTTTTTTAATAAATCTGAAAAAATGTCAACAATTCTGTGTTTTTCTGTCAATATGGGGTGCTGTGTTTACATTAATGAGGAAAAAAATGAACTTAAATGATTTTAGCAAATGGCTGCAATATAACAAAGAGTGAAAAATGTAAGGGGGTCTGGAACTTAAATGATTTTAGCAAATGGCTGCAATATAACAAAGAGTGAAAAATGTAAGGGGGTCTGAATACTTTCCATCCCCACTGTATATAAATATATATATATATATATATATATATATATATATATATATATATATAAACCTTCCACACTATCCCTATAGCTAAATCTAAGAAGTACCTATACTATGTATATTACCTTCAAGGGTGCAGCGCTGTCCAATATGTGTTCTGTCATTTGTAAAGTATCTGGCATCCAGAGCTAATAATTTTTCAACCCCCCCCCCCGACTCACATATGTAAATAAAATGATTAAAGATATGGGCAGTGCACTACAGCGAATTAAGCGTGTGGACTAATTGTTCCAACAGTAGTGAGAGCAGGGTTCAGGAGTGCGTAATGCACAGTCCACTGCACAGAATACAACCAAAAATTACAAAAATGACCTCTCCTAACCCAAATTCTCCTCCGCAAAGCCCATACCACCCGCAGTACAGATCTCAATTACCATTTCCAATCTCCCCCAGCAGAGGCAGCTCTCTAATTAGGCAAAAAAGGCAGCCGCCTAAGGCCTCGCGCTCCCAGGGTGGGAGAATGAAAGGGAATGTCCCCGCTTAGTGTCCCCAAGCTGGCAGGGTGAGCGGGCCGATAAAGGATCGCCATCTTTCATATACTGCACTGCCTGCTGCAGACAAATTGTAGAGGAGGTGGAGGTGGAGCTGCCGGGCCGGCCGCTGCTGAACCCACCAGGACAAAGGGGCAGACTGAACCGGGGGGCAGGGAGGCCTGGTAAAAATGCTGCTTGCTCCGCAGTCCACACCGCTGCAGACAGCCGTGACACCCGCCGGCTGCCTGTACACTGTCTGCAGCAGAGCGGTGCGAGTATGCCGTGTGTCCAACTGACCGACGCATTCACTTCCCTGTCAGGCGGAGTGATCTCCACCTGACAGGAGCTTCCTAGTCCCACCTGGCGTGATGTCATTCACAGGCCGGGATGAAAGGGCAGAGGAGAGTGCTGCTGCAAAGGCCTGCGAGGAGCCAGTGAAGTCCCGTGCAAAAGTGCAAGTAGGTTTGCAGAGGCTTAAAACCTTTCCTAAGGCACTGTTGTCACAGTGGCTTAGCTGTGTCAACTGCCTGAAGTGTTGAACTCTTTAGAGGGGGTAATTTATTTTTGTATTTGTAATATGCAGCATGGAGGGGGTTATTGCAATACTATACATTAGTGACCAGTGACAGTTAATTAACCCCTTTGTGCTGCATTAGTGGTACCGGTATCAGAGTTAATTAACCCCTATATGATGCAGCATGAAAGCGTTCACAAATTCTGATACCGATGCCACTAATGCAGCACAATGGGGTTAATTAACTGCCACCTCCATACACTCCGCACCCCTCTCATGTACATGCTACCCACCTATATACACTCTGCACCCCTCTCATGTACATACTACCCACCTATATACACTCTGCACCCCTCTCATGTACATATCACCCACCTTCATACATTCCACACCCCTCTCATGTACATACTACCCACCTATATACACTCTGCACCTCTCTCATGTACATACTACCCCCCACCATACACTCTGCACCCCTCTCATGTACATACTACCCACCTATATACACTCCGCACCCCTCTCATGTACATACTACCCACCTATATACACTCGGCACCCCTCTCATGTACATACCACCCTCCTATATACACTCCGCACCCCTCTCATGTACATACTACCCACCTATATACACTCGGCACCCCTCTCATGTACATACTACCCACCGCCATACACTCCACACCCTTCTCATGTACATACTACCCCCCACCACTCTGCACCTTTAGAATTAAAATTAAATTAATTACATTAAAATTAGAATGTTTAGTCTTTTTTTAGTGTTTTTATTATTTTATTTTTTTACAATCTTTTTATTTTTTACGTTTTTTGGTGAGAGTTTTTTGGTTTCTTTGGTGAGATATCCGGGGTCTAAACAGACCCCTGAAGTCTCACTTTTGAGACAGGAACTGAGGAAACACATTCGCCAGTTCCTTTCTCTGTAGCCTCAGCTGCACTGCAGATGAATGAACAGGAGACAGAGGCTCCTGTTAATTCATAAACTAAAGCATAGTAAACACAAATCAGTTCCAATCACTCACTGGGGTGGATTTAATAAAGGCCAATAGACTGTGCATTTTCCAAAGTGCAGTTGCACTCTGCAAGAGCAGTTGCTCCAAAGCTTAGTAAATGAGCAGAAGCTCTGCTGATTTCCATCATCCAATCATGTGCAAGAAAAAATGCTGTTTTTTATTTTCCTTGAATCTGATTGGGTATTCTTTGTAAAGTGAAGCTTCATTTACTAAGCTTTAGAGCAACTGCACTTGCAAAGTGCAATTGCACTTTGCAAAGTGCACCATCTATTTGCCTTTAGTAAATCAACCCCACTGTGTTCATTTAGAAAAGGTAGGGGCCTTTTCCCGGCCTCCATCCTGAAGACCCCCCCACAGCAGTCAGCCTGAGGGCAGAGGAGGGAAGTCGGCAGTGCTCTGGGGGGCACACCGTTATTTTTTATCGCTTGAATTATTTTTCCCATTATGGGTGTGAGTGGGGCCTCATGTCTAAGTTTTGCCGAAGGCCTCACAAAGCTTACAGCAGCCTCTGTCCCCCCAGTACAGATCTTCCCTCACAGTCATTCCCCCCAGCCAATCATCTCAGTACATACCCTCTCTCAGCCTAACCCCTTAGTGAAGACACTCAATATGGACCATCTTTCCAGCCTAAGCCCTCAGTACAAAAAACCCTAGTACAGACCTGTACAGTTCCTCCTCCCATCCTAACCTCAGTATAGCCTCTTCCCCCAGTATAGATTATCCCAGTACAGACCCCATAGTGCAAACATCCCCAAGGACAGATCCCCTCAGTATAGACCCTCCAGTGGCTACTTACATCATCACTTACTCACCACCCAACTTCTGTTCAGGAATGAGTACATAAGAAGTAGGGGGTGACCAGCAATTTGTGGCCCATGAGGCCAGTACAACCATGGTGCAGCGACTTACCCCATCCCAATCTCCCTCTTCCCTGCCTCCTGCCAAACCCCATCCTAGGCTGTTGGGGATGTTTGCACTAAGGGGGTCTGCTCCAGGTACTCTCTGCTCACCAGGAAAGTCAGGCTGGACAGCGCCTCCTGCACTGACTCTGGGTTCCCAAACTGGCCAGCAAGGGATGGCCAGGGGCTGCAGGGGGGGGCAGGGTGGTTCAGTCAGGGCTGGGGGGGAGCCTCCGGTGGGGCATGGAGCCAGCCTTTGCTCAGGCATGGCATACACCATCCATGCCAGGGGGACAGCCTGTGCTCTGTCCTCATCCTCATCCTGCACTTGGTAGGACACCAATGGGAACTTTTTACCCCTGTTCACCAGAATGCCTTTAGAAATGTCTGTGGTGGAAGCAGTGCGGCCTTTTTACTAAGAATCAAAGCGGCCGGGGGGGGGGGCAACTTGCCCCTGGCCCAGTCAGCCCCTGACAGGAAGTACTGTCGAATGCTCTACATGTCCAAGCTTTTTAAAGCATATTCCATATTTGCAAAAAATCCATACATGCACCCACATTAATGAACAAAAATATGCATTTATTATGACAGGTCAAATCGCATGACAAATCGCACCCTATTGACAAGCAATGGCACCATTCAAATCAGTGCAACGCCGACTTTGAGGTGCCGCATCAAATTGAGAAAAGAGTTCCTGCACTACTTTTGGTGATTTTGGGTGCGACTTGCGTAGGCACCTGTGCATGAAGCCACACAGATGTCTTCAAAGTCACAACTGAAGTCACACTGACACGTGGCTTTGAAATCGTGCAATTTCATATGAAGTTGTACGATTTCAAAGCCACATTTAATGTGAACAAGGGGTTAATTTGGGTGTTATATGAAATATGGTCAGAAAGAGGACACATGCACCTGAGAAACTCCCCCCAACCCACCTGTTTGTCTCCAATTTGTTGACATTGATATGTACGTATATCACATTGCAAACCATATAGCTATATAGCAAGCCGTTGCGTCCTTAATAACAGATGAGTCATCATCTGTCAAAGGGCTTCCCCGCTGACAGCTGAATGAAAAGAAAAAACATTCCCGGCAATAGAAAAAAGTGAAAAAAAAGGCGTGGGGGTCCCCCCAATCCATACCAGGTTCTTCGGGTCTATTTTTTTTTTAAATGGTGTGGGGCCGCAGAATCCATACTAGACCCTTATCCGAGCACGTAAAAAAAAACAATGTCCCCCAATATAGATCCATATTCAATCACAGCGCACGCTGCATCATCGGACCCCAAAAAAAAAAAATGGTCCGCTCGCGACGAAGGCTAACCGCCGAATGCCTGCTCTGCCATTTGACAGTTCTTAAATAGGTAAGAGGCGAGGCCACCTGGTGACGTCACCTGGTGGCACCACCGGTCATTGATGTCACAAGGGGTGGTGCCATCAGGTGACGTCACCAGTTGGCTCCGCCCCTTATCTATTTAAGAACTGTCAAATGGTGGAGCAGGCATTCAGCTTTTAGCCTTTATTTATTTTTTTCAGGGTCGGGTGGTGCAGTGGACGTTGTGATGTTGGGTGTTCGGCCCAACTCTCATTATTAGTAGTTTGTAGAACCCAGATAGAAAATCAACGAAGAAGGTTACTGACAGCACTATTTGTTAATGGGAGGGCAAACCAAACACTATGATTACCTATGTGTACTACAACACAGAGCACAGTTAAATACTAAATATTTCAGAAAACCACTCATCTCTTCTCTTGTTTATATTGATATAATTTTAGTGCAGTGTTTTTAATTGCTCTGATATTTAATGAATGATTACTCTTTCTATTAATAGGTGTATGGATGTGCAAACAGCAAAGTGTGTGTACACACTAGACATATGTACCAAGTGATTACATTTTTGGTAAATGATATAAAGTTGCCTGGGATTATCCAGCCAGACTTTACTTTTGACACTGGGCTGTTGAGACTGTATGCTAGAGTAATCATTTGAAGTTTTTTGAGCATGGCTGGCCTAAGTAGTGATCCAGTTGGAAACATTTAAATACTGAAGATTTCTGTTCTGGGAGCAAATATTGCCACCAAGAATAAATGTTATTTTTTACATGTGCACATATGACCTTGACAGCCTCAAGCAGTTTTACAGATATTTATTCTGTTATGTGTTTAATGTTGTTTTTTTATTTTTTCAACTGCTACACTCATACCATACATTGCAATTCCATGCAATGTATTCAACATTATGCATTTGGTGAAAAGAGTATTTGCCATCCCCCTAGTCAAGTGTATTATATGTATAGAAAATAGTTTGCTATAGAATTATTAGAAACCAACAAGAGCATATCTGTATAATGTAGTTAGATTAAAAAGAGAAGGTCAGGCTGTGGAATTTTGTTGTTCCATAATGCTAGAATAAATCTAGAATCTTAATATCAGTGTTGTATGCAATTCAGAGTTAAGTAAATCATCAGTTATATTAAAAATCAATGAAAAAAACACATTTAATACACAATGCTGGCAGGATACTAGGGGACATTGTCTACCCAGTGTGATCCTATGATCCAGTAGGAACAATCACTTTTTTTTACTATGCCATGGAAAAGTAGAATTACTTACAGGTACCTGTCAAATTGTGTGTAGGGATAAGAAAGGATTTTTCCTCCTTGTTAAAGCAAATTGTACCAAATTGTACCATATAGCTATAGCTTACATGTGCTTTAAGGATTTAGAAAAGGTACACGATTGCATATGCTGACATGCTCTGTTGGAAAGAGCAGCAGTAGAGAAAAATTGGTCTACTTTGTTGTGCTGCTAGGTCAGGTGTGAGACCTGTTTCTACATTATATCCAAACCACAAGTGTTAGAAGGTGAAAAACAAAGTTTGGTCCTGATCTGAGATGGCCGCCTAACTTCTGAGCTCCGTCTACCCGAGGTCCAGCTAACCCCATAACGGAGGTTTTCAGCAGTGGAAAATGAACAGAACACTCCGCAATGCTTCTGCCATAAGGTCCCGATCACTCAGGGAACAAGGAGCGCAACTCAGCCGCACTATCCCGGAGCTATTCTGTTCCCAACTGCAGAAGGACACCATGCCTGCTTCCCAGGCCACCTCCTAGAGGTCACGCTCCCCGAGCAGAAGCCTGCGCTTGCCACAGGACAGCAGCTCCACTCCCCTTAATGCCAGGGAGAATCAAGCCCTTAACCTGAACGATCTGCATGAGATTGCCGCAGGCATTAAAAACACATTGTCTGCTGCTATATCAGACTTGCGGGAGGACATCCAGGCAATACATTGCAGAGTTGAAGAGGAGGAGAAGACAACAGCCCACCATGATGCCATCCCCATGTCAGGTACAACAAGTAACTGAATCACATTCCATGCATCTGCGGAAACTTCACTGTCATCTAGAAGATTAAGACAACCGTGGCAAATGCCACAATCTGAGGGTGAGAGGATTGCCAGAAACTATTGAGCCTAATAGGCTCACTCAAACCACACTGGCCCTATTCAATGATATCCTAGAAAGGCCCCATGATGCTCCAATTGAGATTGAGTACCTACACAGAGCCCCCAGACCTGGTGGCAGGGACACCGACCCTCCCCGGGATGTTGTCTGCTGCTTGGTTAGCTTCCCCAAAAAGAAGATATCCTGAGAAAGGCAGGAAATATAGAGGATGTCACATGCAGCAGAAGTAAAAATTTACCAAGACCTCTCAAACATCACACTGCAACATAGAAAAGAATCAAGACCCCTCTTAGATCTCTTACACTCCAGATCAACTGCTTACAGATGGAAGTTTCTTAGGAGTTCCAGAGGATTTGGAACACTTTTGCAGTGTTCTGGAGATCCCAAAGGTAGATCTACCTGATTGGTACAGAGACTTTTGCCTTCCAATCACAAGACATGCCACCTCAATGGAAGATATCCATGAGGCAGGCCAGCGAGGCCCAGGATGCCACCGCTTACTCTCACTACCCTCTACCAACTGCCCATGGCACGCCAAGAAATGATAGCCCAACAGCCTCTCCAGTGTACCGAAGAACCTGGCTATCTGACTAAAGAGGACAACTTCTAAGTATGGATCAATTGCAACAGATCAAGGTTGGTACAGCACTAACATTAACAGCCCCTTCGTTGCACGTTGCTGTTTGGCCCATTTTCCTACCCATGTTTCCCATCGCCTGCAATATTCTATAGACTTCCTCTATACCTCATTATCATCTGACCCTATCCCATTCCCCCTGAGAGAAACAAGCTTAACATCCTCCAATTATAATCAACAAGCTTGATTTTCAATCCCAGAAACTTTTTGCCACTGTCAATAGCACAAGATCACCATGGTTGAACAATGAACTGAGCGCTTGAAACCCCTCGACATTCACATCCAATAGCTTTCGCACCAAAGACGATGCTCAGTACTTCAAAAAGACTCAGAAACAAGAATCCCCTCACATCATGGAACGCAAAGAGAACAATGATTTATGAAGCACAGAAATCTGCAAGGGAAATCTACCCACCTGCCCATTACCTTCCCCATGTCCCATGTCTTCCTCCCATTCCCCCATCCAGACCCATTTTTTCCCATCTTTGCCCTTCAACCACCCATTACTTTGCCATCATTCATTAGATCAAGATCTGGGAAATCCCTGTTCTGTCTAGTAAGTACACCAAGTGTTTTGCAGAAGGACATTGTCTATGAACCCACTCCCTGCATGAAGATATAACAATACCTGCTAGCAATCCGCTACCCATTACCCTATCAAATGCTTGGATCCATTGTTTGTTTGTTTATTTGCTTGATTGATGGCTTGTTTGTTTAACACATCGATCCCAACATATAACATGCCTGAAAGGGGAGATTCCGAGGGGGATGTTAATATGTCACTGACCGACACTTACTAGCACCTCCCATTTGGCCCTGATTACCCCAATATGCCAATGACTTTTGCTCCCACTCATCCATAAACAAATCTTGCATTAAGCTGCCCCTCCAGATCATACCAAAGGTCTACAAGATGACCCCTTCTCAAAGTGTTAATGGGGCTTTGAGACTTTCTTGCACCCCCCTTGGAATTCTCCCAGAGCACCCCTATAACTGTTGAACTGTTATTCTTGAACTGTTATTATTGTTCTGTTCTGTGTTACTGGTTACTGGTTCCTCATAAGACTAAACGTGACCTACTAATGTACACACCCGAAGGTGTCATCCCTCTGATTGCATATCAAAACTTTTTTTCTTTCTTCTCTCTTTTAAGCCTCTACATAGGCACACCTGACCTTACAGGTAAAGGAGAACCTACCCATTTCGAGACCTCTACCTACCATTCCCACACCCAGAAAACTCAGGAAGTTTTCGCTTAACCACTCTGGACCTTTCCTCACAGACAGGGTGAGCTAGCTGGTCTATACTCACCTCTGGATTTACTCCCCACTCTTCCTCCCACTCCTTCTCTTACCCCATCTCTACTCTCACCTGCCCCCCGCCCTTCTTTATCCACCCAGAACCCACCCAGGTCTCTTCATCACACTCTCTTACCTAACCTAACCACTTTTTCCCACCTCACCTACCCTCTTTCCTATCCTCCCTGTACCCACCCACCCCTACCTTCCGCCCATCTCTCTCTCCCTCCTGATCCATCAACCTCATTCCCACTAAGGTAGATAACAACTTTACAAACTTTACACGTAACAGCTACTCACCTCACGCCCTACATACAACACTCATCATGGCCAACCCACAACCCAAGCCCACACCCCTATCACTCAAAATTATCTCACTAAATGCAAAAGGTCTCAATAAGCCTGAAAAAAGATTGCAAGTGCTAGCTAACATGCACAATATGAAGGCAGACATTATATTTTTACAGGAGACCCATTTCAAAGCGAACTCCATCCCCAAACTTGAAAACAATTACTATCCTCTAGCATACCATGCAACATCTTCAAATTCTAAAACAAAGGGAACCTTCATACTACTATCCAAAAACCTCCCCTTCCAAATTTCGGACACCCTAGCAGATGAACATGGATGATACATTTTCCTAAAAGGCACGTTATGGAATAAACCAATCACTTTGGCAAACATATATAGTCCCAAGTAGGGATGAGCCGAACACCCCCCCGGTTTGGTTCGCACCAGAACCTGCGAACGGACCAAAAATTCACATGAACGTTAGAACCCCATTGACGTCTATGGGGCTCGAATGTTCGAAATCAAAAGTGCTCATTTTAAAGGCTAATTTTCATGGTATTGTCCTAAAAAGGGTTTGGGGACCCGGGTCCTGCCCCAGGGGACATGTATCAATGCAAAAAAACTCTTAAAAACGGCCCTTTTTTAGGGAGCAGTGATTCTAATGATGCTTAAAGTAAAAAATAAAAAAAGGTGAAATATTCCTTTAAATATCGTACCGGGGGGTGTCTATAGTAGACCCCTCACGATCGCCGCTATTTGATATTTGAGCTCTGTTTCGTTCTTCCAAAATGTGAGTCTGTTTTTTATTATTTTAATAAACTAGTGTTTTAAAACGTTTTTACGCTATGTGAGTTTTGTTTGTTCCTTGCATGGCATATGAAACTACACGTTTGGCTTATGCTGGATTACCTATGGGAGAGGAAGCCGTGCGGACCCACCCTTTTCTTTCCACCATCTGTTGATGATATCTGACACAGACGCATTTCCCAGAACCAGTGGTTATTATGCTTTTTTGACTTGTCTGACGTACGCCATTTCAGGTCAATTCTTTCCGGTAAGCCTCCTCTACTCCTGGTGTTGGCCCCAGCACTGATGTACAATCCATGCACACTTGTGGTCTCCCTTCTGCCCACTCGCCAGATTTGGTGCGACTAAAATTCTGTGAATACCATCTGGCCATGCATCACCCCCTTTGAACTCTGTTGATGTTTTCTTCACTATTTTTCTACACATTTTTTATGGACTTCTAAAGTTTTATGTTTTTTATGTTTGGTGTCTGGCTCATGGAACCAGCACGGGTTTCTATTAATCACTGGCACATCTGATGATTAAGTATTATTGTGTATTTATTTTATATGTGATCAACACTGATTAATTATTTGACACTATCCATTTTATGGTCATACATTTTTTGGTAGTATTCACCATTTTTATATGTCTTTATTGTAATACACACGGTTGTGGATGTGATATATAGCGCCACACTTTTGTTTCTTTTGTTTTTTTCTGCCTTGAGTCTATAGGTGTGTTGGCTGCTTTTCACCTTCTTTCTAAATGTAGCACTGTACTTAATTTTTATTTTTGGGTGTCTATAGTATGCCTGTAAAATGGCGCGTGTTTCCCGTGCTTAGAACAGTCCCTGCACAAAATGATATTTTTAAAGGAAAAAAAGTCATTTAAAACTGCTTGCGGCTTTAATGTAATGTCGGGTCCTTTCAATATGGATGAAAATCAGTGAGACAAACGGCATGGGTACCCTCCAGTCCATCACCAGGCCCTTTGGGTCCTGTATGGATATTAAGGGGAACCCCGCACCCAAATTAAAAAAAGTAAAGGCGTGGGGCCCCCAGGCCATATATACTCTGAACAGCAGTATACAGGCGGTACAAACAAGACAGGGACTGTAGGTTTGTTGTTAAGTAGAATCTGTTTGTAATTTTGAACTGGTACATTTTTAAAGTGTAGCTCCAGCCAAAAAATATGTTTTTAAGCTTTTTGGAAAACATAGGGAAGGGTTATCACCCCTGTGACATTTGTTTTGCTGTCTGTGCTCCTCTTCAGAAGATTTCACCTCACTTTTTGTCCCAATGACAAATGTTTTTTGAAAATTTGGGGTTTTTAGTGAAACAAGGATTGGTGATAAAGCATCAGTGGAAAGGAGAAAAGTTTTTCCCATATTAACTCTTACAGGAGAGAATTTCAATTCCTATGGGGTAGATTTCATCTCACTTCCTGTTGTCTCCTTCCGTTTGCAAGTAGGAGTCATTTGTAAGTTGGATGTTTGAAAGTAGGGGCCTGCCCTATATACTCAGCAGAAATTTGGGCCTCAACACTGTAAGCCCTAACAGGGCCCTGCTGTGAAATATTAGATCAAGAATTGTAATTACATGCCCCTGTTGAACAGGGCCAGAAAAATTGGGCCTTTGGTGATGGTGGTGTTGGTGCTGGTGCCACAACACTGTAAGTCCTCACAGTTACTCTTGGTGAGTGCTGGAACGGGCCCTGCTGTGAAATATTATATCAAGAATTGTAATTACATGCCCCTGTTGAACAGGGGCTAAAAATTGGACCCTTGGTGGTGGTGGTGCTGGTGCCACAACACTGTAAGTCCTCACAGTTAATCTTGGTGGGCGCAGAAACGGGCCCTGCTGTGAAATATTAGATCAAGAATTCTAATTACATGTCCCTGTTAAACAGGGGCTGAAAAATTGGGCCTTAGGTACTGGTGCTGGTGTCACAACACTGCAACCCCTCACAGATACTCTAGTTGGAGCGAAGGAACTAGCCCTGCTGCAAAAGAATTGCATCAAAACTTGTAATTACATGCCCCTGTTAAACAGGGGCTGAAAAATTGGGCCTTAGGCACTGGTGCTCTTGCCACAACACTGCAACCCCTCACAGATACTCTAGTTGGAACACAGGAACGAGCCCTGCAGCAAAGTATTGCATCAAAAATTGTAATTACACGCCCCTGTTAAACAGGGCCTGAAAAATTAGGCCTTAGGCACTGGTGCTGGTGCCACAACACTGCAACCCCTCACAGATACTCTAGTTGGAACGTAGGAACGAGCCCTGCTGCAAAGTATTGCATCAAAAATTGTAACTACACGCCCCTGTTAAACAGGGGCTGAAAAATTGGGCCTTAGTCACTGGTGCTTGTGCCACAACACTGCAACCCCTCACAGATACTCTAGTTGGAGCGCAGGAACTAGCCCTACTGCAAAGAATTGCATCAAAAATTGTAATTACAAGCCCCTGTTAAACAGGGGCTTAAAAATTGGGCCTTCGGCACTGGTGGTGGCGCCCAGAACCAAAAATGTTCTTACAAGCTATCAGCATGATCATTGAGGAGGAAGAGGATAATTACTCAGCATAACAGGATAGTCACTCAGCATCAGCATAGGCAGTCTTTGAAGGGATCTGACATTTCAAAAAAAATTATTCGGTTACATCAGCATCAGGTGCTTGGTAGCTGGTGGTGATCCAAGACTCATTCATTTTTATGAAGGTCAGTCGATCGACCGAGTCGGTGGACAGATGCACCCTGTGATTGGTTACAAAGCCTCCAGCAGCACTGATTGTGCATTCCGAAAGAACGCTGGATACAGGACAGGCCAGTAGCTCAATTGCATACTGTGCAAGCTCTGGCCAGTGATCCATTTTCAAGACCCAGTAACCCAGAGGATTTTCAGTGGGAAAGGTGTCCAAGTCAGATCTTGCCCCTAGGTATTCCTGCACCATGTAAAACAGACGCTGGCGATGGTTGCTGGAACCGATCATACCTTGGGGCTGCGGACTAAAAAAATTGTCTGAACGCATCGGTCAGACGGCCACCTTCTCCACCGCTCCTTCTTTGACTGACCGAAGCCTCAGCAACACGTTGTCCAGAAACAGGAGTTTGTAACCTCCCAGTCTCTGGGAACGCATTGCACAGACCTTTCTGCAAGGCCTCCCGAAGATGTTTCATCCTCTGCTCCCTCTGCAATGGCAAGATAAGGTCCGCAACCTTACCCTTGTAACGTGGATCAAGGAGGGTTGCCAGCCAGTATTGGTCCTTCTCCTTGATACCACGAATACGAGGATCCTTACGCAGGCTTTGCAGGATCAGGGAGGCCATGCAGCGTAGGTTTGCTGAGGCATTCGGTCCGGAGTCCTCTGGGTCACTAAGGACGACATGGTCCACAGCCACCTCCTCCCAGCCACGTACAAGTCCATGTGTTTCTTGGGACTGATCCCTTAAAGACTACTTCTGATGCTGAGTGCCAGGCTTCACCTTCATACTGACACAATCCTCCTCCTCGTCCTCCTCCTCGTCCTCTTCCTGTGTGATTGGTGGGCACGCAGGAACACTGTCTGGATAAAGGGGGCCTTGAGAGCTAAGGAAGTCCTCCTCTTCCTGCCTCTGTTCCGCCTCAAGTGCCCTGTCCATTATTCCACGCAGCGTGTGCTCCAACAGGTGGATAAGGGGGACAGTGTCACTGATGCATGCACTGTCACTGCTCACCATCCTTGTGGCCTCAAATGGTGACAGGACAGTGCATGCATCCCTGATCATGGCCCACTGGCGTGGGGAAAAAAACAAGCTCCCCTGAACCTGTCCTGGTGCCATAGTCGCACAGGTACTCATTGATGGCCCTCTGCTGCGTGTGCAGCCGCTGCAGCATGGCCAGCATTGGGTTCCACCTGGTGGGCATGTCACAGATTAGGCGGTCCTTGGGCAGGTTAAACACCTTTTGGAGGTCTGCCAGCCGAGCACTGGCATTATATGACCGGCGGAAATGCACACAGACTTTCCTGGCCTGCCTCAGGACATCCTGTAACCCCGGGTACCTGCCCAAGAACCGCTGCACCACCAAGTTAAGGATGTGAGCCAAACAGGACACATGGGTCAGTTGTCCCTGTCGGAGGGCGGAGAGGAGGTTGGTGCCATTGTCGCAAACCACCATTCCTGCCTTAAGTTGGCGTGGCATCAACCACCTCTGAACCTGCCCCTGCAGAGCTGACAGAACCTCTGCCCCAGTGTGGCTCCTGTCCCCCAAGCACACCAGCTCAAGCACCGCATGGCATCTTTTGGCCTGCGTACTTGCGTAGCCCCTTGAACGCCTACGGTGCACCGCTGTTCCGAAGACAAAGCACAGGAAGAGGCCATGGAGGAAGAAGAAGAGGAGGGCGTGGAAGAGAGAGGTGTGTCACAATCATTAGTAGTGGCATTTTGGAGGCATGGTGGCGGAACAACCTCCAACACTACTGCACCTTGTCCTGCATCCTTCCCAGCTGCCAGCAGAGTGACCCAATGCGCCGTGAAACTTAGGTAACGTCCCTGTCCATGCCTGCTGGACCATGAGTCAGCGGTAATATGCACCTTACCGCTGACTGCCCTGTCCAGCGAGGTCAAGACATTGCCTTCCACATGCCGGTAGAGAGCCGGAATTGACTTCCGTGAGAAAAAGTGGCGTTTGGGTACCTGCCACTGAGGAACCGCACATTCCACAAACTCACGGAAGGGGGCAGAGTCTACCAACTGAAAAGGTAGCAGTTGAAGTGCTAGAAATTTTGCCAAGCTAGCATTCAACCGCTGGGCATGTGGATGGCTGGGAGCGAATTTCTTTTTCGGCGGTGCAGCAGCTGGGGCAGGGAAATTTGCCTGGTATAATCTGATGTTGGTGTACTGAAAGCAGATTGCCCACAAGTACTTGGCTGTGACACACCTAATTCTACACCTTCATTCCTCTCAGTGCAGGTCTCAGAGAGGACTGAAGGTATAGTGGGGTTGGAGATCCCAGCTGATGAGGAGCAAGGAGAGGTCCTCTTTGTTCTTTGGTGTGGGTCTTTTAGATACGCTTGCCAACGAACTGCATGGTAGGTCAACATATGTCTGGTCAAGCATGTGGTGCCCAAGCGGGAGATGTTTTGGCCACGCGAGATACGCTTGAGACATATGTTGCAAATAGCAGCGGTGCGATCTGATGCACTCATCTCAAAAAAGGCCCACACCAAAGAACTTTTAGAATAACGCACAGAGACAGCAGCGCCCTGCACATGCGGAGCTTTGCAGTGTGATGCAGTCAGTGTGCTGCCCTTAGGCTGGCCCCTGGAGGGCATCCTGCCTCGTTGGTGATGTGCCTCCTCCTCCTCTCTCCTATCAGGCACCCACGTTGAGTCAGTGACCTTATCATTCACTCCCTCCTCATCACTGGAGCAAACCTGGCAGTATGCTGCAGCAGGGGGAGCATGACTGCCAGATTGCTGTCCTTCTTGGGCACCCCCTCTGTCTGTGCTCTCGTTACTGCCTTCATCTAGCTCAGTATCATCATCAGAGCCTTCTAAACGCTGGGCATCCTCCTGGAGTATGTACCCAACACTGTGGTCAAACAGTTCGAGGGACTCCTCAGGAGGACATGGTGGGGCTAAGGAAGGAGTCACTGATGCCATTAAGCCGAGGGAAGAGGCTGCGTTGGTAGCTGCTTTGCCAGACAAAGTACCCTGAGCATGGGTGAGAGAGGATGAGGAGGATGAGGACGGCTTGGTCATCCACTCGACCAAGTCTTCCGCATGTTGCGGCTCAACACGGCCAGCTGCCGAAAAAAAGGCCAAACATGTCTCACGGCCACGTGCTGATGAAGATGCACCGTCACCACGACCAGCACTGTTGCCTCTAGACACAGAGCCTGCTTGCCCTCTTTTATTGGCTTGTGACTGTCTGCCTCTCCTTGTTGGCCTTCCAGACATACTAATGGCCTGTAGCTGCACTAAGCTGGGATATATGTATATATATATATATATATATACTAATACTGCAGCTAGCAAAATCAACTGCCTGCCTGTAGTATGAGAACACCACCAACCTTCTACAGGTAGCTTTAGCTGAACACTGTGCAGAGGTCGCACTACACTAACGTGTAAATAATTTAGCTGCCTGCGGTAGTGATAGGATCAGGAAAACACCATCAACCTTCTACAGGTAGCTTTAGCTGAACACTGTGCAGAGGTCGCACTACACTAATGTGTAAATAATTTAGCTGCCTGCGGTAGTGATAGGATCAGGAAAACACCACCAACCTTCTACAGGTAGCTTTAGCTGAACACTGTGCAGAGGTCGCACTAGGCTAACTTGTAGCTTTAGCTGAACACTGTGAGGGGGACACACTACACTAACTTGTAGCTTTAGCTGAACACTGTGCAGAGGTCACACTAAACTAACTTGTAGCTTTAGCTGAACACTGTTCAGAGGACGCACTACACTAACTTGTAGCTTTAGCTGAACACTGTGAGGAGGACGCACTACACTAACTTGTAGCTTTAGCTGAACACTGTGCAGAGGTCACACTAAACTAACTTGTAGCTTTAGCTGAACACTGTTCAGAGGACGCACTACACTAACTGTAAATAGTCTAGCTGCCTGACTTTGGTACTAATAGGATCAAAAGAACATCAGCAATTTTCTTCAGGTAGCTGTAAATACTGTAACAACAGTGTATATATATATATATATATATATATATATATATATATATATATATATACACAAAACACCTGGGATGCATATATATACACAATACACTGTAAGTGCAGCTAACTGACTGACTGTCCTGCCTAATCTATCTAACTTAAATCAAATGACACTGTCTCTCTCTCTGTCTATCTCTCTGTCAAGCCGAAACACACTACACAGGGCCATCGCGCAGGCGGCCTTATATAGTGTGGGGCGTGTTCTAAACCCCCTGAGCCATAATTGGCCAAAGCCGCCCTGGCTTTGGCCAATTACAGCTCTCTCTACAGACGGCGCTGTGATTGGCCAAGCATGCAGGTCATAGTGCATGCTTGGCCAATCATCAGCCAGCAATGCACTGCGATGCCGCAGTGAATTATGGGCCGTGACACGTCACACAAATTTGGCGCGAACGGCCCATATCGTTCGCAATTTGGCGAATGATTGAACAGCCGATGTTCGAGTCGAACATGGGTTCGACTCCAACACGAAGCTCGTCCCTAGTCCCAACACCTCCCAGGTCCCATTAATTAGATCAATCACACATTTACTAACCGCCTTCCAATCAGGAATCCTAGTCTTAGGAGGCAACTTTAACATTCCCCTTGACCCCCTCATCGACTCCTCAACAGGTACCTCTCACCTCCCGTTTCATGCTCTGTGACAAATTAGACTTTCCCTTCAAGAACTTTCACTTCATGATACGTAGAGAACATTACATCCCCAAGATAAAGATTATACCTTTTTCTCAGCCCCACACAAGAAATACTCCCACCTAGACTACCTCTTCATCAGCCAGCAAGACCTACCCTTCCAAACCAATGACAGTTTCAGACCACTACCCGATTACTCTATGCTTAACCTTTCCCAAATATGTACACACATCCAAAATATGGAGACTTGACTCCAACTTATTGATAGACAAAGACAGAGTTAGCAAACTCAGCACCACCTTCGCCAACTACTTTAAAGACAACGATACCCCAGAAACTTCAACTCTTACCCAATGGGAAGCACACAAGTGCATAATACGATAAAACATGAAAAACAGAAAGACATCAATAACCTCCTATCCAAAATACAGACGCTTGAAAAGTCACATAAACGAGATCATGCACAACATACCTACCACAAACTTATTGAGACATAGAAAATCCTTTTAGAAGAACTTGATCGAAAGATAAGGAGAAAACACATCCTTTCCCAGAAACTCTTTTATGAACACAGCAGCAAAAGTGGTCACCTGTTAGCACAAGCTTTACGTGCAAAAAAGGCCAAAGCAACAGTCCATCTACTAAAGACCCCAATAGGCAACACTTTAACTGCTTCCGGACCAGCCGCCGCAGTTTTACTGCGGCAGGCTGGCTCCCCTGCGAGAAATTACCTTACTGTACATGAACTCGTGAGGCCCTGATAGCAGGAGGACACACGCCCGCTGCACAGTGGGGTTGCTGATGCTTGTGGCCGACGGTCGCGATGACCGCCGGCCACAAGCGATCATGAGCTGGAGACACAGAACAGGGACGAGTTCTGTCAGGAGTGACAAACAGTGTGTTCCTATTAGCTAGGAACTACGATCCGTCACTCCCTCCAGTAAGTCCCCTCCCCTTTCAGTTAGAATCACCTCCCAGGTTACACAGTTAACCCCTTCACCGCCCCCTAGTGTTAACCCCTTCACTGCCAGTGACATTTTTACAGTAATCAATGTATTTTTAATCGCACTGGTCGCTGTCTTAATGCCAATGGTTCCAAAAATGTGTCAAAATTGTTCGATGTGTCCGCCATAATGTCGCAGTCATGATAAAAATTGCAGATCGCAGCCATTACTAGTAAAATTAAAAAGCTATAAATCTATCCCCTATTTTGTTTACGCTATAACTTTTGCACAAACCAATCGCTATACGCTTATTGCATTTTTTTTACTAAAAATATGTAGAAGAATACATATCGGCCTAAATTGAGGAAAAAAATAGTTTTTTTTATATATTTTTGGGGGATATTTATTATAGCAAAAAGTAAAAAATATAAAAACCGCAGAGAAGATAAAAATATAACCAAAAGAAAGCTCTATTTGTTGGAAAAAAAGGACGTCAATTTTGTTTGGGTACAACGTCGCACGACCGCGCAATTGTCAGTTAAAGCGACGCAGTGCCGAATCACAAAAAGTGCTCTGGTCAGGAAGAGGGTAAATTCTTCCGGGGCTGAAGTGGTTAAAAAGCAACCCAGACGTAGCAAAATAATTTGAGCACTTCCACACAAACTTATACAATCTTTCAACTTCAGAAACACAACATCCCGGATCCTCACCTAGATCAACCCTCATAGAGAGTTTCCTGGGTAAATACTGCCACTCCAGACACCACAATCAAGCTAGACCTCCCTATATCAAAAAGAGAATGGGACGCAACTCTCAAACACTTGAAACCAGGGAAAACCCTAGGCGGCCTATCAGCTGTCTACTACAAAACATTCATAAAATATACTATCCACCCCTTTCCTCAAAGCATTCAACTATCTCTCTCCTGACCACCCTCTCACTCCAAACTTGTTAGAAGCACACATTTCAGTTATCCCAAAGGAAGGAAAAGATCCCGCATAAACAGTAAATTATAGACCAATACCCCTATTAAACCTAGACATCAAAATCTTTGCAAAAATCCTAGCAAACCACCTGCTTCCCTTCCTCCCTTCCATTATAGATTGAGACCAAGTTGGATTTATTCCTGGCAGAGAAGCCAGGGATAACACCATCAAAGCAATAAATGTTCATGACTTCCAGACTTCCTCCAACCAAGCAGGTTTCTTCTTATTGCTTGATACGGAGAAGGCATTTGACAGGGTAGCCTGGGACTACATGGAAGCAGTTCTCCAGTCCATAGGTAGCCTCCTATCAAGCTTCATAATGGCTCTCTACTCCAGCCAGGTCGCTAAATTCTGAGTTAACGGCTTCCTGTCAAATGCTTTCCCCATCGGTAATGGTACAAGGCAAGGTTGCCCCCTATCCCCAGTATTGTTCGGTCTCAACAATAGTGGGGAGAGGGGGCAAGCAACCTTGCCTCGTACGGCTGGTTACGGCTGAGAATGGCTGGGTACGGCTGGGTACAGCTGGGTATGGCTGGGTATGACTGGGTATGGCTGAGTATGGATGGGGGTGGCTGGATGGATGAGTATTGCTGAGTATGGATGGCTGAGCATGGATGGATGGATGATTATTGCTGAGTATGGCTGGCTGGATGAGTATGATAGAGGGATGGCTGAGCATGGATGGATGGCTGGATGAGTATGACAGAGGGATGGCTGAGCATGGATGGATAAGTATGACAGAGGGATGGCTGGGCATGGATGGCTGGCTGGATGAGTATGACAGAGGGATGGCTGAGCATGGATGGATAAGTATGACAGAGGGATGGCTGGGCATGGATGGCTGGCTGGATGAGTATGACAGAGGGATGGCTAGCATGGATGGTTGGTTGGATGAGTATGACAGAGGGATGGCTGAGCATGGATGGATGGATGGCTGGATGAGGCTGCAATGGGCACAGATCAGCGATGTGGGCACTACAGATCCAGCCCACAGTGCTGCTGCACCCGATCTCTCACCTCTCTGCTCACACTGTACCGATCGGTACAGAGCGTGTAAAGAGGAACCGGACACGACGCCGGTTTGTTTACAAGTGATCGCTCTGTCATTTGATGGAGCGATCATGTGGTAAATGGCCACTGCCAGCGGGCATTTACCGTGATCCATGATGCACCGGGTCCTCAGGACCTGGCGGTCACGGATACTCCCGTGTGCGCGCCCGAGGGGGTGTGCGGGAGCGTGATTCTGGGAGGACGTCAATGTACGTCCTCCCAGAGTTATCGAGCCGCACTGTAGTCGTCATTCGGCCCGGTTGTTAAGTGGTTAAGCTCTACTGACTGACAATGTACATTAAAAGATAGTCCACTCTTTAACCACTTCGGCTCTGGAAGATTTACCCCCCTTTCTGAACAGGCCATTTTTTGCTGCGTTACTTTAACTGACAATTGCGTGGTCGTGCGATACTGTACCCAAATAACATTTTTTTCCTTTTTTCGTACAAATAGAGCTTCCTTTTGGTGGTATTTGATCACCCCTGCTTATTTTATTTTTTGCGCTATAAACAAAAAAAAAAAAATCGACATTTAAAAAAAAAAAACAATATTTTTTTCTTTATGCTATAAAACATATCCAATAAAAAAATGTAAAAAATCAAATGTCTTCATCAATTTAGGCCAATATATATTCTGCTACATATTTTTGGTAAAAAAATCACAATAAGCATATATTGATTGGTTTGTGCAAAAATTATAGCATCTACAAACTATGTATATATTTATGGAATTTCTATTTATTTATTTTTTTAATTATTAATGTCAGTGATCAGTGGCTTAGAGTGGGACTGCGATATTGCGGCGGCCAAATTGGACACTAACTGACACTTTAGACGCTTTTTTGGGTAACCAGTGACACTAATTTCTATCATTGTACTATTGAGAGTATTCTTCTCCACTGCGCTGTAGTGTGGTATGCCAGCTGCAGGGTGAAGGATAAGAAGTGCCTGTTTCGTGTGGTGAAAACAGCACAGCGGACCATAGGAACAGAGCTACCGAATTTGGACACAGCATATGCCAGCCGATTAAAAAAGCAGGCAAAAACTATTAGTTTTGATCCAACCCACCCAGGTTACTGTGTGTTTGTCCCATTGCCATCAGGGAAAAGATATAGAACACTTAAAACGCACACTAATCACTTAAAGCATTGTTTTTTCCCTAGGGCTGTATTGTCCATAATCCTATCAGGTACAGTGTTTTAGGAATTTTATGTGGAATTCTAATATTTTTTTATTTATTTATTTTTAAATAACATTTTATATTTTGATATATTTAAATAGATATGTGGGCATGTACTAGGAGTATGTATGTGTGGTTTTGTTGAGAAGTGTTTTATTGCTGCTGTAAAGAGTACCCGGAAAAATTTTGTTGTATGTATACAATGACAAAGTATATCTATCTATCTACTAATTGTCAGGAGTCCGGTTGGAGGCCAAGGTGCTGAGAGGGCTCCCCTTGCAGCTGAGTGCAGTGCAACCCTGAAGATAAAACAGGAAATGCAGTCCCCAGAGAAGCACAGTTTGCCAGTGGCCGTGGTTGAAGGCTTGATTACTGTGGGGCGACTGAAACAAGCAAAATACTCTGTATTGCAGGCGCGTTTGTGGAGAGCCAGCAGTGGCAGGCAGTTGGGTGATCCAGAAGGAGTATCAGAAGCCAGGCTGGGGTCATACACAGCAAGATCAGTCAATAGTCAAGGGTCAGTAATTGGTAAGACAGGCAGAGGCAGAGTCGGTGAGCCAAGCCAGGATCAAGTAGTATAGCAGGCAGAAGCCAGGGGTACAAGCCAGGGGTCAAACCAGGAAGACAGGATAAGTGGATAGCGGAAGCCTCGTCGGTAACGGGAAGTCCAAGATCAGAATACAGGAGCACAAGGAACACAGGGGAGCTGATGATAATCCAGCAACTCCAGCCAGCTCTTTGGCCATTTCCCTGACAGTGCCCCCCCCTCCCCCAAGGGGCAGCCTCCGGATGCCCAAACGAGCCCATCTTTCAGGATACCTATTGCAAAATAGCTGTAAATGCCTAGGAGCGTGTATATTGCTTGCAGGTTCCCATGAATTCTCTTCTGCTGAATACCCCTTCCAATTAAGGAATTGATTTTGCCTACCTCTCCTCCAGTAGTTCACAATGGCTTCAGCTTCAAATTCCGTTTCATTCCCGACCGACACTAGAGGTGGGGGTGATTCCTCTCTACTAGTCCAAGATCAGAATACAGGAGCACAAAGAACATGGGGGAGCTGACGATAATCCAGTAATTCAGGGATCTCAGGAGCAGGTTTATATAGGCCAGGAGGTGCCATCGCGCATCTGCGTATGCCCGTTAGTGTCATCGCTCATTTGCGTACACCTGTTTGGGCAGCCACGCATCTGCGCACGCCAATATGCATGCGCCTGATGCAGCCATGATGGGTGTTGGCAAGATTTCCAGTTCTTTGGCCATTTCCATGACACTAATAAAGTGATCAGTGGAAAAAATATGTATATAGGTTCTCTGACCACGCACCCTTGTGCACACAATGAGTTCCAGAAACCAGCTGTTGGAGGTATGACCTCTGGTAGATTCTTCTGCATTGATCCTTATCTCCATACATTGACCTAAATGCATATAACTAACCCATGTTATGCAAATGTATGGCATAAATACACAGTGACCGTGCAACAAAAATAAATCAAAATTAGCTGGCATTACATTGACGCTCCAGACATAGCTCATTTCTCAATACGTTGGTCGTGGTGAATTATCCGACCCCAGTGATTCACTGGCTGGGCATTGGTTTCTCACGCTCCCCTGTGACGGTTGAGAGGAAAATTTGCAGCCAATTTTTAACCCTGGTTATTTTTCTAAGATGTACGCATTGCTCCAAAAGAAAGCAATCTTGTTTCTTTAATGTTCACACACCCCTGAAGAATAAAAGCAATTTTGAAACGCATTGGATGTTGATCATCTTCATTTCCAGTTTTGGTGATCTTAATTTGAGTACAGTGTATCTACTAACTTCAGTTAACCAATTTGTATTGTATTGTAACAATTTTTATATATTTTGTATCTAAAAAAAGTTTGTTAACTTTTTAAATTATCCTTAAACACTTTCTATTCGCTTAAAAATTACTTATTGCCATTAAAGTCCCATCATGAGGGTTTTCCAATATGTCACTGTACTAATGACGCTGGCTGGGAAGGGTTTAACATCAGGTGTGATCAAAGGTTTAACTGTGTGCCTAGCTGGTGTTCTACTGTAGTGTGCTACTAGGGTGCATTTACTAGGGGAAGGCATAGATCAGTGTCCCTGCTTTGCAGGAACATAGGATCCATGCTTTCCTTACTAACAGAACGGCGATCTGCCTTGTTTACATAGGCAGTTCTGTTCTGCCCATGTACTGCAGGATCAGCGGGTGCCTGCGGACATCGGTTCTGCGGGACCCACTGAACAGCATCCTGCTGTGTAGAATCACAGAGGGTGCAAGTCGCCAGGGGCACGCACTTGCGCGCAATACCCAGAAGTGCAGGATCACGTATATATATATATATGTTATCCTGCGCAGCGTGGACACCCTGTAGCAGTGAAACTGCGATAGGGCGGTCGGCAAATGGCTAACAAAACAATCATAATTCTCTTCAAATGTTTTTTTGAACTGTTCAATTCAACATATGTTGCTGATCAGTACAACCCCAAAGCCTTCATCCATTTTCAAAAATGTCCCTTTCTATTCGCATTGACAAGTTAAGATTCTGAACATCTTTCTGCACTCCTAAATCTTCACACGACAGTTCCTTTAAAGTACATAGTGGATAATTTGAAGATAACTTTTTTATCAGTAAGCTAACATTCCAATTAACAGTTGATATGAACCAAAATTTCATTTCTACCCCTGGCAATATGTAAATTGCAACAATAAACAGAAGGAGTAGTACATGGAATGCTCTGCACTTATTTTAATACAACATTTAGGTAGCTCAAATTACAACTCTCAACTCATCCCTGGTTAACTAGGCAGAGTCTCACAGACTAAGGTAGTATTCAAAAGTTCTTTGAGCCTAGCAGTTACTCTCATTGGTCTGCTCTACTGATTTAAAAGCCTGGCACCACATTCAATGCCAATCTTAGGCTTAAACATCAATGCCATTAGTGAGTACTGGTCACCTCAGGGACAAACGTCTACACCTCAACTGTCTTGGATCTAAACTGTGGTCTAATCAGAAGGAATCTTGGAGGAATAATCTTACTAGCTATATGTTGCCCCCCCTTTTTTTTTTTTTACTTTCAAAATATTTTATTTTCAAAGTATATAGAATACAATTCGATACATTTAATTATTGTATAAAGTTTCATTAACACTAAATCCTAAATAATGACAAATTCATAAAAATAAGCTATTAACAACTAGAAAAATAATGAGAAGGCATAATCCATTCCTACTAGGCCAAATTAATAGACAAACCGGCCTGGGGAGAAATAAAGATATTCCCGACCCCCTGGCACTCCTAAAGGGATCATACTGTGCCCACCTCCCCAATGACCCCACCCCCCGGTCAAAAGGATATTGTGTCAGGAATATCCATCCCAATAGGTAAGAATATAAGATAAACTTATCTATAACTTTTATTATAATAAAATAAAATGGGAGATAAGTATCTTCCAATGTAATTTCCAGGTATCCCCAAAACAGGTAAATAAAAGGAGAGAAAAAGAGAAGGAAAGGAAAAGAGGGGTAAGAATGGGGATTCAGGTCTACCCTAATGCTGTGAAAGGGTGAGAGCCGGTGGGACACCTTGAGAAATAGAAATCCCTACATATTTAGCCCAGATTCTTTCGAACTGAAGGGTCTTGTATGGCCAGTTTTTCTTGGGTCATTATCCAAGATACTTTTCTTCTAACCTCTGATATGAAGGGCCTAGGTTTCTTCCAAGCTTTAGCTATTGTGAGCTTGACACCTGTGAGTATGAAGTGGATTAATTTTTGCGTGTACTTGGAAATGAGAGGTATATGAGCATTTAGAAGAGCTACAGGAATGGACCTAAAAATCTGAAAACCAGTCACCTTAAATATCATGGTAAAGACTTTGTTCCATAATGGACGGATCCTAGGACATCCCCACCAAATATGAACCATCGTCCCCAATAGTTGGCAACCTCTGAAACAAGTTGGATCCGCAGCTGGATATATGGTTGCAAGTTTAGTGGGGGTTAAATACCACCTGGTTAGCACCTTAATATTAGCTTTCATCAGGGAAACATTAAGAATTCCCCTGAAGGATTTTGAGCAGGCAGTTGGGGCCATTATGGAAGGTCTTTTTTTAGGTGGACACCACAATAGATAATTTGGTACTGCCTGATGTTCTATATTGATCCAGTTTGGTTTTTCAGGCTTTGAATAAATTATGGAGAGTTGTGCTAATCTAGCGGCTATATAATATTTGTGCAGATCAGGAAGGCCTAGTCCTCCCTTACTTTTATGGAGGAACAAGGTGTGTTGGGGTATTCGATAGCCAGAGGCACCCCATGTGAATTTGAGTACCTTGCTCTGGAGTTTTTTCAAATGGAGTTTATTAACTGGAATGGGAAGAGATCTGAAAAAATATAGAATTCTTGGAAGGTCATTTTGATCGAATTGATCCTACCTAACCAGAAGAGTTCATGTTTGGACCAGGTTTTAAGGTAATTTTCTAATTTCTTGTATAAAGGGGGATAGTTGTTTGTATAGAGATTTTCGATGCGGGCTGTAAGTGTTATACCCAAATATTTGATGGAGCTATCAGTCCAATCAAATTTGAATGACTGTTTTAACAGGGATACAGTTGGTAGGGGGAGAGAAACATTAAGGGCTTGTGATTTTGTGTAGTTGATCTTCAGGCCTGTTATTTTAGAGAAGTTATTTAGGCTCTGACAGATGTTAGGGAGGGAGGTCAGCGGTGAAGTCATGAATAGGAAGAGATCATCCGCAAAGAGTCCGCATTTGTGGGTTTGATCTCCACAGGATACCCCTTTAATGTTTGGATTGTGACAAATGGCTATTGCCAAAGTCTCTATAGCAATGGCAAATATTAGGGGGGAAAGCGTACATCCCTGCCTCATACCCCGGGCTATATTTATTGGTTTAGAATAATGTCCTTGTAGGCTAATTAGTGCCTTAGGATGCGAGTACAAGGATTGCAGAAGGCCTATGAAGCACCTTCGAAAGCCCCAACGCTCTATAAGGGAGAATATGTATGGCCAAAAAACTGTATCAAAGGCCTTTTGCAGGTCTAGTGATAAAAGAAGCCCCACCTGTCTCACTCCTCCCCCCCAACTGGATTGTAGAATGGAGACCAAATTAATTGCTCGTCTTATTTGGTCTGGGCCTGATACTTTCAGGCTCGGCTCTTTGAGCTGTCAGTGGCTCTTCCCAGTGTTAAAGAAATCCAGTAATTGGAGCTGTCAAAAAAAAATGTTTATTACTAACATTGCTCAGCCTTTGAAACAATAAAATAAAAAGAAAATGTTTCTTTTTTTATATTTTTGTTTCTTCATCTGCAGATCAAAAGGATAAACAAATGTCCCTCTGTTTAACTCCTTAATAACCTTTAATTTACTCTAATCAGCCTTAATTAACTCCCTTTAATTATTATTTTCCTGCTTTTCTTCTTTTGTTCACTTCTATTTTATAAACGATAAACAATTAAGAATTTTTTTTGTTTGCTTTGTTAGTAAATATTTTTACACATATATATTAACATAAATTAACACATGTCACATTGAAAAGGCGCTAAATTTAAAAAAAATCTATTTATTTCATTTGTAAATAACTTTTCAATGCTTTGTACCATTGCTGACAGCTGAAGTTAAAACAAAACAGTTGCAGTGGGTATCGGTAATTGGTATTGGCGAGTACTAAAAAAAAGTATCGGTACTTGTAAAAAAAAATGGTATCGGTGCATCCCTAGTTATTTACATATATTTGTTTAGTTAAATTTGTTTAATTTGTTAATTCATTTGTTTCATTTATTCAAATTTGAATTGATTCAAATTTTTCAAATTCCATTCAAATTGCATTTCAATTGCATTTGAATTTGAATTGAATTCCATTCTAATTGCATTCAAAATGAATTCCATTAGAAATCAAATTTATTCTATATGAAATTCGAATTTTGGAAGATGGTTATATTTTTTCTATTCCATTCTAGTTTTTTGTTTTTCTATTCTATTATTTTATTTTCTATTCTTTTATTTTCTATTATATTCTATTCTTTTCTATTTACATTTAAATGTATTATAATCAAAGTATGAATTTCATAAAACTGATATATTGTTATTATTATTATTATACAGGATTTATATAGCGCCAACAGTTTACATAGCACTTTACAACTTGAGGGTAGACAGTACAAATACAATACACTTTGATATAGTAGGAATCAGGGGGTCCTGCTCCTTAGAGCTTACAATCTAAGAGGGAAGGTCAAGAGATACAAGAGGTAATAACTGTGGGGGATGTGCTGACTGAGAAGATAAATGTACAGTTGTTAGGTGGGGGCCAGATAGGCTTCTCTGAAGAGATGAGTTTTCAGGGATCGTCTGAAAGTGGATAAAGTAGGAGAAAATCGGACGGATTGGGGTAGAGCATTCCAGAGGATGGGGGAGGCTCTGGAGAAGTCCTGAAGGCGAGCATGGGATGAGGTGACAAGGGAGTTTGAGAGCAGGAGGTCTTGGGAGGAGCGAAGAGAACTATTAGGTTGGTATTTTGTGACAAGGTTAGAGATGTAGCTGGGGGCCAGGTTGTGGATGACTTTGTAAGTTATAGTTAGTATCTTGAATTTAATTTGGGGACTGAGTGGCAGCCAATGGAGGGATTGGCAGAGGGGTGTAGCAGATGCTGAGCAGTTTGTGAAGTGGATGAGCCTGGCAGCAGCGTTCATGATGGACTGAAGTGGGGATAGCCTATTTAGAGGTAAACCAATGATGAGGGAGTTGCAGTAGTCGAGGCGGGAGATGACCAGGGAGTGGATTAGAAGCGTTGTGGTGACATTGGTTAGGAAGGGGCGTATCTTGGAGATGTTGCGGAGATTGAGGCGGCAAGTTTTGGATAGTGATAGAATGTGGGGTCGAAAGGTTAGTTCAGAGTCCAGGATTAAACCTAGGACCTTGGCATGGGGAGATGGGTTGATAGCTGAGCCGTTGATATTGACAGGGAAATCAGGGGAAGTGGCACCTGAGGGAGGAAATATCATGAGCTCGGTTTTGGATAGGTTGAGTTTGAGGAAGTGATGTGACATCCAGGCTGATATGTCTGCTAGTAAGTTGGTAATGCGTGAGGAGACAGATGGAGAGAGCTGGGGGGTGGAGAGATAGATTTGGGTGTCATCAGCGTAGAGATGATATTTAAAGCCTTGGGAGGCAATCAACTGACCCAAGGAGGTGATGTAGATTGAGAAAAGGAGAGGTCCAAGAACAGAACCTTGGGGGACCCCAATGGAAAAAGGAAGAAGAGAGGAGGAAGTAGAGTTGTAAGTGACACTGAAGGAGCGGTGGGATAGGTAGGATGAGAACCAGCGCAGAGTACAGTCACGGAGACCAAAGGAGTGGAGTTTTTTGAGGAGGAGGGGGTGGCCCACTGTGTCAAAGGCAGCAGAGAGATCCAGGAGAAGTAGTACAGAATAGTGTCCATTGGCTTTAGCCATTAGTAGGTCATTTGAGAGTTTAAGGAGAGCAGTTTCAGTGGAGTGTTGAGGGCGAAAACCGGAATGAAGGGGATCAAGAAGTTTATTCATGGTCAGATGGTTGCTTAGTCGGTTGTAGACCAGTCTTTCGAGAAGTTTGGAGGAGAAAGAGAGTAAGGAGATGGGACGTAAGTTGTTGAGATTGGTGGGGTCCAGTGAGGGCTTTTTAAGTATGGGGGTGACTAGCGCATGTTTTAGAGAGTTTGGGAAGATGCCACAAGAGAGGGAGAGGTTGAAAATGTGAGTTAGAGAGTGTAGAATTGAGTCAGAGGGTGAGCTTAGCATTTGCGAGGGAACAGGATCCAGGGGGCAGGTGGTTAGATGAGCGCTAGATAAAAGTTTAGCAACCTCAGTAATAGTAGCAGGGTTGAATGAGGGAAGTAATGATTGTATCTGTGGACATGGGGTGTTGCATGGGGGAGGTTTTTGCGCATTGGTGATCTCCTCATGAATTGTATGAATCTTAGTTTTGAAGTGATTGGCAATCTCCTGGGCAGTGAGTGAGTTGGTGGGTGGAGGCAGTGGAGGACAGAGTAGAGCGTTGAAGGTAGAGAAGAGTTGACGTGGACTGGATGAGAAGGTGTTAATGAGTGTGATAAAGTAGGTCTGTTTGGCAGTGTGAAGGCATGAGTAGTATTTTAGGAGGGCAGATTTATATTGTGTGAAGTCTTCCTGGGTCTTAGTCTTATGCCACAGGCGCTCAAGAGCACGGCTACGTTTTCTGAGACTTCTGGTGTCATCTGTTTGCCAGGGTTGTAGCAGTCAGGGCCTAATTCTGCGTGTAGTGAGGGGGCAAACTTGTCTAGGGAGGAAGACAGTGAGCTGTTGTAGATGAAAGTAGCTAGGTTGGGGCAGGACAGAGGTGAGATTTTGTCATAGAGGTGATCAGTAGCAGAGTAGAGAAGAGAAGGGTTGAGGTGGCGAAGGTTTCTACGTGTAACTGTTAGGCGGTTGTAGGGAGAAGAGGTGGAAGACAGGGAGAGAGCAAAACTAACAAGGTGGTGATCAGAGAGTGGGAGTGGATTGTTGGAAAGGTTGCACGGAGTGCACAGATAGGAGAAGACAAGGTCAAGGGTGTTGCCGTTGGAGTGGGTAGGAGCCTGTATCCATTGCTTCAGGTCAAGCGATGAGGTTAGACTGAGAAGTTTAGAAGTAATAGTAGTGTTAGTGTTAACAGGGATGTTGAAGTCCCCAAGAATAATTGTGGGGGTTTCAGAAAAGAGAAAGTAGGGTAGCCAGGCAGAGAAGTCAATATTCTCTGTTATATTCTTTCTATTCTTTTCTTTTCTATTGTTTTTTTCTGTTCTATTCTTTTCTATTCTATTTTTTTATTTTCTATTCTTTTCTATTCCATTCTATTTGAATTCAAATTTATTCTATTCAAAATTAGATTTTTGGAAGATGTTTATATTTTTTCTATTCTATTTTATTCTATTTTTATTTTCTATTCTACTCTATTCTTTTCTATTCTATTCAAATTCAAATTTATTTTATTCAAATGTTGGGAAATGGTTATATTATTTTATTTTCTATTCTATTATTTTCTATTCTATTTTTTATTCTATTCTATTCCTTTATTTTCTATTCTATTCTGTTCTATTTTCTTTTCTATTTTGTTCTGTTTTACTATATCTTTTTATTTTCTATTACTTTTTTTTTTTCTATGTTATTATTTTCTATTCTATTAAGTTCTATTCTTTTCTTCTCTATTCTATTCTTTTTGATTCTATTCCTTTATTTTTTATTCTATTTTTTTCTCTTTGGAAATTTGAATTTGATTTGAAAACTATTCCAATTCAATTTGAAAACTATTTGAATTTGCTTAAATTCATTACTATTGAAATTTGGAAATTCAGATATATCCGAATTACCGAATAACGAAAAATTAATCCGAATTTCAATTTGGAACTAAACGAACCACACATGTCTACACCTGAGCTTGCGCCACTGTGAAATCTTATATACCTGTTAGTATCCTGACCTTTAGGTACAGGGAAAATTGCAAGTTATGCCTGCAAACAAATAGCACAATATTTCTATTGGTTTAATGTGAATGCCAGCACTAACAAGACTTTCTATGTACAGTTACTGTGCTGGCATAGTCTGTGCACATTAGTGTTTGACATGCAATTGCTTAAATGATAGAACAAGAATGAGTTTTTTTTTATCATTATTTATGTTATTTACTTTTATATGTATATATTTGCACATTAATTCCTTTTACACTGCAAACTCCGTTATACATTTGACATTATCTATATATCAACTGCATAAATAATATAGAAATGTTACCCATTAATATACGGAGTTAAATGCCACCTTGCTACATTGCTGCAGCACCTCTTTGTGCCGAAAACTGAATTCTATAGCTCATTATGTTTATCTTGCTGATACGAATGTACATATGTTTGAATTACTAACATCTTCTACCTGTTTTTGTAAGAAAACTGAAAAACTTAAATTAAAAAGTCTTAAAAAAAGAAAGTACAAAATGTATGTTGACAATATGAACTGTGTATACAATGCAAGGGATATGTGGGTACCTGAGAAAAGATCAAATAGACCTTAACATTAAATATGGGATCTACAATTGCTGTCTTGGTTTTAAATCCACCATATTAATCCTTGTTTTCATTCAAGGATCAAGATGCTTGTGATTCAAATAACAAGTCATCAATGGCAGTTTCCATATTTCTATACTAAAAGCTTTTTGTTGGGTACCAGGTACCCTAACTATTGTACCCAAGGCCAGACATAAGTTGCTTAGGTCATAAATTGTCAAAAGCAAAATTCAGTACAGATGGGCTGTAGACATACAAATACAATTATTGTTCTCAATAAGCAATGAGACACATATGGTGTTTAATGTAGGAAATCCCATCATCTGCAGTGAAGCCCTATGCTTGTCACCTGACCCAGTCATGTGTTACTAATGATTACTTATAAGGGCCCTCTTTGGGGTGGCTGGGAAATCTTTCAAGTCTGAACTCTGAGAGCCCTATGTAAAGTAACAGGAAGTCACAAATACATCTGCTTTAGCATAATCAAAAGCCACATTACTGATTTTTTGTTGTTCTTTAAGATTCTCTCTCAATATCCCAATGCATTGACGTATCCTGTACATTGAAGTACACCATCTTCAACCCATGTTTCCTTTCCAGGACAGGAGAAATACATCAAGCAATCGCAAAGGGCATAGTTGGTTCTTCCACATCATCAGAAAAGCATTACTTCTATCACAGCCTCATCAGATTTGTCCCCACACCCAGCACCCCTTGCATACTGCCAAGGATTTGTTTAGACATCATGCTGCTCTAGGTTCACCATAAAGATAACCCTTTTGTACAAGTTTTACCCTTAGGCCAGCCATACATGGTGCAAATGTCTTTCCTGCAACCATGGGTTGCAGGAAAGAAATTTGCACAATTTCCCTATCAACACAGACAGTGCTGACAGGGGAGTCAGCAATTGTCTTCTCCTAAAGGAGGAGCAGGGGCGGGTGGGGGAAGCCATCCCCTCTGGGATAAGACAATGATAATGGAAGGTAAAACCCAGCATGCTGCTTGTACCCAAGTTGATTGATTGACCTACTTGGTAACGAAGGGAGGACGCTACAAATATGCAGTGTGGGACTTTACATATGCCTCTAAGAACATAGAATGGCAAAAGTATAATAAAAAAGATATATGTTCTTAGAGGCATATGTAAAGTCCTGCACTATATATTTGTAGTGTCCTCCCCCTTTTTTGAAAAATTGTTTATGGGATGATGCTAATGAGAACATTTTCTGCATTAATGGATTCATCCTCAGCCCACACCACATTACATACTAATCTACTTGGTACATTCAGCCTGCCCATTAACAGTTTGAATCTTGGCCAGTTCCTGCTGAACCGGCTGAGATTTGAACCATGTATGGCCTTAGTGTTATCTTGTCTCATATAGTTAGTTTAGTAACATGCTGTCTGCAGTTAACGCAAACATTTTTTGTACCTGCACAGACCATCAAACAACGGAAAGGAAAGATGTTTTTCTATTTCCTGAACAACAAAGAGCTTTGTCTCCTCCACCCCCATTTCTATACAGTTATCTTTGTTAATGCTGCAGCAGATATGCAAAAGTGAACAGAAGTTGGAGACAGAATAAAGAAAATGCTATCATACTATTTAAATTATGAGGTTTAAGCTGGCTACACACTATACCATTTTGTACAACTTTCCTTTAGATTTACCAAAAACCATATAATATGAGGTCAAAGCTAAACACTTTCAAATCCTATGCAATTAGGCAGGCCCTTGCACTACATAGATGAAGGCAAAGATAAAGGAAATTAAACAACATGAATTAATTATTGTGTATTCAGCTTTAGTGCTGCTCCTTCTATCCCTACTACTCTAGGCACTGGACCACAAGTAGCATTATGGTAAATATAGCTCAGTTTACTGCCTAATTACGATTTTGGGGGTTATTTACTAAAGGAAAATCCACCTTGCACTACAAGTGCACTGCAAGTGCACTTGGAAACGCAGTCGCTGTAGATCCGAAGGGGACACGAAAGGAAAATAAAAAACAGCATTTTTGCTTGTACATAATTGGATTATAAAATCAGCAGAGCTTCCCCTCATTTCAGATCTATGCCTCAGATTTACAGCGAAAGTGGATTTGCCTTTCGTAAATAACCCCCTTTGTCTCTAGGTCAACATTCCCAGAGCATGCAATAAGGTATAAAACCTGGTGCACATTTTTTAAAGTCTTGTTAGTGTAATCTTGACTTTCAGGTACATCTATGCCACCTAGATCATTTCAAAAGCACTCCTCTAAAATTGTACATTTTATCCCAGAACTCCATGTGGAAATATGAAAAACATGTAACTGTTAACAAACAATTGTATGTGTTTTATTAAATAAAGTCAGATTGGCTTTCTGTTTAGAAAAGGTAACTTACACTGATGCTACAGAAATGCTTCTAAAAAAAAAAAATCTTTCAAGCCAGTAAGAGTATTTATCCTAGAATACCAATTATGAAATGACCGTATCAGTGTCTCCTACTGAGTGACTTAGTGGAAATTTCAGAGATGTTAGAGGAGGCACAGGGTGTGCTACTAAGCTACAATCAGATTTATTTGACTTAAATGTCTCTATCCAAGTCAATTTGACAAATAAGAATGCCCTTCATAGGATCACTTCCTTCCAATAATATAAATATATTCCTTCAGGGTGAAAGAAATGTGCTATATTTGTAGGTTACAAATCCATAAAACTCTTGTCTTCACATTCATTTTCGATCATCTAATTTCTCGGCTTAGAGTATTTGATGAAACTGAAATTTTATTATTCCGACCAAGAAGAACCAGCCATAGTTATACAGATAAAATGCATATGAATCACTGCAAAATTATGTTCAAACACTGGTGTCATTTTTTATTAGTATAAATGATGACTTTATTCCTCTGTGTAAATCTTTTTCTATTAGTTTATGACAGGCCATAGAGTACATTTAGATGTGACTTATCAAACCTCTCATGTTTCTGCAAAATGTGTACGGATCTCTGCTTTTATCATTTAAGTATTGATTTATCAGAACATTTAATGAATTAATGACAAATTCTATGGGGATAAAATAACAACACTTTTTGCTGGCAATCTATTTTCTTTGTAAAGCAGCCAATTTATCAAGATAACAAAGTGAAGCACAGTGGCTAAATTGTAAGTACTTACGCGTTTTCATAATGAGAATGCTGTTCAAACATCTCAAGGTGTCCATGTTATTATAACTTAGCTATTTTGTCTTTACTTTTATTAAAGGAAAACTACACCAAACACATCAGGGTGGATGGAAACTCAATTTGAAAAATTATGAGAATGGTGGCAACTTCAGATCTCCTATTGAAAAGGCTATCTTTAAGAAGGTTGAGCACTTCTGATCCCAACTGTCAGCATGAGGACAGTCTTTATTTTAGAGCCCGTTCATATGCGTGGTAACAGTGGCAAAGCTAGACATTGTTTCACCCAGGGCAAATAATCAGTTTGGCTCCCCCCATAACGGGACAATATTAGGCAGGAAAGTGAGAAACTCCCAGGCCATAGCTGTTCATTCAGCTGTCTGTCCCCTCCCCACATTCTCCTTTGGTCCCCCTGTGCTCCTCTGGTCCCCCCTTCACCTCTGTTCCCCTCTGCTCCTCTAGTACCCTCCTGCTCCTCTGGTCCCACACATGCTCCTCTGGTGCCCCATGCTCCCCTGGTCACCCACATGCTCCTCTGTTCCCCCCTGCTCCTCTATTCCCCCCATGCTCCTCTGTACCCCCCTGCTCCTCAGTACCCCTGTGCTTCTCTGGTCCCCCCCATGCTTCTCTGGTCCCCCGTGCTCCTCCACATGCTCCTCTGGTCCCCCGTGCCTCTCTGGTCCCTGCTGGGCTCCTCTGGTCCCCCACATGATCATCTGGTCCCCTGTGCTCCTCTGGTCCCCATATGCTCCTTTGGTCCCCCCTGTGCTCCTCTGGTCCATCACATGCTCCTCTGGTCCCCCACATGCTCCTCTGGTCCCCTGTGTTCCTCTTGTCCCCCACATGCTCCTCTGTTCCCTCCCTGCTCCTCTGGTCCCCCTGCTCCTCTGGTCCCCCACATGCTCCTCTGGTCCCCCATGCTCCTCTGTTACCCCAAGTGCTTCTCTGGTCCTCCATGCTCCTCTGGTTGCCCCATGCTCCTGCTCCTCTGGTCCCCAACATGCTCCTCTGGTCCCCGTGCTCCTCTTGTCCCCCACATGCTCCTCTGGTCCCCCTGTGCTCCCCTGGTCCCCCTCTTGCTCTTCTGGTCCTCAACATGCTCCTCTGGTCCCCCACATGCTCCTCTGTCCCCCCTGCTCCTCTGCCCCCCCATCTCCTCTAGTTCACATGCTACTCTGTCCTCCCCTGCTCCTTTGCCCCCCATTCTCCTCTGGTCACCCCTGCTCCTCTGTTCCCCCATGCTCCTCTGGTCCCCCACATGCTCCTCTGGTGTGCTCCTCTGGTCCCCTACATGCTCCTCTAGTCCCCTGTGCTCCTCTGGTCCCCCACTTGCTTCTCTGCCTCCCCATGCTCCTCTGGTACCCCCCCATGCTCCTCTGGTCCTCTGTGCTCCTCTGATCCCCCACATGCTCCTCTGGTCCTCCACATGCTTTTCTGGTCCCCACATGTTCCTCTGGTTCCCCCTGCTCCTCTGGTTCCCATGCTTCTCTGGTTCCCATACTCCTCTGGTCCCCCATGTGCTCCTCTGTCCCCCCTGCTTCTCTGCCCCCCCATGCTCCTCTGGTCCCATGCTCCCCTGGTTCCCATCATGCTCCTCTGGTCCCCTCCCTGCTTCTCTGGTCCCCCCGCAGTGCTCACCTCCTCTCCCTGGCTAGCTGAGGATCATGTCTTTATTCAGCCCATCCTACTGCACAGCTAGCCAGGGAGAGGAGGTGAGCTTCTCTGTTCCCCCCTGCTCCTTTATTCCCCCCATGCTCCTCTGGTCACCCCTGCTCCTCTCTTCCCCCATACTCCTCTGGTCCCCAACATACTCCTCTGGTCCCCTGTGCTCCTCTGGTCCCCCGTGCTCCTCTGGTCCCCCACATGCTTCTCTGTTCCAAATGCTCCTCTGGTACCCCCCATGCTCCTCTGGTCCCCTGTGCTCCTCTGATCCCCCACATGCTCCTCTGGTCCTCTACATGCTTCTCTGCTCCCACACATGCTCCTCTGGTCCCCCCTGCTCCTCTGGTTCCCATGCTCCTCTGGTCCCCCATGTGCTCCTCTGTCCCCCCTGCTTCTCTGTTTCCCCCCATGCTCCTCTGGTCCCATGCTCCCCTGGTCCCCCCATGCTCCTCTGGTCCCCTACCTGCTTCTCTGGCCCCCCCGCAGTGCTCACCTTCTCTCCCTGGCTAGCTGTGGATCATGTTTCTATTCAGCCCATCCTACTGCACAGCTAGCCAGGGAGAGGAGGTGAGCGCTGCAGGGGGGCCAGAGAAGAGGGGGTGGGGGGTGGCGGTCCACTAGCAGGTGGTAGAGTTGGAGAAGCAGATGCAAGAGGATTGGTACCAGCTGTTGAAGCCTAATTCTTTTAAAATGGTAGTAAAGTCAAAAAGTTTACTACGCTTTAATCATTTTTTAATTTCCAAAGACGAAGTACAACCATAAAATTTTTTATTGCTGTCTGTGCCCCCATGTTGAAGATTTCCCCTCACCTTCTCTTCTGGTAATAGGGTGTAACAGGGACATGAAGTACTGAGAAATAAGAAATTCCCCTAATGGGGATACATACTACAGTAAAACTCGACACATTTAAATATTAGCCATCACTAGTAAGAAGACTGTAAGAAAATGACAGAAATGTGCTGCCATCCCAACATTAGGAATATAATAAACTTTTTCTGCAAATAATTAAGTTCCCTTTTTGCCCATGATGATTTCCATGTTTAAAGGGTATCTATGGTCAAAATGTAAAATCATATATTCATTTCCCATTGTATTTTGATTATTTCTATCCTACTTCCATTACTCTGAAAGGTCTTGAAGTTTGTTAATTTACTTTGTGAAGAACACTACATAGTGAAGAACCACACATATTTAATTATTTGAATTCTGTGTCACTATTTACTATGCCCTATGAGTAGGCACTGCTGTGTCACAAATTTCACTGAGAGGTGCTAAGAGGAGGAGTTTAGGAGGCAGAGTCAGTACAGGAATCATTGCTTGAAGGCAGCAAGGTACCATGGGATCTATAGTTCTTACAAAGTAAAAGTAATCAGCAGAGGAGAAGCTGCAAAGCATGCAAGGAATCCAGGAAATAATGGAAAGAGATGGTTAGCAGACAGGTAACATGAAAAAGAGATTTTTCAGGCAATCTTTTATAGGTTTGTCAAAAATAACTATTGTTTGTATTGGCATTACAGTGCGGATGTCACAAAATGAAATATAGTAAAAAGTGTACTAAAGCGCTGATATGAAATAGTAAATAAATAAATAAGTGACAAATACTAGAAGATGACCAAATAATATAGCTGCAATTATTGTGTATGTGAATTGATATCACACAAAAAGTGTTGTATATATTCAAAATGTATAATGCGCTAATATGAAATTTGAAAAAGTCACGTGTCTAGTGATGAAACCGGTCGGGAGGAGCCAGTGACGAGCAGTGCTCTATGTACACTGTTGGCGTGTGAGGAGATCCCAGCTGTTAGCTGAATGCAACTGACCTTACCATATGCGATTTATTCTGCTGAAAAGTGTGAATGAAATTTTTTACCCTTATTATATAGGGATTACATATCACACTGCCTGCACAGTGGTCTTTCTTTCTTTGTTGTTTCATACTGCGGAAGTTCTTTGAAAGCCAGAAGCCAGCCCATGATAATGAGCAGCTGAATATATGAGCAAGCCAGCTATCACTGGGGATTACTCATTGAAACCTGTCTATTAGGGATGAGCCGAACACCCCCCGGTTCGGTTCGCACCAGAACCTGCGAACGGACCGAAAGTTCGCACGAACGTTAGAACCCCATTGACGTCTATGGGACTCGAACGTTCAAAATCAAAAGTGCTCATTTTAAAGGCTAATTTGCATGGTATTGTCCTAAAAAGGGTTTGGGGACCCGGGTCCTACCCCAGGGGACATGTATCAATGCAAAAAAAACTTTTAAAAACGGCCGTTTTTTCGGGAGCAGTGATTTTAATGATGCTTAAAGTAAAAAAAAAAAAAAAGTGAAATATTCCTTTAAATATCGTACCTGAGGGGTGTCTATAGTATGCCTGTAAAGTGACGCGTGTTTCCCGTGTTTAGAACAGTCCCTGCACCAAATGTCATTTTTAAAGGAAAAAATCTCATTTAAAACTGCTTGCGGGTTTAATGTAATGTCGGGTCCTGGCAATATGGATGAAAATCAGTGAGACAAACGGCATGGGTACCCCCCAGTCCATTACCAGGCCCTTTGGGTCTTGTATGGATATTAAGGGGAACCCCGCACCCAAATTAAAATAAGGAAAGGTGCTCTATGTACACTGTTGGCGTGTGAGGAGATCCCAGCTGTTAGCTGAATGCAACTGACCTTACCATATGCGATTTATTCTGCTGAAAAGTGTGAATGAAATTTTTTACCCTTATTATATAGGGATTACATATCACACTGCCTGCGCAGTGGTCTTTCTTTCTTTGTTGTTTCATACTGCGGAAGTTCTTTGAAAGCCAGAAGCCAGCCCATGATAATGAGCAGCTGAATATATGAGCAAGCCAGCTATCACTGGGGATTACTCATTGAAACCTGTCTATTAGGGATGAGCCGAACACCCCCCGGTTCGGTTCGCACCAGAACCTGCGAACGGACCGAAAGTTCGCACGAACGTTAGAACCCCATTGACGTCTATGGGACTCGAACGTTCGAAATCAAAAGTGCTCATTTTAAAGGCTAATTTGCATGGTATTGTCCTAAAAAGGGTTTGGGGACCCGGGTCCTACCCCAGGGGACATGTATCAATGCAAAAAAAACTTTTAAAAACGGCCGTTTTTTCGGGAGCAGTGATTTTAATGATGCTTAAAGTAAAAAAAAAAAAAAGTGAAATATTCCTTTAAATATCGTACCTGAGGGGTGTCTATAGTATGCCTGTAAAGTGACGCGTGTTTCCCGTGTTTAGAACAGTCCCTGCACCAAATGTCATTTTTAAAGGAAAAAATCTCATTTAAAACTGCTTGCGGGTTTAATGTAATGTCGGGTCCTGGCAATATGGATGAAAATCAGTGAGACAAACGGCATGGGTACCCCCCAGTCCATTACCAGGCCCTTTGGGTCTTGTATGGATATTAAGGGGAACCCCGCACCCAAATTAAAATAAGGAAAGGTGTGGGGCCACCAGGCCCTATATACTCTGAACAGCAGTATACAGGCTGTAGGTTTGTTGTTAAGTAGAATCTCTTTGTAATTTTGAACGGGTACATTTTTAACGTGTTTAGCTCCAGCCAAAAAATCTTTTTTAAGCTTTTTGGAAAACATAGGGAAGGGTTATCACCCCTGTGACATTTGTTTTGCTGTCTTTCCTCCTCTTCAGAAGATTTCACCTCACTTTTTGTCCCAATGGATTGGAAAGCATCAGTGGAAAGGAGAAATGTTTTTCCCATATTAACTCTTACAGGAGAGAATTTCCCTTCCTAGGGGTAGATTTATTCTCACTTCCTGTTGTCTCCTTCCGTTTGCAAGTAGGAGTCGTTTGTAAGTTAGTTGTTTGAAAGTAGGGTCCTGCCCTATATACTCAGCAGAAATTTGGGCCTTAGGTGTTGCTGTGGCCACAACACTGTAAGCCCTCACAGGGCTCTGCTGTGAAATATTAGATCAAGAATTGTAATTACATGCCCCTGTTGAACAGGAGCTGAAAAATTAGGCCTTAGGCACTGGTGCTGGTGCCACAACACTGCAACCCCTCACAGACACTCTAGTTGGAATGCAGGAACGAGCCCTGCTGCAAAGTATTGCATCAAAAATTGTAATTACACGCCCCTGTTAAACAAGGGCTGAAAAATTGGGCCTTAGGCACTGGTGCTGGTGCCACAACACTGCAACCCCTCACAGACACTCTAGTTGGAATGCAGGAACGAGCCCTGCTGCAAAGTATTACATCAAAAATCGTAATTACACGCCCCTGTTAAACAGGGGCTGAAAAATTGTGCCTTAGGCACTGGTGGTGGCGCCCAGAACCAAAAATGCTCTTACAAGCTATCAGCGTGATGATTGAGGAGGAAGAGGATAATTACTCAGGAATAGTCACTCAGCATCAGCATAGGCAGTCTTTGAAGGGATCTGAGATTTCAAAAAAAATTATTCAGTTACATCAGCATCAGGTGCTTGGTAGCTGGTGGTGATCCAAGACTCATTCATTTTTATGAAGGTCAGTCGATCGACCGAGTCAGTGGACAGACGCACCCTGTGATCGGTTACCACGCCTCCAGCAGCACTGAATGTGCATTCCGAAAGAACGCTGGATGCAGGACAGGCCAGTAGCTCAATTGCATACTGTGCAAGCTCTGGCCAGTGATCCATCCTCAAGACCCAGTAACCCAGAGGATTTTCGGTGGGAAAGGTGTCCAAGTCTGATCTTGCCCCTAGGTATTCCTGCACCATGTAAAACAGACACTGGCGATGGTTGCTGGAACCGATCATACCTTGGGGCTGCGGACCAAAAAATTGTCTGAACGCATCGGTCAGACGGCCACCTTCTCCACCACTCCTTCTTTGACTGACCGAAGCCTCAGCAACACGTTGTCCAGAAACAGGAGTTTGTACCCTCCCAGTCTCTGGGAACGCGTTGCACAGACCTTTCTGCAAGGCCTCCCGAAGATGTTTCATCCTCTGCTCCCTCTGCGATGGCAAGATAAGGTCCGCAACCTTACCCTTGTAACGTGGATCAAGGAGGGTTGCCAGCCAGTATTGGCCCTTCTCCTTGATACCACGAATACGAGGATCCTTACGCAGGCTTTGCAGGATCAGGGATCAATGCGCCGTGAAACTTAGGTAACGTCCCTGTCCATGCCTGCTGGACCATGAGTCAGCGGTAATATGCACCTTACCGCTGACCGCCCTGTCCAGCGAGGCATGGACATTGCCTTCCACATGCTGGTAGAGAGCCGGAATCGCCTTCCGTGAGAAAAAGTGGCGTTTGGGTACCTGCCACTGAGGAACTGCACATTCCACAAACTCACGGAAGGGGGCAGAGTCTACCAACTGAAAAGGCAGCAGTTGAAGTGCTAGCAATTTTGCCAAGCTAGCATTCAACCGCTGGGCATGTGGATGGCTGGGAGCAAACTTCTTTCGGCGGTGCAGCAGCTGGGGCAGGGAAATTTGCCTGGTACAATCTGATGTCGGTGTACCAAAATCAGATTGCCCACAAGTACGTGGCTGTGACACACCTAATTCTACACCTTCATTCCTCTCAGTGCAGGTCTCAGAGAGGACTGAAGGTCTAGTGGGGTTGGAAATCTCAGCTGATGAGGAGCAAGCAGAGGTCCTCTTTGTTCTTTGGTGTGGGTCTTTTAGATACGCTTGCCAACGAACTGCATGGCAGGTCAACATATGTCTGGTCAAGCATGTGGTACCCAAGCGGGAGATGTTTTGGCCACGCGAGATACGCTTGAGACATATGTTGCAAATAGCAGCGGTGCGATCTGATGCACTCGTCTCAAAAAAGGCCCACACCAAAGAACTTTTTGAATAACGCGCAGAGACTGCAGCGCCCTGCACATGTGGAGCTTTGGGGTGTGATGCAGTCAATGTGCTGCCCTTAGGCTGGCCCCTGGAGGGCATCCTGCCTCGTTGGTGATGTGCCGCCTCCTCCTCCTCCTCCTCTCTCCTATCAGGCACCCACGTTGAGTCAGTGACCTCATCATCCCCTCCCTCCTCATCACTGGAGAAAATCTGGCAGTATGCTGCAGCAGGGGGAGCATGACTGCCAGATTGCTGTCCTTCTTGGGCACCCCCTCTGTCCGTGCTCGTGTTACTGCCTTCATCGAGCTCAGTATCATCATCAGAGCCTTCCAAACGCTGGGCATCCTCCTGGAGCATGTACCCAACACTGTGGTCAAACAGTTCGAGGGACTCCTCAGGAGGACATGGTGGGGCTAGGGAAGGAGTCACTGATGACATTGAGCCGAGGGAAGAGGCCGCTGCTTTGCCAGACAAAGTACCCTGGGCATGGGTGAGAGAGGATGAGGAGGATGAGGACGGCTTGGTCATCCACTCGACCAAGTCTTCCGCATGTTGCGGCTCAACATGGCCAGCTGCCGAAAAAAAGGCCAAGCGTGTCCCATGGCCACGTGCTGATGAGGATGCACCGTCTCCACGACCAGCACTAGACACAGAGCCTGCTTGCCCTCTCTTATTGGCTTGTGACTGTCTGCCTCTCCTTCTTGGCCTTCCAGACATACTAATGGCCTGTAGCTGCACTAAGCTGGGATATATATATATATATATATATATATATATATATATATATATATATATGTACTGATACTGCAGCTAGCAAAATCAACTGCCTGCCTGTAGTATGAGAACACCACCAACCTTCTACAGGTAGCTTTAGTTGAACACTGTGAGGTGGACGCACCCCACTAACTTGTAGGTTTAGCAGAACACTGTGAGCAAGACGCACTGCACTAACTGTAAATAGTCTAGCTGCCTGACTGTGGTACTAATAGGATAATCTAATGTTAAGCTAATGTTATTTTCAGAGGGGTGCCCTCCTTAAAAGGACGGATAGCCCCTAACATTATAAATCCCCCCACCCGCCCCTCTTTCTTTCATGACTGGACAGGCTTCTTTCCATGTAGGAAATGCACGGTATGCCAGCATAATGCCGTTAGAACACGCAAAGTCACCGAGTTTGTCTCCACAGTGACAGGTAAAAGATATACCATAAAACCATTTTGCACATGCAGCACGAGATATGTAGTGTATCTCATCACTTGCCCCTGCCGTAAACAGTATATAGGCCGTACCACCAGGACATTTTCGATTAGGGTGGGTGAACACATCGCCCTTATTAAAAGCTGGGACCCCAAACATACGGTCCCGAGACATTACAAGGAATTCCATGGTGGGAATCCTGACGGATCGCAGTTTGTCATTATTGACAAATATACACCACCTTGGAGAGGGGGTGCCAAAACAAGGGGAGTATCCCGCCTCGAAATGTACTGGGCATATGAGCTGCAGACTTTTGCTCCCTTAGGACTTAATGTAGAGGTAGACGTTAATGCTTTTCTAGATGAATCGTAAGGGGCACGAGAAAAACATTTTTATTTATTATTTTTTATTTTATATTCAAATGTATTTACCTAATGACAGCATTCAGTATTGCCCTCTGCATGTTTTCAAATTACTGAGGTCTTAAAATGTAAATAATATATAGACGCATGTGAATCCAGTCCTTTGAATTCATCTCACCGATTATTATATACGGGTTTATACACATGCAATTATTGCATTTTATACTTTATGTTTTAATTTTAATCATATAAATCCACACAAAATTTCATATATTATCTAATTAGTCCAGGTCCCTCACAAAATTATTATGTTATCTCCAGTGAACATATGGCATCAGACGATACACCTGCTTCCGGAATGTAAGCCATTCGCATCAAGGTTATATTTAACTGGTTGTTAAGCTTAGAACCACCAGTGGAACGCAAGCGGTGGGATCTATATGAGAAGGTCCGTGTTCACGCCGTGACGTCACGGCGTCACATCGCGAGATTAACCTAGAGTCGTGACCTGCTGCTAACCATCAGTGGAACGCAAGCAATGAGTTCCACATGAGCATTTCCGCTTCCGTGCCGTGACGCCGTAGCGTCACGTCACGTGATTAACACAGACTCGTCGTCACATAGTGTGGCAGACGAACCTAATTGTACATGAAAGTAAGTTCTTATTGTCAATGCATGTTTTTCTTCACACATTCTCAATTAATACGCTAATGGATCTTAAATAGTTAACATATGGGGAACATTGGGTCTTTGTTTTTGGGTGGTGGAGCGCATAATACACCCACCAAGACGAGGCTTGGAACGCACGCGGGTCCGCCATCTTGGGTAACCCGGAAGTGCAGATTTTGGCAATTGAACGGGCTGGAGTCACATCATAATGAACACAGGGCCTATATTAAGGAGTTGGGCTGCAGTGGAGGGTACCCCTGGACGAAGTCTACTGAGACAAAACGCGTCGGGAGGACTCCACTGCCGCCCCTTTTATATACAAGCGCTTTTTATTTACTTCATCATGTAAGTGTATCTCTTTTTATTTAATAAATACGTTGTCTACGGTATCACGCTATGTAGTCCCTTTTTGTGCCTTTTATGAACCTTGCGTGGAGAGATCCAGCATTGCCTGTGGAGAGGATGCATCACTAGAGCAGCCCGGTTCAGTGTCTCCTGCCAAGATCCTCTCACTATTGCCAGGGTGCAATAAAAGCTTGGTTTGACCCTAACAGCATATGCTGGCTTGGGGTTCAAACCCTCCGGTAAGCTCCCACCTTTTACATCCAAGCACACTGCATGTTTTTGAAGACACAGTGGTGAATAGTGTGATTCATATATGGAATATCCCATCTATTGATGAGACTTTTTAAATGACTGCAGAACATTAATCTCTGAGACTCTTTCTGCTGTATGTTGGTGAAGGCGCTCCTCACCTCACATGTTGGGTAGTGACCCATCCAGTCCCAACTCACTGATTGTCCATTTAACATATTTTCTATTTTCAATTGGATTTATATATGCTACCTTTATTGTTGTACATTATACTTTGGTTATAAGCTATTTTATCAGTTTAAGATATCTTGTCTTAAATAGCGCTACACATTTTTTGTTTATTATCTGTTTATGTGGCAACGATTCTAGTTGTGGTGTTAGCTGCTTATATCTTCTTGACTATTTAGAGTAAGCGCAAATTTGTTGTCGTGAATTTTGGTGTACTTATTTAGAATTACTATTTTTGCCGCTGCTTTGTGGAATCATTCCACTATGGACGTGTTTGACTACCGAGCCTCACGTAGGGTCAACCCTGAGGGAGTATTTATAACAACCAGTAGTGACACGGAGATTGGAGGACTGTTCCTCAGACTTAAAAATGTTATGACAACCGAGCTTCATTTGCAATGGGACTTGGTCTTTTTACAGCAATATATTACAGAACAAATGGTCCCTAGAAGCCTCCGTTGGGAAGTCCAACCCCAACAAGGGGAAACAGATCTGGACTCATGGTTCAAATATTTCAATGATGCAGGCATCAACTTTCTACAGTTACTTATAACTAAGAAAAGTATTAGACTCCAGACCATAGATAGAGAAATTAAGGATCTGAAGGATAAACTTTCAATCCATAAGAATTCTCAGGAGTATAATTCCCTTTCCTCTAACCTTTTGGTACATTTAGAGAAAGAGGAACGAGACCAAAAGATAAAAAAACAAAAGAAATACTCCAGGGATGTAGGAGATTACAAGAACCGTACAGTATTTGGTTGGCAAAAACTTCTGCAGGTTAACCCACCTATGGAGGTCTCCTCCAATACCACCGAGGGTACGACTCTAACAGGCAGTCTTCCAACTCTGAACGCCACCACTATACTATCCCAGCCCACGGGTGCCCACTCTCAGAGTTATGGTCCCCAGAGAAGTGGAACAAAACGTGGTGGGGTATCCCATGTATCTCAGCCGCGGGTACAGCATTATAACCCTCAAACTCCCCATAGAGGTAGAAATAACTTGAGAGGAAGGAGGGGAGGCAGAGGTACTACCCATAATAGGATGCAATATTCAGACACTCACTCTCAACATGTTCCATACCATCCTTCCCCCAGACAATATAGATCAGGTCAAGACTTTCAACGGAGAGATGAATCTTACCATCATTACTCCTCCCCTATACGCACCCAAAATAGGTTCTCACCCCTTAGGGACATCTACAGCCCTGAACGTAGAAGAGATGACTACGATCAATCTCCATATATACATAACCCCTATACACATGGGAATCATTTTTTTCGCGGGGCCCCACATTCAAGAAAACGAGGCCCAGATCAAAGAGAGGGTGTAGAGGGGGGAGGAGAGTACAAAGAAGAAAAAAGACAAAGACTATGAAAGGCCAAGGGGTCTATAACTTAAGCTCTCAAACCCTCACGGAAGCAGAACTGTCCCTATTAGATAAAGGTCTTAAGTACGCTCCCCCAAAAAACTTGATAAATTCCATACATTCATGGATGTTCATAAATACATCCGTAAGGTTAATATACAGAGGTATTTGGTATCTAATCCAGTACGTACTGATTATCCAGCAGCTACTTCAGGAGCCGTTCATTCAGGTTTATCCAATCCTTCTCTATTCTCCCCCCCGGTCCCTATAGCGCCGGCCGTAAAAATCTTCAGGGACCTCGTCCTACATGATCTAGCCAGACTACCAATTAAACGCACTTACCATCCTCCACTGTTAAAAGGGGGTTTGGAGTCTCTGTGTGCACGCAAAGACTTGGTGGTCCGCCCAGCAGATAAAGGGGGTGGCATAGTGATTTTGGACAAGAGCCAATATGAAGCAGAAATGCATCGCATTTTAAACGAACCAGGGACTTATCGGCTGTTACCTAATAATCCTACACACAATTATAAACAGAAATTACATCAGCTTGTTTCAAAAGGCTATGAATCAAGGATCCTGAACAAAAGAGAGAGAGACTTTCTGATTCCCACAGCACCTCGAATCCCCACTATATATTATCTGCCGAAAGTCCATAAGGATCCAGTTTGCCCCCCCGGCAGACCAATTGTAAGTGGCATAAATTCCATTACTGCCAGAGTAGGTAAATATATAGATTTTTTCCTACAGCCTCTAGTAAAGAAAACGCCTTCATATTTGAAAGACACCAGCTCTACAATCAGACTCCTTGAAAACATCACTTTACAGGATGGTTACATCATGGCTACGGCCGACGTGGCATCATTGTACACGTGCATACCACACGATAAGGGCATTGATGCCGTCAAATATTTTTTGTCTCAGGAACACTCTCTGGCTGCTTTTCAATGTGATTACCTCGTTGAGTTACTAGAGTTCGCGGCAAAACACAATTACTTTTGGTTTAACCATAACTTTTATCTCCAACAACGGGGAGTTGCCATGGGGGCGAAGTTCGCGCCTAGCCTCGCGAACTTGTTTATGGCGAAGTGGGAGGAGGATGTCGTCTATGTCCATGAAACCAGTTCTCTGGTTTTGTGGACTAGATACATAGACGACATCCTTCTCCTATGGAATGGCACCATGGAAACACTCGATGAATTTTTCGTGGGTTTGAACGCCAATGACAGAGGTATATCCCTGTCCTATGAAGCTAGCGAAACTAAAATTCACTTTTTGGACCTACAGATAGAGATCATCAATAAAGAATTTAGATTCAGCACATACTTTAAGCCCACAGACCGCAACGGGTTTATTCCTGTTGACAGCTGTCATCATGTTTCATGGCTAGATGCTGTCCCTCGGAGCCAGTTTTTGAGACTCCGACGGAATTGTACCGAAACGGAGGTATTTCTTGAACGTGCCAGAATTCTAAAATCTAGGTTTGTAGATAAGGGTTATGACACGAATGGCCTAGATCAAGAGATCCAAAGAACGATCAACATCGATAGGAAATCCCTACTGGAAATCAAACCTAAAAGAGAGTCGGACGGGAAGTTTAAGTGGGCCATGTTAACCACTTTTTCAACACAATACAGACAAATCAAAAACATCATGAGGAAACATTGGGGCGTCTTAAAGCAAGATAGTATTCTGGGTCCACTCATCCCAGGAGAAGCTAATGTTATTTTCAGAGGGGTGCCCTCCTTAAAAGGACGGATAGCCCCTAACATTATAAATCCCCCCACCCGCCCCTCTTTCTTTCATGACTGGACAGGCTTCTTTCCATGTAGGAAATGCACGGTATGCCAGCATAATGCCGTTAGAACACGCAAAGTCACCGAGTTTGTCTCCACAGTGACAGGTAAAAGATATACCATAAAACCATTTTGCACATGCAGCACGAGATATGTAGTGTATCTCATCACTTGCCCCTGCCGTAAACAGTATATAGGCCGTACCACCAGGACATTTTCGATTAGGGTGGGTGAACACATCGCCCTTATTAAAAGCAGGGACCCCAAACATACGGTCCCGAGACATTACAAGGAATTCCATGGTGGGAATCCTGACGGATCGCAGTTTGTCATTATTGACAAATATACACCACCTTGGAGAGGGGGTGCCAAAACAAGGGGAGTATCCCGCCTCGAAATGTACTGGGCATATGAGCTGCAGACTTTTGCTCCCTTAGGACTTAATGTAGAGGTAGACGTTAATGCTTTTCTAGATGAATCGTAAGGGGCACGAGAAAAACATTTTTATTTATTATTTTTTATTTTATATTCAAATGTATTTACCTAATGACAGCATTCAGTATTGCCCTCTGCATGTTTTCAAATTACTGAGGTCTTAAAATGTAAATAATATATAGACGCATGTGAATCCAGCCCTTTGAATTCATCTCACCGATTATTATATACGGGTTTATACACATGCAATTATTGCATTTTATACTTTATGTTTTAATTTTAATCATATAAATCCACACAAAATTTCATATATTATCTAATTAGTCCAGGTCCCTCACAAAATTATTATGTTATCTCCAGTGAACATATGGCATCAGACGATACACCTGCTTCCGGAATGTAAGCCATTCGCATCAAGGTTATATTTAACTGGTTGTTAAGCTTAGAACCACCAGTGGAACGCAAGCGGTGGGATCTATATGAGAAGGTCCGTGTTCACGCCGTGACGTCACGGCGTCACATCGCGAGATTAACCTAGAGTCGTGACCTGCTGCTAACCATCAGTGGAACGCAAGCAATGAGTTCCACATGAGCATTTCCGCTTCCGTGCCGTGACGCCGTAGCGTCACGTCACGTGATTAACACAGACTCGTCGTCACATAGTGTGGCAGACGAACCTAATTGTACATGAAAGTAAGTTCTTATTGTCAATGCATGTTTTTCTTCACACATTCTCAATTAATACGCTAATGGATCTTAAATAGTTAACATATGGGGAACATTGGGTCTTTGTTTTTGGGTGGTGGAGCGCATAATACACCCACCAAGACGAGGCTTGGAACGCACGCGGGTCCGCCATCTTGGGTAACCCGGAAGTGCAGATTTTGGTAATTGAACGGGCTGGAGTCACATCATAATGAACACAGGGCCTATATTAAGGAGTTGGGCTGCAGTGGAGGGTACCCCTGGACAAGGTCTACTGAGACGAAACGCGTCGGGAGGACTCCACTGCCGCCCCTTTTATATACAAGCGCTTTTTATTTACTTCATCATGTAAGTGTATCTCTTTTTATTTAATAAATACGTTGTCTACGGTATCACGCTATGTAGTCCCTTTTTGTGCCTTTTATGAACCTTGCGTGGAGAGATCCAGCATTGCCTGTGGAGAGGATGCATCACTAGAGCAGCCCGGTTCAGTGTCTCCTGCCAAGATCCTCTCACTATTGCCAGGGTGCAATAAAAGCTTGGTTTGACCCTAACAGCATATGCTGGCTTGGGGTTCAAACCCTCCGGCAAGCTCCCACCTTTTACATCCAAGCACACTGCATGTTTTTGAAGACACAGTGGTGAATAGTGTGATTCATATATGGAATATCCCATCTATTGATGAGACTTTTTAAATGACTGCAGAACATTAATCTCTGAGACTCTTTCTGCTGTATGTTGGTGAAGGCGCTCCTCACCTCACATGTTGGGTAGTGACCCATCCAGTCCCAACTCACTGATTGTCCATTTAACATATTTTCTATTTTCAATTGGATTTATATATGCTACCTTTATTGTTGTACATTATACTTTGGTTATAAGCTATTTTATCAGTTTAAGATATCTTGTCTTAAATAGCGCTACACATTTTTTGTTTATTATCTGTTTATGTGGCAACGATTCTAGTTGTGGTGTTAGCTGCTTATATCTTCTTGACTATTTAGAGTAAGCGCAAATTTGTTGTCGTGAATTTTGGTGTAACTTGTAGGTTTAGCTGAACACTGTGAGCAGGACGCACCCCACTAACTTGTAGGTTTAGCAGAACACTGTGAGCAGGACGCACTGCACTAACTGTAAATAGTCTAGCTGCCTGACTGTGGTACTAATAGGATCAAAAGAACACCAGCAATTTTCTTTAAAATACTGTAACAAGACAAGCCTGCCTGTCAGTAAGAAGATAACAGGAACGGATCTAGCTGAACATTGTGAGCAGGACGCACCCCACTAGCTTGTAGGTTTAGCTGAACACTGTGAGGTGGACGCACCCCACTAACTTGTAGGTTTTGCTGAACACTGTGAGCAGCACACACCCCACTAACTTGTAGGTTTAGCAGAACACTGTGAGCAGGACGCACTGCACTAACTGTAAATAGTCTAGCTGCCTGACTGTGGTACTAATAGGATCAAAAGAACACCAGCAATTTTCTTCAGGTAGCTGTATTTACTGTAACAAGACAAGCCTGCCTGTCAGTAAGAAGATAACAGAAACGGATCTAGCTGAACACTGTGAGCAGGACGCACCCCACTAGCTTGTAGGTTTAGCTGAACACTGTGAGGTGGACGCACCCCACTAACTTGTAGGTTTAGCTGAACACTGTGAGCAGGACGCACCCCACTAACTTGTAGGTTTAGCAGAACACTGTGAGCAGGACGCACTGCACTAACTGTAAATAGTCTAGCTGCCTGACTGTGGTACTAATAGGATCAAAAGAACATCAGTAATTTTCTTTAAAATACTGTAACAAGACAAGCCTGCCTGTCAGTAAGAAGATAACAGGAACGGATCTAGCTGAACACTGTGAGCAGGACGCACCCCACTAGCTTGTAGGTTTAGCTGAACACTGTGAGGTGGACGCACCCCACTAACTTGTAGGTTTAGCTGAACACTGTGAGCAGGACGCACCCCACTAACTTGTAGGTTTAGCAGAACACTGTGAGCAGGACGCACTGCACTAACTGTAAATAGTCTAGCTGCCTGACTGTGGTACTAATAGGATCAAAAGAACACCAGCAATTTTCTTTAAAATACTGTAACAAGACAAGCCTGCCTGTCAGTAAGAAGATAACAGGAACGGATCTAGCTGAACACTGTGAGCAGGACGCACCCCACTAGCTTGTAGGTTTAGCTGAACACTGTGAGGTGGACGCACCCCACTAACTTGTAGGTTTAGCTGAACACTGTGAGCAGGACGCACCCCACTAACTTGTAGGTTTAGCAGAACACTGTGAGCAGGACGCACTGCACTAACTGTAAATAGTCTAGCTGCCTGACTGTGGTACTAATAGGATCAAAAGAACACCAGCAATTTTCTTTAAAATACTGTAACAAGACAAGCCTGCCTGTCAGTAAGAAGATAACAGGAACGGATCTAGCTGAACACTGTGAGCAGGACGCACCCCACTAGCTTGTAGGTTTAGCTGAACACTGTGAGGTGGACGCACCCCACTAACTTGTAGGTTTAGCTGAACACTGTGAGCAGGACGCACCCCACTAACTTGTAGGTTTAGCAGAACACTGTGAGCAGGACGCACTGCACTAACTGTAAATAGTCTAGCTGCCTGACTGTGGTACTAATAGGATCAAAAGAACATCAGTAATTTTCTTTAAAATACTGTAACAAGACAAGCCTGCCTGTCAGTAAGAAGATAACAGGAACGGATCCAGCTGAACACTGTGAGCAGGACGCACCCCACTAGCTTGTAGGTTTAGCTGAACACTGTGAGGTGGACGCACCCCACTAACTTGTAGGTTTAGCTGAACACTGTGAGAAGGATGCACCCCGCTAACTTGTAGGTTTAGCAGAACACTGTGAGCAGGATGCACTGCACTAACTGTAAATAGTCTAGCTGCCTGACTGTGGTACTAATAGGATCAAAAGAACACCAGCAATTTTCTTTAAAATACTGTAACAAGACAAGCCTGCCTGTCAGTAAGAAGATAACAGGAACGGATCTAGCTGAACACTGTGAGCAGGACGCACCCCACTAGCTTGTAGGTTTAGCTGAACACTGTGAGGTGGACGCACCCCACTAACTTGTAGGTTTAGCTGAACACTGTGAGCAGCACGGACCCCACTAACTTGTAGGTTTAGCAGAACACTGTAAGCAGGACGCACTGCACTAACTGTAAATAGTCTAGCTGCCTGACTGTGGTACTAATAGGATCAAAAGAACACCAGCAATTTTCTTCAGGTAGCTGTATTTACTGTAACAAGACAAGCCTGCCTGCCAGTAAGAAGATAACAGAAACTGATCTAGCTGAACACTGTGAGCAGGACGCACCACACTAGCTTGTAGGTTTAGCTGAACACTGTGAGGTGGACGCACCCCACTAACTTGTAGGTTTAGCTGAACACTGTGAGCAGGACGCACCCCACTAACTTGTAGGTTTAGCAGAACACTGTGAGCAGGACGCACTGCACTAACTGTAAATAGTCTAGCTGCCTGACTGTGGTACTAATAGGATCAAAAGAACACCAGCAATTTTCTTCAGGTAGCTGTATTTACTGTAACAAGACAAGCTTGCCTGTCAGTAAGAAGATAACAGAAATGGATCTAGCTGAACACTGTGAGGTGGACGCACCCCACTAACTTGTAGGTTTAGCTGAACACTGTGAGCAGGACGCACCCCACTAACTTGTAGATTTAGCAGAACACTGTGAGCAGGACGCACTGCACTAACTGTAAATAGTCTAGCTGCCTGACTGTGGTACTAATAGGATCAAAAGAACACCAGCAATTTTCTTTAAAATACTGTAACAAGACAAGCCTGCCTGTCAGTAAGAAGATAACAGGAACGGATCTAGCTGAACACTGTGAGCAGGACGCACCCCACTAGCTTGTAGGTTTAGCTGAACACTGTGAGGTGGACGCACCCCACTAACTTGTAGGTTTTGCTGAACACTGTGAGCAGCACGCACCCCACTAACTTGTAGGTTTAGCAGAACACTGTGAGCAGGACGCACTGCACTAACTGTAAATAGTCTAGCTGCCTGACTGTGGTACTAATAGGATCAAAAGAACACCAGCAATTTTCTTCAGGTAGCTGTATTTACTGTAACAAGACAAGCCTGCCTGTCAGTAAGAAGATAACAGAAACGGATCTAGCTGAACACTGTGAGCAGGACGCACCACACTAGCTTGTAGGTTTAGCTGAACACTGTGAGGTGGACGCACCCCACTAACTTGTAGGTTTAGCTGAACACTGTGAGCAGGACGCACCCCACTAACTTGTAGGTTTAGCAGAACACTGTGAGCAGGACGCACTGCACTAACTGTAAATAGTCTAGCTGCCTGACTGTGGTACTAATAGGATCAAAAGAACACCAGCAATTTTCTTCAGGTAGCTGTATTTACTGTAACAAGACAAGCTTGCCTGTCAGTAAGAAGATAACAGAAATGGATCTAGCTGAACACTGTGAGCAGGACGCACCCCACTAGCTTGTAGGTTTAGCTGAACACTGTGAGGTGGACGCACCCCACTAACTTGTAGGTTTAGCTGAACACTGTGAGAAGGATGCACCCCGCTAACTTGTAGGTTTAGCAGAACACTGTGAGCAGGATGCACTGCACTAACTGTAAATAGTCTAGCTGCCTGACTGTGGTACTAATAGGATCAAAAGAACACCAGCAATTTTCTTTAAAATACTGTAACAAGACAAGCCTGCCTGTCAGTAAGAAGATAACAGGAACGGATCTAGCTGAACACTGTGAGCAGGACGCACCCCACTAGCTTGTAGGTTTAGCTGAACACTGTGAGGTGGACGCACCCCACTAACTTGTAGGTTTTGCTGAACACTGTGAGCAGCACGGACCCCACTAACTTGTAGGTTTAGCAGAACACTGTAAGCAGGACGCACTGCACTAACTGTAAATAGTCTAGCTGCCTGACTGTGGTACTAATAGGATCAAAAGAACACCAGCAATTTTCTTCAGGTAGCTGTATTTACTGTAACAAGACAAGCCTGCCTGCCAGTAAGAAGATAACAGAAACTGATCTAGCTGAACACTGTGAGCAGGACGCACCACACTAGCTTGTAGGTTTAGCTGAACACTGTGAGGTGGACGCACCCCACTAACTTGTAGGTTTAGCTGAACACTGTGAGCAGGACGCACCCCACTAACTTGTAGGTTTAGCAGAACACTGTGAGCAGGACGCACTGCACTAACTGTAAATAGTCTAGCTGCCTGACTGTGGTACTAATAGGATCAAAAGAACACCAGCAATTTTCTTCAGGTAGCTGTATTTACTGTAACAAGACAAGCTTGCCTGTCAGTAAGAAGATAACAGAAATGGATCTAGCTGAACACTGTGAGGTGGACGCACCCCACTAACTTGTAGGTTTAGCTGAACACTGTGAGCAGGACGCACCCCACTAACTTGTAGATTTAGCAGAACACTGTGAGCAGGACGCACTGCACTAACTGTAAATAGTCTAGCTGCCTGACTGTGGTACTAATAGGATCAAAAGAACACCAGCAATTTTCTTTAAAATACTGTAACAAGACAAGCCTGCCTGTCAGTAAGAAGATAACAGGAACGGATCTAGCTGAACACTGTGAGCAGGACACACCCCACTAGCTTGTAGGTTTAGCTGAACACTGTGAGGTGGACGCACCCCACTAACTTGTAGGTTTTGCTGAACACTGTGAGCAGCACGCACCCCACTAACTTGTAGGTTTAGCAGAACACTGTGAGCAGGACGCACTGCACTAACTGTAAATAGTCTAGCTGCCTGACTGTGGTACTAATAGGATCAAAAGAACACCAGCAATTTTCTTCAGGTAGCTGTATTTACTGTAACAAGACAAGCCTGCCTGTCAGTAAGAAGATAACAGAAACGGATCTAGCTGAACACTGTGAGCAGGACGCACCACACTAGCTTGTAGGTTTAGCTGAACACTGTGAGGTGGACGCACCCCACTAACTTGTAGGTTTAGCTGAACACTGTGAGCAGGACGCACCCCACTAACTTGTAGGTTTAGCAGAACACTGTGAGCAGGACGCACTGCACTAACTGTAAATAGTCTAGCTGCCTGACTGTGGTACTAATAGGATCAAAAGAACACCAGCAATTTTCTTCAGGTAGCTGTATTTACTGTAACAAGACAAGCTTGCCTGTCAGTAAGAAGATAACAGAAATGGATCTAGCTGAACACTGTGAGCAGGACGCACCCCACTAGCTTGTAGGTTTAGCTGAACACTGTGAGGTGGACACACCCCACTAACTTGTAGGTTTAGCTGAACACTGTGAGCAGGACGCACCCCACTTACTTGTAGGTTTAGCAGAACACTGTGGGCAGGACACACTGCACTAACTGTAAATAGTCTAGCTGCCTGACTGTGGTACTAATAGGATCAAAAGAACACCAGTAATTTTCTTTAAAATACTGTAACAAGACAAGCCTGCCTGTCAGTAAGAAGATAACAGGAACGGATCTAGCTGAACACTGTGAGCAGGACGCACTGCACTAAATGTAAATAGTCTAGCTGCCTGACTGTGGCACTAATAGGATCAAAAGAACACCAGTAATTTTCTTCAAAATACTGTAACAAGACAAGCCTGCCTGTCAGTAGGAATATAACAGGAACGGATCTAGCTGAACACTGTGAGCAGGACGCACTGCACTAAATGTAAATAGTCTAGAAGATAACAGGAACGGATCTAGCTAAACTGAATACAGTGTATATATATATATATATATATGCAACACCTGGGATGCATATATATACACAATACACTTTAAGTGCAGCTAACTGACTGACTGTCCTGCCTAATCTAGCTAACTCAAATGAAATGACACTGTCTCTCTCTCTCTCTAAGCACACCGGAACACACTGCACAGGGCCGCCGTGCAGGCGGCCTTATATAGTGTGGGGCGTGTACTAAATCCCCTGAGCCATAATTGGCCAAAGCCTCCTTGGCTTTGGCTAATTATGGCTCTCTGTTAAGGCGGCGCTGTGATTGGCCAAGCATGCGGGTCATAGTGCATGCTTGGCCAATCATCAGCAAGCAATGCACTGCGATGCCGCAGTGAATTATGGGCCGTGACACGCCACACGAATTTGGCGCGAACGGCCAATATCGTTCGCAATTCGACGAACGATCGAACAGCCGATGTTCGAGTCGAACATGGGTTCGACTCGAACACGAAGCTCATCCCTACTGTCTATATTCATCAAATCACCAAAGACGTTATATTTTTTCACAGCAGTATGCTGTCCTATTGAGATACTGTGCACTGTGGTTCATCACATTAATATATCTTATCTTAATTTTCTCTTTTTAATTGTGTTCAATAATTTATTATCACATTGATATTTAGTTATATTTTGTTATGGTGAAGGATGTTATGTTATTTATAATAGGCTCTATTTGATTATTTTGCACATGATTCACTGATTAATCATTAAGAGATCACACCGTGTTATATTGGGAGGTTAATATTAGTGCATTATACATTTCGAATATATACAACAAAATGAAATATGCTGGGCAGTTATGAGTTACATGCTATGCAGTTGGATGAACTTTCTTATGCGGATCTAATTGCCAACAGAGGAGGGTATAGAGTGCCATACTACAAGCTATATGAAGGCTATATGTGATGATATGGGCACCTCTCTTTGGGAGTTTTCCAGCGATTCTTGAAATATGTGCCATAATTCACTCTGGCTCCACATTGCTTATACGTGGGTTGGTCTCACAACATATTCCATCAAAAGACACCTTCACGGACTTTGAATGATATTTAGCCACATGTAGTGGCCCATCTACACCATTTATATGTGGGTTGGTCTCACTCTCTATTCCTCTAGAGGATCTCTCAACCACTTCACCTCCGGAAGTTTTACCCCACTTTATGACCAGCCAATTTTTTGCGATAGGGCACTGCATTACTTTAACTGACAATTGCGTGGTGCGACAATGTACCCAAATACATTTTTTGTCCTTTTTTCCCACATATAAAGCTTTCTTTTGGTGGTATTTGATCGTCTTTGTGTTTTGTTTTGTTTTTGCTCTATAAATAAAAAAAGACTGACAATTAAAAAAAAAAATACAAATTTTTTTTACTTTTTGCTATAAAACATACCCAATAAAAAATGTAAAAACACATTGAATGTCTTCATCAGTTTAGGCCAATATGTATTCCAATACATATTTTTGGTAAAACAAAAATCCCAATAAGCGTATATTAATTGGTTTGCGCAAAAGTCATAGTATAGAATAACGTCTACAAACTATGATATGTATATATATTTTTTTATACTAGTAATGGCAACGGTCAGCGACTTTTAGCAAGACTGCAATATTGTGCTGGACAAATCAAACACCTAACTGACACTTTTGGCACTTTTTGGGGACCAGTGACACTAATACAGTGATCAGTGCTAAAAAATATGCACTGTCACTGTACTAATGACACTGACAAGGAAAGGGCTAACATCAGGGGCAATCAAAGAGGTTAAGTGTGTGCCTAGGTTGTGCTTACTCACTGTGGGGGAGGTGCTTTGACTAGGGGATAGCAAAGATCCGTGTTCCTGCTTTGCGGAAACACAGGATCAATACGTTCCCTTTTGACAGAACGACAATCTGCCTTGTTTATATAGGCAGATTGTCATTCTGCCTGTGTCCTGTGCAATTTGCGGGTGCCAGCGGACATCAAGTCCATGGTACCTGGCGCTGGGCTTCTGCTGTCTATGATCACAGCGGAAACGGGTCACCAGTGCTGCGTGCCCCAGACCCGGAAGTGTCAGATCACATACTAGGTACGTGATCTGGCGCAGAGCGGCCCCCCTGCCACAGTAAATGTACGGTGGGTGGTCCGCAAGTGGTTAATGACCTCTGAATGACAAGCAGCCATATGTTAGTCCCAGAACATATTCTATCAGAGAATTTTTCCATGAATTTTGAATACTATTCGGTTATATATAGTTAGCTAATCTTGAATATTAATATGGAGGAGAGGCTTTAATCTTGTGATTTAGTTCACACAGTCTGTGCCCCCTATGTGGGTACATATATTTATGAATATTTGATTTGCACAATTTTGTTCCACTTTTTTTGGGGGTGGGGGGTGTGCTTACATAATCTCTCTGCAGCTGCTATGGTTGGTTTTTTAATAGTTGGCCAATTATGATTTTATTAGCTAGACAGTGGGTTTTTGTATGTTCTAGTTTGTAGGTGTTTAATAAAGTTCTTTTTCTTTAACTGTTACATGTGTCAGGCTATTTTGCTGGGTCTCTTATATATACGCATCCATTTAGGGACACATTAGACATTTACATATTGAGGTTGAGCATCAGTCTGTTTTTTATATATTTTTCTTCTTTCACAAAATGAAAGTGTATGCTGTGACAATAGATTTCTTTTAAGCAATGCAGACACTCAAACTACATTAGCAAATGTACTGACAAATGTCCAATGTGTTTTGCAGATTACAAATTATTTCTTATACACTGTGAGCATATATAATTCCCCTGAAAAAAAGATGGCAAAAAGCAAATAAATCCAGGATCCAGGTACAGAAACAAATAATATTCAGCTTATAAGCAGAAAAGGTATGTATCAATTATACAGTTCAAATCCCAGGAAAAGCTGTAAACTCTAGCCAGCAGACTGAATTTGGCCTTTATACAACACACTTCCTTTCCTGGCACATGGGTCAACGTCAATATCAATGTTAGGTGAAAATTCCAATAAATAAAGTGACTCTTGACCTTGTCTAAAAACCTCTGACGTGTCTCTGTGACAGCTTTACTACCGGAGGGATACCGTAAACCATTTATGTGAAAGGTTGCATAAATAGGAGTATACTGCGCATTGCCACATTTTATGGCAATTGAAAAAAAAAATATATATATATATATATATATATATATATATATATATATATATATATATATATATAAAACAAATCCCTGTGTTTGATTATTCTGAGTTTAAGAGTGGAATGTTAAAGATACATTCTTCCAAAGCTCAGCTTATTATCTGGGATGTTTTTTAAGTAGGTGATATTCTTGACTTTATACTCATATTTGCATTTACAGGGAGATATAGACACTGGTATAGTATAAGAGCTAAAATAATGAAAAAATAATGTTCTTTTGAAAAGTAATAGCAGGAGAAAATGGTAAGGTAATGAAGCAAACACATTTTTCCGTGTTTACTTGGTGATAATGGTGTAACTGCACTTGAAATAAGCAAGTTAGGCTGATGTATCTTAAGGGTTTAAACACATAAATTTAACCAATATAGAGATAAAACCTGTAAGATTTGGGAGATATGCAATAACTGACATTGATAATATTTATGGGCATTAGGGAAAAGCAGATGAAACCTCTTAATTAACCCAACCTTGAATAATTTAGCAAAATTAATATTGCCACACTTCTGTACATGTGGGGTGTGATGCCACTTGCTGTCTTGAAGATTTAGATAGGGACATATAGGGGGTGATTTACGAAAGCCATAAAACATCAGTAGAGGCACACGGCGAGGCACAACGCACATTTCCATATTTATGAAATGGTGCGCCGGTAACAGAGTGCGAATTCCTCATTTACTATAGCGATCTCGGCGCACGGGAGAATGCAGTCTGTGCGCTACTATGGATATCACACACAGCATCTCTATACTTACCAATTGTCCCGAATTTCCTGAGACATTCCTGGGATTTAGCCCCTTTTCCCGGATTTAGCCATTCCTGGGAAATTCTTATTTTACCAATTTTTTTTTTCCGTCGCCCCCGCCACTAGAGGTCCGTGGCCGACGGAGACAATGTCTCCACCGGCTGCCATTTTCATGAAGACCAAAACAAACAATTACTGTTTAGTAATGGCTGGGTGGCTGCCAATAGAATTTGAACTGTGGCACCGCTCACCTCCCACCCCGCTGCCGTCTGTCTGTGACCTGATGTGGGAAGGGGTGGGGGTGGGCATCGCCGCAGCTCAATTGCTATTGGCAGCCACCCGGCTATTTTGTCACATTCTGTTTAGAAATGGCGGCAGAGAGAGCCTCCACTGCTGGGAATGACTGATGTAAGGAACGGGGGGGCTCCATTGGGGGATGCCTGGTGTAAGGACAGGACTCTGCTGGCAATGCCTGATGTAAGGGGGACTCCGCTGCAAAGCCTGATGTAAGGGGAGACTCTGCTGGCAATGTCTGATGTAAGGGGGGACTCTACTGGCAATGTCTGATGTAAGGGAGGACTCTGCTGGCAATGCCTGATGTAAGGGGGTACTTTGCTGGAAATGTCTGATGTAAGGGGGACTCCGCTGGCAATGTCTGATGTAAGGGAGGACTCTGCTGGCAATGCCTGATGTAAGGGGGGACTCCGCTGGCAATGTGTGATGTAAGGGGGGACTCTGCTGGCAATGCCTGATGTAAGGGAGGACTCTACTGGCAATGCCTGATGTAAAGGAGGACTCTGCTGGCAATGCCTGATGTAAGGGGGGACTCCGCTGGCAATGTCTGATGTAAAGGAGGACTCTGCTGGCAATGCCTGATGTAAGGGGGGACTCCGCTGGCAATGTCTGATGTAAGGGGGGACTCTGCTGGCAATGCCTGATGTAGGGGGGTCTCCGCTGGCAATGTCTAAAGTAAGGGAGGACTCTGCTGGCAATGCCTGATGTAAGGGAGGACTCCGCTGGCAATGCCTGATGTAAGGGGGGACTCCGCTGGCAATGCCTGATGTAAGGGAGGAGTCAGCTGGAAATGCCTGATGTAAGGGGGACTCTGCTGGGGACACCTGATGGCATCTGGTGGCAGAGGACGTGGCAGGTGACACGCTCAGGGCATCCACAGATTCTGCATTATGGTGAGTTAAATAATTTAATTCTATATTACAATGTAATAATATAAGTAATGCACTTCAATCATCCTGACACCATAACAACCTTGGTGCCGGGATGATTGAAGTGCTAACACTGGGTGTTTGGAGTATCTTTATCTGCTGATCGTTAAACTTTCTGGAATACACATATTTCTATTGTGGTGTAGGATCTGGGCCTGCTGTCCCTCCATCCCTCTTTCTTTCTCTCTTTTTCTTTCTCTCTTTCTTTTTATTTCTCTCCCTCTTTCTTTCTTTCTCCCTCCATTCCTCGTTCATCTCATACCACACCCCTTCCGAGCCACGCTCATTTAAGACACCCCTGCTATTCCGCTCAAACCACACCCATTCTTCGCCACGGCGCAGAGCGCGCCACATTTTTCTGTTGCAGTATGCCCTGCCTACAAAAGAATGCCATGCCTCCTAATTATAGCAAGGCTCGGCCTACATGCAAAAAAGTGTCCCAAATGTTGACAACTATGCATCTCCAAATCAATATTGACAGAAGATGGAGGTGCCAATATTATGGGGTGATGTGGGGTGAAGAAGTTTAGTAACAACTGCCTAAATAATAAATACGCCCAAAATAGAATGAGAAAGTAACTCTTTCAGAGAAAGCCTGCTGTGCCTGCAAGTATGTTTAGAACTGCGTGAGATCAATGTAAGCAGTGCACATGCGCAAGCTGCTGTTGCGCACGTTCACATGCGTTTGTTCACTGCGCGGCCAAAATCTTAGTAAATGTTAAGCAACGTACATGCAATTGCATGGGTTGAACGGCCGCACCTCTAAGCTTGACACATTTGTTCTTACGCTGGTTCACCATTATGTATTTTTTTAAGGAGATTTGCACACAGGTCACGTTAGCATGTTACGTTGCCAACGTGTGACATGCACTTTGTTAAAATTATGTAAAAAGACTCTCACTCCTCTAACTCCTCCCAAAAGGGCATTTCCTTGGGCTAGCTTTTGCTTTTAAAGGGGAAATCCACACTCCATTCTTCAATGCTCTTGTCTCTCCCCTCTAACCCCTTGGATTTCCATGGGCTAACTTTTGCTTTTAAAGGGGAACGTCACACTCCATTCTCCAATGCTCTTGCCTCCCCCCTCTAACCCCTTGGATTTCCATGGGCTAACTTTTGCTTTTAAAGGGCAGCTCCACACTCCATTCTCCAATGCTCTTGTCTCCCCCCTCTAACTCCTTGGATTTCCATGGGCTAACTTTTGCTTTTAAAGGGGAACTCCACACTCCACTCTATACTCCAAAGGTGCTCTATTCTCCAAAGCTGCCTTCACCAATCCAAACCACATCCTTTTTCAGAGCATACAACAGGGCCAGCTAGGGAAGGGGTGAGAAAAGCCCCTTCTGAACCATACAAGGCCACATGCACTCAACATAGCTGGCTGCCTTGGGGCATGTTGGGCTCAGCCCAATACCAACCACAAAGCACCTTGTACCCACTAGTTTAAAGGGGTTTTCCACTTTCCGTAAAGCCCCCTGTCTGCAGCCCCCCACAACCCCAACCTAGGGTTGTGTGGAAGAGGCCCTTGTCCCCTTGAATATGGGAACAAGGTGGTTGAGCCCCTCCTGCCCACAAGCATCCACCCCCCTTTCATGGGCTGGCTTGCTGTGTGTTTGGCTAGGGGTTTGTTAGCGTGTGGGAGGGGCACAATATTTTTTTAGTTTGGGGTGGTATTTTTCACGTGGGGGTTCTCATTTTAAGCCTTAACAGACCCAAATGGCCTTGTATGTATTGGGGGCAGGCTATTTTTTGTTTTGGGTTAAAATCTTGCAGCTGCAATGTAGATTTGTAAGTTTTCTCTAAAGCCATACATCTTTGAAGCAGCATTTTGGATACATGCTACAAATGCACCACTTTGCAGGCAGAGTAAGCCCCCCCAAGTTACTAGCTTTTAAGCAATTTTGCATTTTTAAAGGCATTTCTTCTTGTTTCATTTTTGGAGTTGTCCTAATTGGTGACATTGATATATGTGCCCCAGGGTGGGATCTGGGCCCCCATACCCATTTTAAGGCCAATAACTAGAATATAAGCCAGCCAAGTGGGGACTTGAAAAATTAAGTCAGTTCCCATAGACAGCAATGGTATTTGTTGTATAAGTTTTGTCCATGTTAGGCTCTTTGTTTGCCCCCCTGGACTGGGGGGTGTTTGTCCCATCTGTAATTTTGTAGCATGCTGGATGATGTGCTTAATTTTGGACAGGGGGTGGCTTATGTTTTGCTAGCTGCATTTGGGTTGTTCTGGGCATGCTCATATACTTTGTTTCTTTGCTGTGGCTTTTGGTGTGTGAAATGCATTTGCGTTGGTCTGGGCATGCTCAGGGACTTTGTTTTTTTTTTTGTGCTTTTTGTGTGTGAACAGCACTTGGATGTTTCTGGGCATTAGGGATGAGCCGAACACCCCCCGGTTCGGTTCGCACCAGAACCCGCGAACGGACCGAAAGTTCGCACGAACGTTAGAACCCCATTGACGTCTATGGGACTCGAACGTTCGAAATCAAAAGTGCTCATTTTAAAGGCTAATTTGCATGGTATTGTCCTAAAAAGGGTTTGGGGACCCGGGTCCTACCCCAGGGGACATGTATCAATGCAAAAAAAACTTTTAAAAACGGCCGTTTTTTCGGGAGCAGTGATTTTAATGATGCTTAAAGTAAAAAAAAAAAAGTGAAATATTCCTTTAAATATCGTACCTGGGGGGTGTCTATAGTATGCCTGTAAAGTGACGCGTGTTTCCCATGTTTAGAACAGTCCCTGCACCAAATGTCATTTTTAAAGGAAAAAATCTCATTTAAAACTGCTTGCGGGTTTAATGTCATGTCGGGTCATGGCAATATGGATGAAAATCAGTGAGACAAACGGCATGGGTACCCCCCAGTCCATTACCAGTCCCTTTGGGTCTTGTATGGATATTAAGGGGAACCCCGCACCCAAATTAAAATAAGGAAAGGTGTGGGGCCACCAGGCCCTATATACTCTGAACAGCAGTATACAGGCGGTGCAAACAAGACAGGGACTGTAGGTTTGTTGTTAAGTAGAATCTGTTTGTAATTTTGAACATTTTTAACGTGTTTAGCTCCAGCCAAAAAATCTTTTCTAAGCTTTTTGGAAAACATAGGGAAGGGTTATCACCCCTGTGACATTTGTTTTGCTGTCTTTCCTCCTCTTCAGAAGATTTCACCTCACTTTTTTGTCCCAATGAAAAATGTTTTTTGAAAATTTGGGTTTTTTTGTGGAACAAGGATTGGAAAGCATCAGTGGAAAGGAGAACTTGTTTTCCCATATTAACTCTTACAGGAGAGAATTTCCCTTCCTAGGGGTAGATTTCATCTCACTTCCTGTTGTCTCCTTCCGTTTGCAAGTAGGAGTCGTTTGTAAGTTAGATGTTTGAAAGTAGGGTCCTGCCCTATATACTCAGCAGAAATTTGGGCCTTAGGTGTTGCTGTGGCCACAACACTGTAAGCCCTCACAGGGCCCTGCTGTGAAATATTAGATCAAGAATTGTAATTACATGCCCCTGTTGAACAGGAGCTGAAAAATTAGGCCTTAGGCACTGGTGCTGGTGCCACAACACTGCAACCCCTCACAGACACTCTAGTTGGAACGCAGGAACGAGCCCTGCTGCAAATTATTGCTTCAAAAATTGTAATTACACGCCCCTGTTAGACAGGGGCAGAAAAATTGGGCCTTAGGCACTGGTGCTGGTGCCACAACACTGCAACCCCTCACAGACACTCTAGTTGGAACGCAGGAACGAGCCCTGCTGCAAAGTATTGCATCAAAAATTGTAATTACACGCCCCTGTTAGACAGGGGCAGAAAAATTGGGCCTTAGGCACTGGTGCTGGTGCCACAACACTGCAACCCCTCACAGACACTCTAGTTGGAACGCAGGAACGAGCCCTGCTGCAAAGTATTGCATCAAAAATTGTAATTACACGCCCCTGTTAGACAGGGGCAGAAAAATTGGGCCCTAGGCACTGGTGCTGGTGCCACAACACTGCAACCCCTCACAGACACTCTAGTTGGAATGCAGGAACGAGCCCTGCTGCAAAGTATTACATCAAAAATTGTAATTACACGCCCCTGTTAAACAGGGGCTGAAAAATTGTGCCTTAGGCACTGGTGGTGGCGCCCAGAACCAAAAATGTTCTTACAAGCTATCAGCGTGATGATTGAGGAGGAAGAGGATAATTACTCAGGGATAGTCACTCAGCATCAGCATAGGCAGTCTTTGAAGGGATCTGAGATTTCAAAAAAAATTATTCGGTTACATCAGCATCAGGTGCTTGGTAGCTGGTGGTGATCCAAGACTCATTCATTTTTATGAAGGTCAGCCGATCGACCGAGTCGGTGGACAGACGCACCCTGTGATCGGTTACCACGCCTCCAGCAGCACTGAATGTGCGTTCCGAAAGAACGCTGGATGCAGGACAGGCCAGTAGCTCAATTGCATACTGTGCAAGCTCTGGCCAGTGATCCATCCTCAAGACCCAGTAACCCAGAGGATTTTCGGTGGGAAAGGTGTCCAAGTCTGATCTTGCCCCTAGGTATTCCTGCACCATGTAAAACAGACGCTGGCGATGGTTGCTGGAACCGATCATACCTTGGGGCTGCGGACCAAAAAATTGTCTGAACGCATCGGTCAGACGGCCACCTTCTCCACCGCTCCTTCTTTGACTGACCGAAGCCTCAGCAACACGTTGTCCAGAAACAGGAGTTTGTAACCTCCCAGTCTCTGGGAACGCGTTGCACAGACCTTTCTGCAAGGCCTCCCGAAGATGTTTCATCCTCTGCTCCCTCTGCGATGGCAAGATAAGGTCCGCAACCTTACCCTTGTAACGTGGATCAAGGAGGGTTGCCAGCCAGTATTGGTCCTTCTCCTTGATACCACGAATACGAGGATCCTTACGCAGGCTTTGCAGGATCAGGGAGGCCATGCAGCGTAGGTTTGCTGAGGCATTCGGTCCGGAGTCCTCTGGGTCACTAAGAACGACATGGTCCGCAGCCACCTCCTCCCAGCCACGTACAAGTCCATGTGTTTCTTGGGACTGATCCCTTAAAGACTGCTGCTGATGCTGAGTGCCAGGCTCCACCTCCATACTGACACAATCTTCCTCCTCCTCCTCTTCCTCCTCGTCCTCTTCCTGTGTGATCGGCGGGCACGCAGGAACACTGTCTGGATAAAGGGGGCCTTGAGAGCTAAGGAAGTCCTCCTCTTCCTGCCTCTGTTCTGCCTCAAGTGCCCTGTCCATTATTCCACGCAGCGTGTGCTCCAACAGGTGGACAAGGGGGACAGTGTCACTGATGCATGCACTGTCACTGCTCACCATCCTCGTGGCCTCCTCGAATGGTGACAGGACAGTGCATGCATCCCTGATCATGGCCCACTGGCGTGGGGAAAAAAAACCAAGCTCCCCTGACCCTGTCCTGGTGCCATAGTCGCACAGGTACTCATTGATGGCCCTCTGCTGCGTGTGCAGCCGCTGCAGCATGGCCAACGTTGAGTTCCACCTGGTGGGCATGTCACAGATTAGGCGGTTCTTGGGCAGGTTAAACTCCTTTTGGAGGTCCGTCAGCCGAGCACTGGCATTATATGACCGGCGGAAATGCACACAGACTTTCCTGGCCTGCCTCAGGACATCCTGTAAGCCCGGGTACCTGCCCAAGAACCGCTGCACCACCAAGTTAAGGACGTGAGCCAAACAGGGCACATGGGTCATTTGTCCCTGTCGGAGGGCAGAGAGGAGGTTGGTGCCATTGTCGCAAACCACCATTCCTGCCTTAAGTTGGCGTGGCGTCAACCACCTCTGAACCTGCCCCTGCAGAGCTGACAGAACCTCTGCCCCAGTGTGGCTCCTGTCCCCCAAGCACACCAGCTCAAGCACCGCATGGCATCTTTTGGCCTGCGTACTTGCGTAGCCCCTTGAACGCCTACGGAGCACCGCTGGTTCCGAGGAAGAGGCCATGGAGGAAGAAGAAGAGGAGGGGGTGGAGGAGAGAGGTGTGTCACAATCAGCATTTTGGAGGCGTGGTGGCGGAACAACCTCCAACACTACTGCACCTTGTCCTGCATCCTTCCCAGCTGCCAGCAGAGTCACCCAATGCGCCGTGAAACTTAGGTAACGTCCCTGTCCATGCCTGCTGGACCATGAGTCAGCGGTAATATGCACCTTACCGCTGACCGCCCTGTCCAGCGAGGCATGGACATTGCCTTCCACATGCCGGTAGAGAGCCGGAATCGCCTTCCGTGAGAAAAAGTGGCGTTTGGGTACCTGCCACTGAGGAACCGCACATTCCACAAACTCACGGAAGGGGGCAGAGTCTACCAACTGAAAAGGCAGCAGTTGAAGTGCTAGCAATTTTGCCAAGCTAGCATTCAACCGCTGGGCATGTGGATGGCTGGGAGCAAACTTCTTTCGGCGGTGCAGCAGCTGGGGCAGGGAAATTTGCCTGGTACAATCTGACGTCGGTGTACCAAAAGCAGATTGCCCACAAGTACTTGGCTGTGACACACCTAATTCTACACCTTCATTCCTCTCACTGCAGGTCTCAGAGAGGACTGAAGGTCTAGTGGGGTTGGAAATCTCAGCTGATGAGGAGCAAGGAGAGATCCTCTTTGTTCTTTGGTGTGGGTCTTTTAGATACGCTTGCCAACGAACTGCATGGCAGGTCAACATATGTCTGGTCAAGCATGTGGTACCCAAGCGGGAGATATTTTGGCCACGCGAGATACGCTTGAGACATATGTTGCAAATAGCAGCGGTGCGATCTGATGCACTCGTCTCAAAAAAGGCCCACACCAAAGAACTTTTTGAATAACGCGCAGAGACTGCAGCGCCCTGCACATGTGGAGCTTTGGGGTGTGATGCAGTCAATGTGCTGCCCTTAGGCTGGCCCCTGGAGGGCATCCTGCCTCGTTGGTGATGTGCTGCCGCCTCCTCCTCCTCCTCCTCCTCCTCCTCCTCCTCCTCCTCCTCCTCTCTCCTATCAGGCACCCACGTTGAGTCAGTGACCTCATCATCCCCTCCCTCCTCATCACTGGAGCAAACCTGGCAGTATGCTGCAGCAGGGGGAGCATGACTGCCAGATTGCTGTCCTTCTTGGGCACCCCCTCTGTCCGCGCTCATGTTACTGCCTTCATCGAGCTCAGTATCGTCATCAGAGCCTTCCAAACGCTGGGCATCCTCCTGGAGCATGTACCCAACACTGTGGTCAAACAGTTCGAGGGAATCCTCATGAGGACATGGTGGAGCTAGGGAAGGAGTCACTGATGACATTGAGCTGAGGGAAGAGGCCGCTGCTTTGCCAGACAAAGCACCCTGGGCATGGGTGAGAGAGGATGAGGAGGATGAGGACGGCTTGGTCATCCACTCGACCAAGTCTTCCGCATGTTGCGGCTCAACATGGCCAGCTGCCGAAAAAAAGGCCAAGCGTGTCCCATGGCCACGTGCTGATGAGGATGCACCGTCTCCACGACCAGCACTAGACACAGAGCCTGCTTGCCCTCTCTTATTGGCTTGTGACTGTCTGCCTCTCCTTCTTGGCCTTCCAGACATACTAATGGCCTGTAGCTGCACTAAGCTGGGATAGAACACCTGTAATTTTCTTCAAGTAGCTTTATATACTGTAACCAGACAAGCCTGCCTGTCAGTAGGAAGATAACAGGAACGGATCTAGCTGAACACTGTGAGCAGGACGCACTGTACTAAATGTAAATAGTCTAGCTGCCTGACCGTGGTACTAATAGGATCAAATAGAACACCTGTAATTTTCTTCAGGTAGCTTTATATACTGTAACCAGACAAGCCTGCCTGTCAGTAGGAAGATAACAGGAACGGATCTAGCTGTACACTGTGAGCAGGACGCACTGTACTAAATGTAAATAGTCTAGCTGCCTGACCGTGGTACTAATAGGATCAAATAGAACACCTGTAATTTTCTTCAGGTAGCTTTATATACTGTAACCAGACAAGCCTGCCTGTCAGTAGGAAGATAACAGGAACGGATCTAGCTGAACACTGTGAGCAGGACACACTGTACTAAATGTAAATAGTCTAGCTGCCTGACCGTGGTACTAATAGGATCAAATAGAACACCTGTAATTTTCTTCAGGTAGCTTTATATACTGTAACCAGACAAGCCTGCCGGTCAGTAGGAATTTAACAGGAACGGATCTAGCTGAACACTGTGAGCAGGACGCACTGCACTAAATGTAAATAGCAGGAACGGATCTAGCTGAACACTGTGAGCAGGACGCACTGCACTAAATGTAAATAGTCTAGAAGATAACAGGAACGGATCTAGCTGAACACTGTGAGCAGGACGCACTGCATTAAATGTAAATAGTCTAGATAGAAGATAACAGGAACGGATCTAGCTAAACTGAATACAGTGTATATATATATATGCAACACCTGGGATGCATATATATACACAATACACTGTAAGTGCAGCTAACTGACTGACTGTTCTGCCTAATCTATCTAACTCAAATCAAATGACACTGTCTCTCTCTCTCTCTATCTCTCAGCACACCGGAACACACACTACACAGGGCCGCCGTGCAGGCGGCCTTATATAGTGTGGGGTGTGTACTAAATGCCCTGAGCCGTAATTGGCCAAAGCCACCCTGGCTTTGGCCAATTACAGCTCTCTCTACTGACAGCGCTGTGATTGGCCAAGCATGCGGGTCATAGTGCATGCTTGGCCAATCATCAGCCAGCAATGCACTGCGATGCCGCAGTGAATTATGGGCCGTGACGCGCCACACGAATTTAGCGCGAACGGCCCATAACGTTCGCAATTCGGCGAACGATCGAACAGCCGATGTTCGAGTCGAACATGGGTTCGACTCGAACACGAAGCTCATCCCTACTGGGCATGCTCAGAGAGTGTGTTTTTTGGGTTAGTAATTTAAGGACATCCTTAACAGGTGTACCCACTTTGAAGTTCTGTCTCTACATTGGGTGAACTTGCATTGTGTGTGTTTCATGGACTGTGCATGTGTTTTCAATTGCCTCATTAGCACATAAACCTATGTTATATAAATTTTGCAGATAGCAATCTTTACCTTGCCCTGAAAAGAGGCAAGATTGCTTGATGGTGTGTGTGTGGCAAGAGAGTACAATTGGGTGGTTTTTATAGAGTTTGTAACACATGTATTTTCTCTTTGTATTTTGTTTGTTATGTCTTTGCAGAACAGATGTGTTTTAGTGCAAGTATTTTTTACTTTTTTTTTGGGGGGGGGGGAATAATATTCACTGAAATATTTTTGATGTTGTCAATCTGTGTTGTTTGTAGGTTGTTAGTTTCACTTTGATTTAATTATGAGAAAAGAGAAGGTGAGACTTTAAATTGGGCTATTGATTTGTGGGGGTGAGATAATTAGAAGATATATTTAATTGGCATATTGAGTCTGACAATACATAACAAGGATGCAAATAGTAGAAAAGGTTTAATATGTACACACACATATAAGCATATATGGCATTGACCTCATGAGTACATTACATCAGATATATCTGATAAAAAGACATATATATATATATATATATATATATATATATATATATATATATATATATATATATATATATATATATATATCTCAAAGGGACGGCATATAAAATTGACAAGAGATTTAATATGGATAAAATGAATTATTGCAAAGTCATATATATACATGTCATCTACATGACACTATGCAGTGTAATCAATGGTAAGAAACACAGTTTAACCATTCAGTTGTAGATTATGAGCGTAAGTAGGTTCCTATCAGAAGGCATGAGAATGCATCCTAAAAGCCTGATGCATTTTGTGGATAATACCACTCTTCAGGGGCAGATGCATGCAACTCTATAAAAGCCAACAAAACATCAGTAGACCAGTATGATCAAACGTTATACCCCTCCACGGGGAGGAGGTGTACAAGAGAAAAGGTAGAGAGTTACTCATAACTCTATATACTTACATCATGATAAGTCTGGAAAATGGGGAAAGAGGAATCAGAGCCTGTCCCAATTGTCTGTACCGGGAGCTGTGAAAGGAGCCCGAGGGAGAGGGACCGGTACACAAAACTTCATCCCCAAGGAAAAGGAAAGGCAGAAATCCAGGTAGTGGTATGAGTGGGCTTCATGTCTAAAAATATTTATATATATATTGGGTGTACTATAAATACTCTATATTGTGGGAAGTAGCTAGAGCCCAATGACAAAGTGCAGGTGGACAAGTGAATGTGAAAGGTATGTGAAGAGAGAAAAAAGATCAGAGATGAAAAAGAAAAAAGAAAAAAAAGGGGAAAAAGAAAAAGAAAGAAAAAGGAAAAAGAAAAATGAAAAAGAAAATGAAGAGAAAGAAAAAGAAAGGAGAGAAAAGGAGAAAAAGAAGAAAAAGTGAGGAAAAAAAGAAGAAAAAGGAAAAAGAAAAGAAACAAGGGAAGAAAAGAAGACCATGAGACCGGTACAGTATAGATGACAAAAACAAAAGTGAGCATGTGTGAGCATAAACATAAAGAAAAAACATGTAATTACCTGTTTAGGATATAAAAAAGTAAGTGCCATGTAGTGTGCAGTGTGCATAGGGAGGTGCTGCCATTAATCATGATTAAGCACCACCACATGGTGTGAAACGCGTTAGCTGCTTCTCCCCATTTCTTTTGTACATGAAGTGACTATTTTGGATTTTTAATTATCAATAAAGATGCCTTAAGCGGTGTGAGGCCGTCCAAGACTTTTTCTTTTCTTCTAAGTTTGTGCAGAGCCAGCACCTGCAAGTTCTTAATAGGGCGGGTGTTTCCATAGGTCTGGAGCTTTTGGAGCGGCAATCTTCTTCCTCATCTGCATCACAGTTCCACGCCATACGGGCAATGTCCAAACAGGGCTTCCTGGTGCTGAAGTGTCTGAATTTTTCCATCTGGTGTCACCATATGGAGGAGGGCGTCTCCAGCCTCCATGGGCGGCTGCTCTTTCTCTCTTGATGCACCTGTGTGATATTGGGAAGAACCAGTGGGTGTGTGCCGAGTGTATTTAACATCTTCACTCTGTGCTAGCCAGTCCTCCTGGCAGCACATCCCTATGCACATTGCACTTTACATGACACTTACTTTTTTATATCCTAAACAGATAATTACATGGTGTTTCTTTTCCTGTTTATTCTCACATATGCTCACTTTTGTTTTTGTCATCTATACCTGTCTCATGGTCTTCTTTTCTTCCTTTTTTCTTTTCTTTTCTTTTTCATTTTTCTTCTTCCCCCCTTTTTCCTTTTTCTTCTTCTTTTTCTCTCTTTTTTTTCTCTTTTTCTTTCTCTTCCTTTTCTTTTTCATCTCTGATCTTTTTTCTCTCCTCATATACCACTTCTTTTCACATTCACTTGTCCACCTGCACTTTGTCATTGCTCTCTAGCTACTGCCCACGATATAGAGTATTTATAGTACACCCAATATATACATATATTTAGATATGAAGCCCACTCATACCAATACCTGGATTTCTGCCATTTGTTTTCCTTGGGGATGATGTTTTTTGCACTCCTTTTAACAGCTCCCGGTACAGACAATTGGGACAGCCTCTGATTCCTCGCCCCCCATTTTCCAGACTTATCATGATGTAAGGGATGAGTAACTCTCTCCCTTTACTCTTGTACACATTCTTCCTGTTGAGGGGTATAATGTTTGATCATACTGGTCTGCTCATGTTTTGTTGTCTTTTATAGAGTTGCATGCATCTGCCTCTGAAGAGTGGTGTTATCCACAAAAAGCATCAGGCTTTTAGGATGCATTCTCATGCCTACTGATAGGAACCTACTAAGACTCATTATCTACAACTAAATGATTATAATGTGTTTCTTACCATTGATTACACTACATAGTGCCATTTAGATGACATGTACATATATGAATTTCCAATTTTATATGCAGTCCCTTTGATATATATATGTAATGTAATTATGAGGTCAATGCCATGTATGTGTGTATACATATTAAACCTTTTCTACTCTGTGCATCATTGTTATGTATTGTCAGACTCAATATGCCAATTAATATATTTTCTAATTATCTCACCCCCACAAATCAATAGCCTCATTTAAAGTCCCACCTTCATTTTTCTCATTCCTGAACCAGGGATGGAGGCACACACCATGTGCTTCATTTAAAGTAACCCCCCCCCCCCATTATACTTTAATTGTCTGTGCTGCATTATTTTGCAAAATCTTCCTCAAGCTGTTGTGGCTACTAAATGTTTAAATCCTTAAGAGACTGTCCGTTTGTGGGCGCAGTCCTTTTAACTCCTGTTAATTTCTAATTTCCTCTGCAAATTGGTCAGACCTCAAAACCATATTCTGTTAGTGTCTCAAGTTAACATACATGTGTTTTTTGCCTCCCTTGCTCTTTTCCAAGTCCTGTTTTGTTGACCAAAAAAATTTGTAGCAATTTTTTATGTTTTATGTGTTTTGTTAATAATTTGTTTTGCAGATGCATGCTCAATCCAAGTAATGCATTTTACACCCCCCCACCCCAAACAATTTTCATGCAACAGATTTCCCAGCTGCAGCTTAACTAGGCTAATTAGCATGGCAAAACAAAAAAAGGTGTGATTTGTCTAAAAGCTACTTTCTTGGTGCCTTCATGGTAGCATATGCATGCATATGCCTCCATGGATTGGCACCAGGAAAGGAAAATTACAGAGAGGTAAGTATTCAATTTTCCATTTTACCGCAGTGGTCCTCAGTCCTCAAGTACCCATGTTTTAGGAATTTATCTTGTGAGTGTTAGAACCCCTGCTTGTCTTTTTTAGGTTGGGCTTTGTGTCCCTTTTCTGAAAATTGGCTTCACTTCCTGTTACATAGCCAAACAGGAAGTGAGGGTAAAACCCTACCAATGTCTTTCCTTGGGGACACACAGGTCAATCTAACTATTGTCCCCATTAGGCAAATTGTACTCTAGCACTTTGTTGTGTACACCTCTAATTATTAGGTATTTTGGGGTTTATTAAAGGCAGATGCATTCTGCAATACAAGTGTACTCGCTGTAAATGTGAGGGGAAGCACTGGGGATTTTATCATCCAATCATGTAGAAGCAAAGATGCTGTTTTTTTATTTTCCTTGATTGTCTCCCTCGGATCTCCAGCAACTGTACTTCCAAGTGCACTTATAGTGCAAAGTGGATTTGCCTTTAGTAAATAAACCCCAAAGATACCGAATAATTTGGAGTGTACATAGCAAAATGCTAGAGTGCAATTTACCTAATCAGGAAACTATTTAGATTGACCTGTGTGTCCCCAAGGAAAGATATTGGTAGGGTTTTACCCTCACTTCCTGTTTGGCTATGTGACAGGAAGTGAAAAAATTTGATGGAGAAACTGGCAAAATTTGGGAGGTGTCTTCACCCTATCAGGGGTGCAGACATTACCCAAAAACGGACAAGACTTCTAATCCCTCTGCACTCTATCCCCAAGCAAAAATAAGAAAGGATTTCATTTACTTTAATTTTGCGAAGACACATTCCTAAGTGAGGTGAGGGTGGTCCATACCCCAGATGACGGCTCCTTAGCTGAAACATGTCGGGTGGACCCCTCACGATCGCCGCTACTTGATATTTGAGCTCTGTTTCGTTCTTCCAAAATGTGAGTCTGTTTTTTTTATTATTTTAATAAACTAGTGTTTTAAAATGTTTTTACGCTATGTGAGTTTTGTTTGCTCCTTGCATGGCATATGAAACTACACGTTTGGCTTATGCTGGATTATCTATGGGAGAGGAAGCCGTGCGGACCCCCCTTTTCTTTCCACCATCTGTTGATGACTTCTGACAAGACGCATTTCCCAGAACCAGTGGTTATTATGCTTTTTTGTCTTGTCTGGCGTTCGCCATTTCAGGTCAATTCTTTCTGGTAAGCCTCCTCTACTCCTGGTGTTGGCCCCGGCACTGATGTACAATCTATGCACACTTGTGGTCTCCCTTCTGCCCACTCGCCAGATTTGGTGCAACTAAAATTCTGTGAATACCATCTGGCCATGCATCACCCCCTTTGAACTCTGTTGATGTTTTCTTCACTATGTTTGTACACATTTTTTATGGACGTCTAAAGTTTTATGTTTTTTATGTTTGGTGTCTGGCTCATGGAACCAGCACGGGTTTCTATTAATCACTGGCACATCTGATGATTAAGTATTATTGTGTATTTACTTTATATGTGATCAACACTGATTAATTATTTGACACTATCCATTTTATGGTCATACATTTTTTGGTAGTATTCACCATTTTTATATGTCTTTATTGTAATACACACCGCTGTGGATGTGATATATAGCGCCACACTTTTGTTTCTTTTGTTTTTTTCTGCCTTGAGTCTATAGGTGTGTTGGCTGCTTTTCACTTTCTTTCTAAACGTAGCGCTGTACTTAATTTTTATTTTTACATTCCTAAGTTCAACTGTGATGCATGTCAATGGCCCATTTAGACCTTGTTTAATAGAAAACACCATCACTATAAACATTTGTTAGCCCAGTCCTGGAAATCTGCATCTGCTTTACTATTAATTTCCATAAAAATTGGGTTCCTGCAGCTAGATGCGCCAAATGCATCTAGATGCATGATCGCTGTGTACGTGAGATGCGCAACTGCTGTGTGCGCAGAGGTATGTACCCGTGGAGCATATCTGGTTCCTGGAAGCCATGGCCAGCACACAGGAATGGCATCATGTCCCTCCAGGAAGTTGCTTGTACTGCTGCTAATTTCTTCCCACCACCATGCCCCGCTCACTGTTCTCTGAGGAAGAGATGATCCTTATTTGCAAATTAAGATCATTTTAGATTTATTTTTACATGGGGTGGTGTTTGTGTGGGTCATGTGTGTATGTCTAAAAGATTTGGCCTCAAAACACACAGCTACTTCCTGTGTACATATTCACTTCCGGGCCAATGTATATTGCTTCTTGCTTCAGTGTGTGCGTGTGTATATAGATACATCTATATACATATATAGATATATCTATAGATGTAGGTTCTTGTGTCCACCAGCAGAGAGAAGTTGGGTAGATGCTACACTCCCAATTCTGAAGGCATAATAATGGTCTAGCACAGGGGTCTTCAAACTACGACCCTCCAGTTGGTCAGGAGCTACAATTCCCATCACGCCTAGTCATGTCTGTGAATGTCAGAGATTTACAATGCCTCATGGGATGTGTAGTTCCGCAACTATGGAGAGCCATAGTTTGAAGATTCCTAATCACTCTAGCATGTCTTGAAAAAAGGTGGGTTTTCATGTGCCTTGTATAATGCCCAAGAACTATCGTTTGGAAAATACAAGTGGGTCATGGCACATCTACATTTCAAATTTGGCACTTAAGATGATCATGCACTATGCAATCTGATTGGCCAATCTCTGTACAACTCGATATTTAGGCAAAATAGGTAATAGGAAGATGCACAATTAATGCAAAATATAGGAAATTAAACAGGCTCTTGCACTAAATCTGATTTATTTAAGATCTAACTGATTGCAGTGTATGGTCACCTTTAAAGATCAAGATCTGAAAATATTAATTTATTGGGTTTAGAAACACTTCTCTTTCTTTGTAATGTAATGAAAGATTTGGGTAAAAAAAGAAAAAAACTAATTTCAAAAATATATTAGAAGTGATAGGAATGAGATTAGCATCAAAAGGGTTAATTAACTGAGTACACCTACTAATTGCCTAATTGCCTAACAAAACACATCCAATGAGATTTAAACAGACGATTCCACCATCACAGAACAATCTTACAAATACTAAGCTTACTATACATGACAACCTCATTCTGAGACCACGGTTGCATTGTTCTCTGACCCTCACTACAGTTCCCCATTATTCTCAGCATCAAGGTCACATCTACTAGACAGACAATCAACCTCATCCTAAGGTGCAGCATTGATGGTATCACCTCAATTACACAAAATTCATAAATATTGATCCTGAACATTTTCTTGTCTTGTCTCTAATGATAGATCTTGCCACCATGGGGAATAATAGTGATAGCACCATCCCCCTCTTATCCAGGTAACTAATAATATGAGGGTCAATGAAACTATTGCACATGTATTCTTGTATTCTGTTCATACTATTCACAATAAATGACTAATGCTTTTAAGAAAGATACAGAAGGTATAATGTAAATCATTGCTTCCAGTTAGGATCATGCTGAGGATCATGCTGATTATGCATAGTATAGTACCATTGATAATAAGGCTGAAAAAATACCAATGTCCATTAAATACAATCTCCATATCTCCTGTGGCTTTGGTCCACAGAGGAAGGCAATACAAAACTCCCTGTGCACTTGTTACCAATTATTCCACACAGACAAAAATCAATTCCTGACTCTCAAAGGTCAAAAAATAAATAAATTAAAAAAAAAAAAAAATTAAAAAAAAAATTATATATATATATATATATATATATATATATATATATATATATATATATATATATATATATATATATATATATACGCTGATTGATGTGTGTGAATGCGCTACTCCCATATTTCCACCACTTATAATGTTCCGTTTCTGTTATTCTAAACAATCACTTATAAGTAATATCATGTGCATTAACTTAAAACTTTAAATCAAACAAAAACATATATTATCCAGTGCATGAACAAAAAAGTCCTTCTAACGTGCTGCAAGATCCTTTAACAATTGTTGTGACTGGCGTGCTCCTATGTTTCTTCAATAATCATATGTGACTATGTGAGACACCTCCACCATTCAGATTGGCCACTCACCAGATGCTTAATTAAAGATGCGCCTTTGGTTCATTCAAGGGATAACCACTCCACCTAAGTAACACTTCTCACTGGCTAAAACTTGGACTCTAGTGTTCCTCATATAAAGGCATGGGGACAAAAAACGATCATAGCGCAATATGTTTCAACTATTTATTTTAAAATCCAAAAAAAGAGTATCCACTCACATACTCTTTTTTTGGATTTTAAAATAAATAGTTGAAACATATTGCGCTATGATCATTTTTTGTCCCCATGCCTTTATATGAGGAACACTAGAGTCCAAGTTTTAGCCGGTGAGAAGTGTTACTTAGGTGGAGTGGTTATCCCTTGAATGAACCAAAGGCGCATCTTTAATTAAGCATCTGGAGTGGCCAATCTGAATGGTGGAGGTGTCTCACATAGTCACATATGATTATTGAAGAAACATAGGAGCACGCCAGTCACAACAATTGTTAAAGGATCTTGCAGCACGTTAGAAGGACTTTTTTGTTCATGCACTGGATAATATATGTTTTTGTTTGATTTAAAGTTTTAAGTTAATGCACATGATATTACTTATAAGTGATTGTTTAGAATAACAGAAACGGAACATTATAAGTGGTGGAAATATGGGAGTAGCGCATTCACACACATCAATCAGCATTTCTAGCCCATCTTAATGAAGGGTTCTTTTTGAATGCAGCAACCCTGACACATACTTTTATAAAAGGTTTGGAGGAAGTAGTGGTTTTGCGCCGGTGACACACACACATTAATATATATATATATATATATATATATATATATATATATGTATATATATATATATATATATATATATATATATATATATATATATATATATATATATGTATATGTATGTGTATATATATATATATATATATATATATATATATATATATATATATATATATATATATATATATATATATATATATATATATATATGTATATGTATATATGTGTATATATGTATATATATGTATATATATATATATATATACTTACGAGTAAGCACTTTATTCCTGTCTATACATGTAGAGAATAATGTTACTATACTTGCTTATAGATGACCACTCCTACAGCTGCAAACATCTACTCTCATAGAGTACTAAATATTAAAGCGTTATTAAAGTTAGTAAACCCAAGAGATCGGGAGGCAGGACAGATCATGAAAGTCACAGTAGCACTCCACGGAGTGCGGGAGCTGCCTGAGATAGCTTTGCAGATTAACTAGCAGGTGATTGGTTGCTAGAAAACAGAGCGGTCCTAGCAACCAACCACCAGCTCGGCAATATGCAAAGTTAACTTCAGCAGCCCTCCATGCAGCGCTATTGTGCCTCTCTCTCACGATCTGTTCTGCCCCCCGATCACTGCTCAGTGTGCCTATTGGGTAGCAGAGTAAGGGGAGAAGGGGACCTGGCTCTGAAGGATAGGGGAGCGGGGAATGCTTGTGAACTTACAGAGGTCTCTATTTTGGGGGGGTGGTGATGTAGAGGGGCAAGCGTGCTACTCTGGGTGTCTGTGGGGGAGGTAATGGAGGGAGAAGGGGCAGAAAGGACTACTGAGGGGTGATGTAAATAGGCAGAGCATATTACTGTATGTTGGGGGGGAATGGGGGAGTGATGTGAAGGGGCAAAAAGCACTGCTAGGGGATGTAAAGTAGAGGAGCAGAGCAGACTATTGTGTGTATGTATGTATGTGTGGGGGGGAGTGGAATGGGGGGGTGAGGTGAAGGGGGCAGAAAGCATTAGTGGGGAGGTGATGTAAAGGGGCAGAGCATGCTACTGTATGTGGGGAGATATGGGATGATGTGAAGGGGGAAGAAAAAACTACTGGGGGAGGTGATGTGAAGGGGCAGAGCACACTACTGTGGGGGGAGGGAAGGGGGTGATGTGAAGGGGCAGAAAGGACAGCTGTGGGTTAAGTAAAGAGGCAGAGCAGACCACTGTGTGTGTGCGGGGGGGTGAGGTGAAGGGAGCAGAAAGCACTAGTGTGTATGTGTGGGGGGGGTGATGTAAAAGGGCAGAACACACTACTGTATTTGGGGGGGATGGGGGGTGATGTGAAGGGGCAGAGCACACTGATGTAAGAATGGAATTGTGATATAAGAGGAGAGGGGGCCTGTGATATGAAGGACCTGAGTGATTGAAAGAACGCGATTCTGATCTCTGCTGGAAGAAAGTTTTACTGAATGGACCTCTGCGAATTTTAAGTCATTATCCCTGGTGTAGATACTGAAATTTATGCAGTTATAGATGTTATACTGTAATGCCAGTGATCAGTAGGGATGAGCTTCGAGTTCGAGTCAAACCCATGCTCGACTCGAACATCGCATGTTCGACCGTTCGTCGAATTTTGAACGTTATGGGCCGTTCGTGCCAAATTTGAGTGGCTCATCACGGCCCATAATTCACTGTGGCATCGCAGTGTGTTGCTGGTTGATGATTGGCCAAGCATGCACTATGACCCGCACGCTTGGCCAATCACAGTGCCGTCTGTACAGAGAGCCGTAATTGGCCAAAGCCAGGGTGGCTTTGGCCAATTATGGCTCAGGGGGTTTAGTACACGCCCTCCACACTGCGGCAGCAGCGGAGAGATAGACAGAGAGACAGTGTCATTTGATTTAAGTTAGATAGAGTAGGTAGGCAAGTCAGTTAGCTGCACTTATAGTGTATTGTGTATATATATGCATCCTAGGTGTTGTGTGTGTATATATATATATATATATATATATATACACTGTATTCAGTTTTGCTAGATCCGTTCCTGTTATTCTCTTCCTACTGACAGGCAGCTAGGTTTTTACAGTATTTACAGCTACCTGAAGAACATTGCTGGTGTTCTTCTGATCCTATTACTCCTATTAGCTACAGTATTTACAGTTAGTGTAGTGCGTCCTCTGCACAGTGTGCACCTAAAGCTACCTGAAGAAAATTAGTGGCGTTCTGATCCTATTAATACCACAGGCAGGCAGCTACAGTATTTACAGTTAGTGTACTGTGTCCTCTGCACAGTGTGCACCTAAAGCTACCTGAAGAAAATTGGTGGTGTTCTTCTGATCCTATTAGTACCACAGGCAGGCAGCTGCAGTATTGACCGTTAGTGTACTGCGTCCTCTGCACAGTGTGTACCTAAAGCTACCTGAAGAAAATTGGTGGTGTTCTTCTGATCCTATTAGTACCACAGGCAGGCAGCTACAGTATTTACAGTTAGTGTACTGTGTCCTTTGCACGGTGTGCACCAAAAGCTACCTGAAGAAAATTGATGGTGTTCTTCTGATCCTATTAGTACCACAGGCAGGCAGCTGCAGTATTTACAGTTAGTGTACTGCGTCCTCTGCACAGCGTGCACCTAAAGCTACCTGAAGACAATTATAAGGAAAAAAGGAATATACCGCGCTCCTAATAGAACAAAAACTAAATAAAAAGGTGAACAAAAAGCAGCAGCTAATATATGAAATACAAACATATACCCAGTAGAATAAATAACTAATAGCTGCGCTAAAAAATTGTAAGACAGTGTCGCATTGATGTGACAACAGTGTAATCGTGCAAAAATGAATATGCAATAACAATACAAGATAAATAATGACAAAATTGATTAAGAAAAAATAATAGTCCAAAGTGCAAAAACAGTAGCCGTGAGCTGAACTCAAATTGAAAACATGCAATCTTCCATCACCAGTGGTTGTGAAAAGACAGAAATGCGCGCTTACCAGAGGCAGGCAGTAATAAGCTTGCGGCTATATGCCCAGCCAGGGCCTTTCCAAGAGATGCCAGAAAACACACTACCAGGGACACTGTTCTGAGATCGGTATAGATGCAATGGATGGATGGGGCCCTCCGGTGCCAAAACATCAGGGCATGAAAGAGAAAAGCCTATCCATAGTGTAATAATGTAATATATGTTTAATAGTAAAAGGAGTAACACTTACAAAGTAGAAGGTGAAAACAAGCACAAAAATAGCCAGCCGGCTTCCGAACGCCCGTGACTCTCCGGGAAATGAACACGCGATGTGTCAGTATGTCCTGACCGCCCTACGCACATTTCGTCATAAGTTGACGTCATCTGGAGCACGGGCGATGCACTGACACATCACGTTTAAATAAAATACAAATAGGAACCAAGCCTCATTCTGAGCTGAGGACCAAGGCAGGTCAGATCCAAACATGGCGGACCAGAAATGATACGGTCCACCATTTTAACTAATGGCAAAATGATAAAAACAATTAAAATAAAAATAAATGTAAAAAATAAAAGTACTAGAAATGATGACACTAAGAACATAAATACATGGACATAAATAGAGGGAATGATAAGAGTGATACCAACCCTTGTCTCACAGTAAAGTGAGAAGGGGCAGGAAAAGAAAAAAAGAAAATATTGTGATAAACATTGCCGTAAGCTAACATAGGTCAGCGATGGCCAACACAGCTATATCAACTGTCAAAGCACCCTCAGCTTCAAAAAATAAGCCAAAAATGAGGTAAAAATCATAACTTGAAACAAAAATCTCAGTCCTCAACTCACACCGAGTTTACATAAAAAATGTGCTGAAAGCACAAATTCTAAACCACAGAACTAAATGGGACAAAAAATACCAGCATATATAAATAATACACCAAAACCAGGTATACTTGACATGAACAAGTGAAGAATATGAATGGATAAACAAAAAAAATAATGTGCAGAAACCTGAATAAGCACAAATAAGATACCAAAAAATGAAATAAAAAATAAATAAAAACAATGAAATTAAATAGAAATAATAATGATAATGTATGAAAAAACTTTAATTGAGAGGGCAGGAGGCGGAGCCTAGCGGAGCAGACATGCATTGTTAGAGCTCCACACCGCTGAGGAGAGAAGAGAAGGACAAAGCGGAGCCTGCAGGCTCAAAAGGTATCCATTTGAACCATTTTGCCCCAGGGAACAAACTGTGAACGTTTGGGCAGGAAATATGGTACTGGGAGGAAACTGTGGCAGAAATAAAAATCACCTCACAAAGAGCTCACAGGCACTCACTGCAGCTGAAGCAGCTCCAATCACCTCACAAGATACAGCATCAGGGCGCTCTCATAGACAGAAAATGTCACAGCAAGACTCTCCATTTGAGTCAGATACAGAACAAATCCTCTCACAAACTTCTCCACAAGCCTCCTCAGTATCCCCAGTAATATTATTACAATTTGAAAAGATGCTTCATAAGGCTTTAAAACAAACCTCAGACCAAATAACAAAAAGCCTAACCAAAGAAATAAGAGAGCTGGGAAACCGCACCGCAGCCTTAGAAATAAAAATGGATGAAATTGAAATTACAACCCAAGAAAATATAACAGAATTGGAACTATTAAAAAAAGAGAATTTAATACTTCAAACTAAGCTCGAAGATTACGAAAATAGAGCCAGACGTTCAAACTTACGCATAAGGGGAATACCTGAAACTGTGACAGACCTGCAATCTACTATTACTGCTCTATTACAAGAACTAAAGCCAGATATCCCTATTGAACGTTTAGAACTGGACAGAGTACACAGAGCCCCCACAGCCAAAAAGAAAGATGGACCCCCACGTGATATAATCACAAAATTTCATTATTACAGAACGAAAGAACAAATACTAATTGCTGCAAGAGAAAAAAAGGAACTTAATTTTCAAGGACACAATTATCAAATTTTTGCTGACCTATCCCAACTTACTATTACTAAAAGACGATCCATGAAACCCCAACTAATGGAACTGCAACGCCACAACATTATGTATCAATTGGGCTTCCCCTTTTCAGTCAGATTTAACTACCAAGGTACAATTTACAGAAGCAGATCAGCAGATGAACTACAACAAACCCTTTTAAAATTAAATCTGACAGAACCCACAAGCAGCAACACTCCCACACGCAGAAGAATGGCATCATCTTCACCTTCAGGCAGCACCCAGAAAATTTCAGAACAAAATGGGAATCATCATTCTCACAAAAGAGGCCGTTATGCCACATCATCCATGGACCAAGAAGATTCAATGGACTGACATCCTAATTCCTGATATCTCTTCATTTATTATACTAAGAGATGGTTCTCTATAAAAAACCTATATTTATAACTGAATGTAACTGCATTCTGATAGTCACACACTGTGTGGGATCATGTTACATTCCAGTTATATTTCTTATTACTTCTGATTCATATAGCCTTAGAATATATAAGTGAAATAAGGAAATTCTTGTTCAGTTATATATTATCAGGTAATAACAATAGATTTATTACTTTTTAGGACAAATATGTTCAATAATCCAGAAGTAATGGAAGCTTTTTCTTTCTTTTCTTAAAACAAATATATTATTACCTAACTAGTTCCTAGAATTATGTTTTTGTTTATTCTAATCTGAAGCAATACAACCTCAATTTTATGAGTTAACATATCTAAACAGTTACGTATGAATAAAATATGTAATTGTTTACTCTAAAAGGGTTAAAATCCCAAAATAATTCAAACTATCTTCATCAATACCAAAGTTATTAACAGTACATTTCTAACTGAATTATTTAGCCTAGGGCAAGACTAACCATATACAACCACCCTGGAATAAATAATTTCAACAAAAACTATATTCTGCACTCCAATTAATGAAACATCATTTTGATGTCTTTTGACATAGCACTTCTCTCCTGTAAGCGGAAGATCCGTGTACCCCCATTAGCCCTCCTCATTCTCCCAACCATATTATGTGGGAGTGTGACGAAGGCACTTATTCCCCTGAGAGAGATATTTATTCTCTTTCACGGGTAAATTGTGATTACTTGCAAAAAATAATTTATACAATGTATCATCTAATCTCATATGTTTTTTGTTTACTCTTTACTCCAGAATTCACTGGTTTCTTTTCTATCTATTCATCTCTTCAGTCCACACAGGTTGATCTGCGCAGTCAGCTCTGCATAACAAAAAGTAAGTCAAAACTATTTGATCTATTGCCATGGCACCACTGAATATACTTTCCCTGAATGTTCAGGGAATAAATGTCCCTCAAAAAAGGACCAAAGCCTTCCGTACTTTCCATAACAAGAAGGCTCACATAGTATGCCTCCAAGAAACACACTTCACCAAAGATTCTACTCCAAAATATATTTCTCCTTTTTATCAACAAATTTACACGGCTTCTGCCTGTACCAAGCAAAGGGGAACTCTAATTGCATTTCACCGATCCACACCATTCACCTTATCATCAGAAATTAGAGACCCAGAAGGTAGATACCTGATACTCATGGGTTATATAATGGATACAGCAATCACGGTGATTTCCTACTACGCTCCTAACAAACAACCTACACCATTCCTCTCACATATATTACAAGTGATTAATACACACAAAATAGGAACAGTGATAATGTGTGGGGATTCGAACCAGGTCCTCCTCCCATTTCTAGATAAATCACCTTTTACACCATCCAAAATAACCTCTAGATTACCTTTTTCTCAACTTCTTTCCAAATACAATCTGGTAGATTCATGGAGAGAAAGTAACCCAATGAAAAAGAAATTCACTTATTTCTCGCACCCTCATCAAACCTTCACCAGAATAGATCATATTTTTCTAACAATAGGAATGATACCAGAATTTATTGCATCAGATATAATTCCGATTCCGTGGTCTGACCATAATGCAGTATACACTACTATAGCCTCAGCCATACCAAAAGCGCATGGCCCAACGTGGTACTTACCGGACATAATGCTCAAACACCCACTACATCAGATGGCCATTGAACAAGCTTTAAAGGAATACATATCAATTAATAATACAACAGACATCTCCCCAATAACACTGTGGGAAGCTCATAAGCCTGTCTTGCGTGGTACAATACAAAGACAAATGGCACTATTTAAACAGGAACGCAAAAATCTAGCAAAAAAACTAGAACACAATTTTAATGCAGCCTACATATCATTTCAAGATAATCCATCTCAGAGTACAAAATCTCATCTGGAAAAATCTAGATTGGAATACGATCTATTTCTCACTGAGTCAGTTGATAAATCCCTCAAACGCTCCAAACACAATTTCTACATGAATACAAACAAACCAGGTACATATTTGGCTTGGGCATTAAATTCAACTAACAAATCTTTCAAACCAATATGTTTGAAATTATCAAAAAATGTTTACACTTGTAATCCAGTTAAAACAGTCCATAAATTTCACTCACATCTCGCAACTTTATACAAGACAAACAATGAATTTAATCCTACAGAGGCTGAATCCTTCTTCTCAAAAATAACCTTACCTGAGTTATCTCAGAATCAAAAAAGCAGTTTGGATGAGCCTATAACTATAGATGAAGTTGCTAACGCCATAAAAGACCTAAAACTTAACAAAAGACCAGGCCCAGACGGCTACTCGGCTTTATACTATAAAACATTCTCAGAAATACTCTCTCCCATTCTCACTGAAACTTTTAACAAACTTCTAGATGGACATTCTTTTCGGCAAGAAACACTAATGGCAATTGTTTGTATGATCCCAAAACCCCTTTCTGATGATACTTCCTGTGTGAATTATCGGCCTATCTCTCTGTTAAACCTCGATATTAAATTATTAGCAAAAATAATAGCAAAACGCCTCAATAGCATTATAGGAAAATTAATACATAGAGATCAAGTAGGCTTCATGCCAAATAGACAGGCAGGCGATAATATACGCAGGGCAGTGTTATTGGCACATATTGCTAAAAAATGGAAAATCCCTTTATGTTTTCTATCTCTCGATATTAAGAGGGCATTTGACACAGTATCCTGGCAATATATGCAATATTCATTACAAAAATGGGGTTTTGGACCCCACTTTTTAACATGGATCAAAGCATTATATAATAAACCCAAAGTCTATATAAAATATGCTGGATACAAATCTGAAGCCTTTAATATCGAAAGAGGTACCCGACAGGGTTGCCCATTATCTCCCTTATTATTTGCCCTTATACTCGAACCCATGGCCCAATACATCAGAACAAACCAAACTATAACTGGCATTGAAGTAGGAGGTATTACACACAAATTATGTATATTTGCAGACGATATATTACTTTTTCTATCATCACCACAGGTCTCTGGTCCTAACTTAATACCAGCTCTTGATGGGTTTGCAGCCCTATCCGGCCTTATGATTAATCCTAAGAAATGCCTAGTGCTTAATATTTCACTCACAAACATGGAATTGATCCCGGCTAGGGCTGCACTCCCATTCACATGGGCAGAAAAATCAATCCCATATCTTGGAATTCATTTAACAGCATCTCATTCTGACTTATTCTCAACCAATTATCCTCCTGTATTAAGACAGATCACAAATCTAATAAAACAATGGTCGCAACTTCCTTTATCCTGGATAGGGAAGATTAATGCAATCAAAATGACTATTCTACCCAAATTGCTTTATCTATTCAGAGTCCTCCCTATTCCAATTCCTTCCTATTTTTTGAGAATAGTACAAAAAAGAGCAACTTCGTTTATATGGGGCTCTTCTAAACCACGTATACCTATACACACACTACATCTTCCCAAAAATAAAGGAGGCCTGGGATACCCTAATTTTACTAACTACTACAGAGCAGCACATTTGGCCAGTCTGTCCAAATGCCATGCAAAACAGGAAATCCCATTATGGGTATTTATAGAGGCTTCAGAAAATGACCCTCTATTAATATCAAATTTATTATGGCTTGATCCTAAAGACCGCTTTAAAATTCATAATCCCATAACTAAACACTTCTTATCTCTCTGGGATAAACTAAAAACCAAATATCAGTTACAATCTCCACACAATCCTCTCCTTTCTTTTATCAGAAATCCGGCCTTTTATCCGGCATGGATCTACCCAAATTCTTTTAAAGCTTGGACAACATCAGGCATTCAGACACTAAATGACTTCATAGCATCTAAATCATTCCTTTCATTCCCATTGCTTAGAGAAAAATATGATCTACCAAACTCTGAGATATTTAGATATCTCCAAATCAAAAATTTCTATACACCATTCCTAAAGGGGGATACACCATTATCCCAATTATCCATTTTTGAATCAATCTGTACAAAAGATCCATTTGCTAAAGGTACAATTTCATCACTTTATAATCAATTATATGGAGTAGCAAATCTTAATAGACCCTCTTACGTTCAGAGGTGGGAGGAGGACCTGGGACGAACTTTAGAAGACACGGACTGGTCTAACATATGGCTCACATCTAAGTCATCTTCACCCAACATCTTAGCACTGGAGACAAATTATAAAGTCCTAACTCGCTGGTACCTTGTACCCGCTAGAGTGGCAAAATATTCACCTAATACCTCAGCTCTTTGTTTTCGAGGATGCCCAGAAATAGGCACATATTTACACATATGGTGGACGTGCCCAGTAATCCAAACCTTCTGGAAGGAAGTCTTCGTGATTGCCTCTAAAATATTTAAAAAAATAATACAACCAGATCCATATTTAACTTTACTTAATCTAAAACCGGAATGGTTAACACTCTCTCAATTCAAACTTATGATCCAACTAATAACGGCTGCAAAACAAACAGTGGCCAAGACATGGAAATCTCCTACATTGGTACTAGCAGAAACAATTCACAGAATGAATAATACAATGTCCCATGCTAAGATGGTAGCCATCGATCAAAATCAAATTCCAAAATTTGAAAAACTTTGGCATCCTTGGATAAAACAACAGTTCCTGTCAAACTTCAATGACTCTGTCCTGTTGCCATGGTAACAGATTAAATGACTTACAGAGACACCCATTCTAATGCTTCAAAGAGAACTAAAAAGAATAATAAACTGACGAGCGGGACAACCTTGTGGACCATACCTCTACTTTTCAACCCTTTTTCTTCTTTCTCTTTCCTTTTCTCCACCTTACGATTAAAGCTCATTATCAGAATTTATTTGACCTATATACACTCTACTTGTAAATAATATGTATAGTAGGTATAAATCATTTAAATACCTACAAAAGTAACTAAGGAAATGATATATATCTTTAATTTAGGTTTACGTGAACCCAATGTTTAATATTTGAAATTTCATGATATTTACCTATATAAACCCTACTGTAAAACAATGAGCTTACTTTATAGATCCTTGTAAACTTACTTTATGTATCTTTATAACATTGTATACTCAATAAACTTCTTTTGACAAGGAAAAAACTTTAATTGAAAAATCTTCTCATAATAAATTAGATATATTGAATGAAGAATAGAAATTTAATAAAAAATGAAAAAATAAAAAATAAAAAATTAATAAATGATGAAAATGAAGAAAAAATAAATTAGTACCACAGGCAGGCAGCTGTAGTATTTACAGTTAGTGTACTGCATCCTCTGCACAGTGTGCACCTACAGCTACCTGAAGACAATTGCTGGTGTTCTCATACTAATAATACTACAGGCAGGCAGTTGATTCTGCTAGCTGCAGTATCAGTATATATATATATACATCCCAGCATTGTGCAGCTACATCTCACTGCAGGCCATTAGTATGTCTGGAAGGCCAACAAGGAGAGGCAGACAGTCACAAGCCAATAAAAGAGGGCAAGCAGGATCTGTGTCTAGAAGCAACAGTGCTGATTGTGGAGACTGTGCATCCTCATCAGCACGTGGCTGTGGGACACGCTTGTCCTTTTTTTCGGCAGCTGGTCACGTTGAGCCTGAAGACTTGGTAGAGTGGATGACCAAGCTGTCCTCAACCTCCTCATCTTCTCTCACCCAGGCTCAGGGTACTTTGTCTGGCAAAGCAGCTGCCAATGCGGCCTCTTCCCTCGGCTCAATGGCATCAGTCATTCCTTTCCTAGCCCCACCGTGTCCTCCTGAGGAGTCCCCCGAACTGTTTGACCACAGTGTTGGGTACATGCTCCAGGAGGATGCCCAGCGTTTTGAAGGCTTCGATGATGGTACCCAGCTAGAGGAAGGCAGTAACGTGAGCCCAGAGAGAGGGGGTGCCCAAGAAGGACAGCAATCTGGCAGTCATGTCCCCCAGCTGCAGCATACTGCCAGCTTTGCTCCAGTGATGAGGAGGGAGGGGATGATGAGGTCACTGACTCCACGTGGGTGCCTGATAGGAGAGAGGAGGTGGAGAAGGAGGAGGCACATCTCCAACGAGGCAGGATGCCCTCCAGGGGCCAGCTTAAGGGCAGCACACCGACTGCATCACATCGCAGAGCTCCGCATGTGCAGGGCGCTGCTGTCTCTGCGCGTTATTCCAAAAGTTCTTTGGTGTGGGCCTTTTTTGAGACGAATGCATCAGATCCCACCGCTGCTATTTGTAACGTATGTGTCAAGCGTATCTCGCGTGGCCAAAACATCACCCGCTTGGGCATCACATGCTTGACCAGACATATGTCGACCTGCCATGCAGTTCGTTGGCAAGCGTACCTAAAAGACCCACACCAAAGAACAAAGCGGACCTCTCCTTGCTCCCCATCAGCTGGGATCTCCAACCCCACTATACCTTCAGTCTTCTCTGAAACCTGCACTGAGAGGAATGAAGGTGTAGAATTAGGTGTGTCACAGCCAAGTACTTGCGGGCAATCTGCTATCGGTACACCAACGTCAGATTGCACCAGGCAAATTTCCCTGCTCCAGCTGCTGCACCACCAAAAGATGTTCACTCCCAGCCATCCACATGCCCAGCGGTTGAATGCTAGCTTGGCTAAATTGCTAGCACTTCAACTGCTGCCTTTTCAGTTGGTAGACTCTGCCCCCTTCCGTGAGTTTGTGGAATGTGCGGTTCCTCAGTGGCAGGTTCCCAAATGCCACTTTTTCTCATGGAAGGCGATTCCGGCTCTACTGGCATGTGGAAGGCAATGTCTTGGCCTCGCTGGACAGGGTGGTCAGCGGTAAGGTGCATATTACTGCTGACTCATGGTCCAGCAGGCATGGACAGGGATATTACCTATCTTTCACCACGCACTGGGTGACTCTTCTGGCAGCTGGAAAGGATGCAGGACAGGGTGCAGTAGTGTTGGAGGTTGTTCTGCCACCACGCCTCCAAAATTCTACTAGTGGTGATTCTCCTACACCTCTCTCCTCCACCCCTTCCTCTTCTTCTTCCTCCATGGCCTCTTCCTGTGCTAATTTGTCCTCGGAACCAGCGGTGCTCCGTAGGCATTCAAGGGGCTATGCAAGCATGCAGGCAAAAAGATGCCATGCGGTGCTTGAGCTGGTGTGCTTGGGGGACAGGAGCCACACTGGGGCAGAGATTATGTCAGCTCTGCAGGGGCAGGTTCAGAGGTGGTTGACGCCACGCCAGCTTAAGGCAGGTATGGTGGTTTATGACAATGGCACCAACTTCCTCTTCGCCCTCCGACAGGGACAACTGTGCCCTGTTTTGCTCACGTCCTTAACTTGGTGGTGCAGTGGTTCTTGGGCAGGTACCCGGGCTTACAGGATGTCCTGACACAGGCCAGGAAAGTCTGTGTGCATTTCTGCAGGTCATATAATGCCAGTGCTCGGCTGGCTGACCTCCAAAAGGAATTTAACCTGCCCAAGATAGAACTGCCTAATCTGTGACATGTCCACCAGGTGGAACTGAATGTTGGCCATGCTTCAGCGGCTGCACATGCAGCAGAGGGCCATCAAAGAGTACCTATGTGACTATGGCACCAGGACAGGGTCAGGGGACCTTGTGGGCTATGATCAGGGTCCGTCTCCCATTTGCAGGCTTCAGCCATGCTGTGTGCTTCTTTTTTTGAGGGGCTAACTTGCATTGACTCACTGTATCTTTGATCAGCCAGTACTAAGGACGGTCTTCTTTCTATATTGCTACACAGTGGCACATACTGTGGATGTTTTTAACCCCAGGAGGGGGAGAAGAATCTGGTGAGTGCAGCTGTAATAGGAACACGAATTAAGACATGCACGGTGTGTTCACTCACTGAAAAGTCCATCAGACTAGAAAGAGGATTTTCTTCACGGGCACAAGAGCACTTTATTTATAATCTATTTTTTATTTTTACTTTTATTTTAATTTTAATTTTAATTTTATTTTTATTATTTAATAATTTGGTGTTTTTTAGATGATTTTTCTATCAGTTTTATTTGAAATGGACATTATAGAAATGCAGACCTAGGAAATCTGCCTGTGGTTGGTTTAAAACAATAATAATAGCACTTTAGAAAGTTTCATGTAAGCATATTAATTGCAATTGCACGTTAGATTGTTCCAGTATGCACCACAATTTGATTTAGTGTTTTATTTTTATCCTAATGCATATCATATACATTGACTTTCTACACCAGTGATCACACACTTTGTTTGATTTTGATTTTGATTTTAAAGTAAGACCACAGTGTGCAAGGAATTTTTAGTTTGGTTTATTTGGCATTACACAATTGATACACATTGTTAATACTTATTAATACACGGTGTAATATCTTCTTAGTCTCTAGGATTTTTCCAAAGGAAGCAGCCTATGTATTTTTATACCACTATGTGTTAGCAGTAGAACAGCGCCATATCTACTTTGTTTTCTTATTATGATCAGGGATGCATGCACTGTCCTGTCACCATTTGAGGAGGCCACGAGGATGGTGAGCAGTGACAGTGTATGCATCAGTGACACTGTCCCTCTTGTCCACCTGTTGGAGCACACACTGCGTGGAATAATGGACAGGACACTTGAGGCAGAACAGGAGGAAGAGCAGGACTTCCTTACCTCTCAAGGCCCACTTTATCCAGACAGTATTCCTGCGTGCCCGTCGATCACAGAGGAAGAGGAGGAGGAGGATTGTGTCAGCATGGAGGTGGAGCCTGGCACTCAGCATCAGCAGCAGTCTTCAAGGGATCATTTACAGTCCGAAGAAACCCATGGACTTGTACGTGGCTGGGACGAGGTGGCTGCGGATCATGTCGTCCTTAGTGACCCAGAGGACTCTGGACCGAATGCCTCAGCAAACCTACGCTGCATGGCCTCCCTGATCCCGCAAAGCCTGCGGAAGGATCCTCATATTCGTGGTAAAAAGGGGAGGGATGATTACTGTCTGGCAACCCTCCTTGATCCACGTTACAAGGGTAAGGTTGCGGACCTTATATTGCCATCGCAGAGGGAGCAGAGGATGAAACATCTTTGGGAGGCCTTGCAGAAAGGTTTGTGCAACACATTTCCAGAGAGTTTCTGGGAGATTCCAATTTCCTGGTCCTCCTGGACAACGTGTTGCTGAGGTTTGGTCATTCACAGACGGAGCGGTGGAGAAGGTAGCAGTCTGACCGACGCGTTCAGACAATTTTTTAGTCCGCAGCCCCAAGGTCTGATTGGTTCCAGCAACCATTGCCAGCGTCTGATTCACATGGTGCAGGATTACCTAGGGGCAAGATCAGACTTGGAGACCTTTCCCACCGAAAATCCTCTGGGTTACTGGGTCTTGAGGATGGATCACTGGCCAGAGCTTGCACAGTATACAATTGAGCTACTGACCTGTCCTGCATCCAGCGTTCTTTCGGAATGCACATTCAGTGCTACTAGAGGCTTCGTAACTGATCACAGGGTGCACCTGTCCACCAATTCGGTCGATCGGCTGATCTTCATAAAAATGAATCAGTCTTAGATCATCAGCTACCAAGCACCTGATGCTAATATAACCAATTGATTTTTTTTTTTTTAATGTGAGATCCCTTCAAGACTGCCTATGCTGATGCTGAGTGACTTTCCTGCTATGCTGAGTCACAATCCTCTTCCTCCTCAATTTTCATGCTGATAGCTTGTAAGAACATTTTTGGTTCTGGGCACCTCCACCAGTGGCCAAGGCCCAATTTTTCTGCCCCTGTTTAACAAGGACATGTAATTACAATTTTTGATGCAATACTTTGCAGCAGGGCTCATTCCTGCGCTCCAACTATAGTATCTGTGAGGAGTTGCAGTGTTGTGGCACCAGCACCAGTGCCAAAGGCCCAATTTTTCAGCCCCTGTTTAACAGGGGCATATAATTACAATTTTTGATGCAATACTTTGCAGCAGGGCTCATTCCTGCGCTCCAACTATAGCATCTGTGAGGGGTTGCAGTGTTGTGGCAATTTTTCTGCCCCTGTTCAACAGGGGCGTGTAATTACAATTTTTGATGCAATACTTTGCAGCAGGGCTCATTCCTGCACTCCAACTAGAGTATCTGTGAGGGGTTGTAGTGTTGTGGCATCAGCACCAGTGCCCAAGGCCCAATTTTTCAGCTCCTGTTTAACAGGGGCATGTAATTACAATTTTTGATGCAATACTTTGCAGCAGGGCTCATTCCTGCACTCCAACTAGAGTATCTGTGAGGGGTTGCAGTGTTGTGGCACCAGCACCAGTGCCCAAGGCCCCAATTTTCAGCCCCTGTTTAACAGGGGCGTATAATTACAATGTTTGATGCAATACTTTGCAGCAGGCTTTATTCCTGCACTTCAACTATAGCATCTGTGAGGGGTTGCAGTTTTCTGGCACCAGTGCCTAAGGCCCAATTTTTCTGCCTCTTTTCAACAGGGACATGTAATTACAATTCTTGATCTAATATTTCACAGCAGGGCCCATTCCTGCGCCCAGCAAGAGTAACTGTGAGGGCTCACAGTGTTGTGGCAACACCACCGCCACCACCACCACCAAAGGCCCAATTTTTATGCCCCTGTTCAACAGATGCATGTAATTACAATTTTTGATACAATATTTCACAGCAGGGCCGTTCCAGCGCCCACCAAGAGTAACTGTGAGGACTTACAGTGTTGTGGCACCAGCACCAACACCAAAGACCCAATTTTTCTACCACTGTTCAACAATGGCATGTAATTACAATTCTTGATCTAATGTTTAACAGCAGGGCCCGTTCCTGCACCCACCAAGAGTAACTGTGAGGGCTTACAGTGTTGTGGCAACACCAACACCTAAGGCCCCAATTTCTGCAGAGTATATAGGGCAGGCCCCTACTTTCACACTTCCAACTTACAAACGACTCCTACTTGCAAACAGAAGGCGACAACAGGAAGTGAGATGAAATCTACCCCTAGGAAGGGAGATTCTCTCCTGTAAGAGTTAATATGGGAAAAACGTGTGTCTTCCTCACTGATGCGCTATCACCAATCCTTGTTTCACTAAAACCCCCAAATTTTCAAAAAACATTTGTCATTGGGACAGAAAGTAATGTTAAATCTTCTGAAGAGGTGCACAGACAGCAAAACAAATGTTACAGGGGTGATAACCCTTCCCTATGTTTTCCAAAAAGCTTAAAAATAGACCAGTTCAAAATTACAAACAGATTCTACTTAACAACAAACCTACAGTCCCTGTCTTGTTTGCACCGCCTGTATACTGCTGGTCAAAGTATATAGGGCCTGGGAGCCCCACGCCTTTCCTTTTTTTAATTTGGGTGAGGGGTTCCCCTTAATATCCATACAAGACCCAAAGGGCCTGGCAATGGACTGGGGGGGTACCCATGCCGTTTGCCTCACTGATTTTCATCCATATTGCCGGGACCCAACATTACATTAAAGCCGCAAGCAGTTTTAAATGACTTTTAATCCTTTAAAAATGTCATTTTGTACAGGGAATGTTCTAAGCATGGGAAACACGCACCACTTTACATAGACACCCCCCAGATATGATATTTAAAAGAATATTTCACTTTTTTTTTTTTCACTTTAAGCATCAATAAAATCACTGCTCTCGAAAAAACTGTAGTTTTTAAAACTTTTTTTGCATTGATACATGTCCCCTGGGGCAGGACCCGGGTCCCCAAACCCTTTTTAGGACAATAACTTGCACATTAGCTATTAAAATTAGCACTTTTGATTTGGAACGTTATAGTCCCATAGACTTTAATGGAGTTCTAAAGTTTGCCTGAACTTTTGGTCCGTTCACAGGTTCTGGTGCGAACCGAACCGGGGGGGGGGTGTTCAGCTCATCAGTGATCAGTGACTTATAGTGGGACTGTGATAGGGTGGTGGGCAATCTGTTGCTAACAGACACTATCTGGGGGTCACTAACTGACACTGACCTCGCTAGTGACACTAATACAGTGATCAATGATAATACTGTACACTGACACTATACTAATGGCACTGGCTGGGAAGGGGTTGACATCTAGGGGCAATCAAGGGGTTTACTGTGTGCCTAACAATGTGTAATGTGTGTAATGCGTGCTGCGTTTACTTTCTGACCTGGTGTCTTTTTCCTCTCTGCTATTCATGGAGCCAGATCGCTGTTCCTATTCACACAGTTCTTTGTGTTTGTAAACACAGAACTCTGTGCTGTGATTGGCCACAGCTGATCAGCTGATTTCAGCCAAAATCATTGGCAGAAATCTGCTGCCAAACTGGTGCTGGCTGTGTCAAATCCAAACTCGGAAGAAGGCCATCATGTACATGTATGTGATCATGCCTGTACGTGCCACCGACTCACAGTATATTTACTGTGAGCTGTCAGCAGGTAGTTATTGCTATTTTTATATTGCTTTTTTTAATTATAAGCACAGAACATACCTCCCGAGTTGCTGGAATAAGTGTATATATAAAGTAGAAATAATAAATTATAACAAACCAAAAAAAAATGGACAGAGCAGATAAAGCATCTTTATGCAGAATCTAAAGGTCAACATTATTTTACATTTTATCAACTTAGTTACTTAGTTACTTTATAAGCCATTAAAGCTATAACTTTTTAGATCCATAATCCATACATTTTTAATTGCCTGCTCTCTCCTGACAGAGCCCAAGAGAGATGAGGAATTTTAGGAAAATCGCTGCAGCAAAAATAACTATTCTGTCTTTTAACTTGGCACTGTGGGCCTAAACTATTGACATTTTTTTTTCACAAAGTTTTATTATTTATTGTTCATCTGATGATAAAATCATATATCAATATAAAATATGTTATCACACTCGTCCGTTATCACACTTGTCCGCCATATGCGGTTGCTTGTTCTATTTCGTATCATACAGTTATTCAGTTATGACTGTCTTCTTGTTCTCACTGATCATGGATGACATGAAAAACAGATCTGTTTGGAGTAAAGCTTTAGCAGAAATCTTAACAACACCAGCTCATCATCTATGAAAGTGCATATTAGAAAAACCCCAACAGGCTACTTTGTCTAGACGTGTGCTAATATTTCAAGCCCATGATACAAATAACCTCTATCCTTGGAGAAACATTTTAAACTTATTGGAAACTGTAAATCTATTCTTCAGCCGTAGTATCTCTTATTTATCATGTGAATGACACAATACATTACAGCCACTAAAACCTTTCTATTGAGAGCCAACCAATCTTGAATGGACGTGTGCGTTGACAAGGAAAATACAGCATACTCATTTTAGATGCAAAAATATGAGAGTGGAATTTAAGTTACCCAAAAAATATTGCAAGGGAAAGAAAACTGAGAGTTGAAAAAATAAAGATGAGCCAGAATGATTTATTATACAATGCCTAAAAGTTGCAAAAATGACAAAGAAATTTATTGAGACTCATCATTTCACACTTCCATTGTTTAAATAAATTCAGTATTCTTTTTTTTAAAAAAGGAAATTGGTTCGCTGGCAGAAGCAAGGTTCATATTCTGTGACTGTAATGTAAGGTAAAACCATGGGTCTTTTTCTGTGTATATAAGTGGACATGATGGGGCTACTCATTGGGGTTGATGTCCTAAGTAACGTGTAAACTGGAAACGGACTTGGTAATTTTCTAAAACCATGACTACATTTTTAATGAGTAGATATTACAAAACTGATGTCAAATACTGCAGCAGAATTCTAAGTAGAATGTACAAATTCACAAACATGTATCTGTTTTCTTAAGATAAAATATAAATGAGATATCATTCATTTATTATAATTAAAGTACTATATGTATTGTATGTAATTTAGCAATAAACATATCTGTATATTGACAGTAAAAATAAAGACAATAAAACAAGTTTTGAAACTTAAACTCCTAAAAGCAGTTATAATTTGAACATGATCAGGCATACAATAAATCTGTCAGACTGGCACTTCCAGTCAAGAATTTATGTCACCTGTTATCCAGGCAGATTTGCTGTCATTGGTAGACTAGACAAGTCGGACAGACATGTTACAAAGGCACAAAGAAGTTTCCAGGCAGCAAACAAAAGGAATAGTAAGTCCCAGGATAACAGTTTATTAGGCAACCTGATCTTCAGGTCAAAAAAACTGACTAATAACTTTTATTCTAACAAAAAGTTATATCTCTTCACTGCCAGGAATCTTGTATTTCAAGTGTGACTTGAAGTTTTTTTATGAGTTTGTTCAAATCACAGTCAAGTAAATGAATAAACCAAATTAGTTAAAATCAAAGAGTTTTAACATTATGCATCCTAAAGAGTAAGAACATTTTATTTTAACTTTAGAATAATAACATGAAACAATGGATGTAGGGCCTGAGACATCCTACAGCAAGTGACCTTATGATTTTCATTAATGGTGCTGCTCAAATGCACCCCTTTTCAGACAAGATTTCTAAATGTTCAGTAGGTTCCTGCATTGTTTACATATTCAGTTTCTTTACTTTATTAGTAAATAGATAGGAAACTATATTATAATTACTTGTTTTAAACTCCTTTTTTTTGTTTTTTACATTTTTTCAGTTACTTGGTTTCTTGCCTATGCAAATTATATCATACATCCCAGAAGTCCTCAGGTGGAGAGGAGAGGAGGAGGGGTTTTCTCAACTAAGCACACTGTCCCGCATGCATACTTGAGCTAAGGGCATGAAGTAAATGCTACATGAATCATTTGCCCTTACCCAAGATGGACACAGCCAGATATGCTAGGGGGTGTTCTTCAAAGAGATTTCTCACCAAAATAAAACGCAGAAACATTGATGGATAGGAAAGTTTGCTTTGATTCTTAAAAATTAATTAAATTGCATTTTTGATTTGTGGTGCTTAGATGCAGTGAAGATCCGCTTTAAGATTTGCCCACTTAATACATTTCATTGATCTCCCTGCACAAATACAATCTAAACAGATGTGACGATTGGTTTTACTTAACCACTTGCCTCCTGGGCACATAAACCCCCCTCCTGCCCAGACCAATTTTCAGCTTTCAGCGCTGTCGCACTTTGAATGACAATTGCGCGGTCAACACTGTACCCAAATGAAATTTTTATCATTTTTTTCCCACAAATAGAGCTTTCTTTTGGTGGTATTTAATCACAGCTGGGATTTTTATTTTTTGCTAAACAAACAAAAAAATATGGAAAATTTTGAAAAAAAAAAAAATCATGTTTCATAGTTTGTTATAAAATTTTGCAAACAGGTAATTTTTCTCCTTCATTGATATGCGCTGATGAGGCAGGACTGGTGGGCACTGATAGGCTGCACTGATGGGCATGGATAGGCACAGTTAAGGCGGCACTGATAGGCACAGTTAAGGCAGCACTGATAGGCACAGTTAAGGCAGCACTGATGGGGGCAGATAAGTTGGTACTGATGGGCACAGATAAGGCTGCACTGATGGCCACTGATGGGCGCTGATGGGTGGCACTGATGGGTGGCACGGATGGGTGGCACGGATAGGTGGCACTGATGGGCACTGATAGGTACCATTGATGGGTGGCACTGATGGGCAGTGATGGGCGGCACTGATGGGCACTTATGGGCACTGGTAGGTGACACTGATGGGCACTGATAGGTGGCACTGATGTGCAGCACTGTTGTTGTGGCACTGATGTGGGCGCTGATGGGTGGCACTGTGGGTGCTGATGGGTGGCACTGTGGGCACTGATGGGTGGCACTGTGGGCACTGATGGATGGCACTGTGGGCACTGATGGGTGACGCTGGTGGGAACTGGTAGGCGGCACTGCTGCCTATTGCCAGGTGTCACTGGCAGGGGGCAGATGATCGCCGTGAGTGGGACTGATGTCCCTCTCACGGCCGCCGGTGATCGGCTTTTTTTTCCTCCTCACGCTGTCAGCGCGAGGAGAAAAAATAGCCGATTACCGGCTCTATTTACATCACATGACAGCTGATCATGTGGTAAGGGGTCGGGACCGACCCCTTACTCTGATCTGCGATCAGGCGAGTCTCATAGACTCGCTGATCACCGAGCGCGCCGCTCGCGCCCTGCAGGGGGGTGCGCAGGCCACTCGTTCACGGGATCGACGTTAATAGATGTAGTCCCGGCAAAGTAGGTCCACGCTGTTGCCGTCATTTGGCAATAGCGTGGATCTGAAGCGGTTAAAGCAGAACTCCGGGGTTTTCAAAAAATCCTCCATTAATTCACCCCCCACACACACAAACACTAAACAGTTATTAAATTTGTGAAATTTCTTACCATTTAAGAGATATGTCAGCTCTGTGATTCAAAAATGCAGCCTGTATTCTGGCAAGGAGGAGGTGTTAGAACAGTGATTACATCATATCCTCTTCTCCCTCTAAACTGTAATCAGACTACATTTCCTATAAATCCTTGGGATTGCAATGAATGTGGGAGGCTACAATAAGATTTTACATGTAAATGTGAACAAGCCCACTTCAACATAAATCACATCCCTCATTCTGCAGCCAGCAAGCCACACATAACACGCGCTATGATAGGTTACAGCCTTATAAATGCAAAGCATTTTAATATACTGTAAATGCATATTAAAATAATATAAATGTAATGCATTTAATATAAATGCAAACCAGCGCAGCTTATCAGTAGGGATGAGCTGAACACCCCCCTGTCACCAGAACTAGCGAACAGGCAAAAAATTTGTTCGAACACGCGAACACCGTTAAAGGTTTATATGCAAGTTATTGTCATAAAAAGTGTTTGGGGACCTGGGTCCTGCCCCAGGGGACATGGATCAATGCAAAAAAAAGTGATTTTAATAATGCTTAAAGTGAAACAATTAAAGTGTAATATCCCTTTAAATTTGTACCTGGGGGGGTGTCTATAGTATGCCTGTAAAGGGGCGCATGTTTCCCGTGTTTAGAACAGTCTGAGAGCAAAATGACATTTCAAAGGAAAAAAAGTCATTCAAAACTACTTGCGGCTATTAATGAATTGCCGGTCGGACAATACACATAAAAGTTCATTGATAAAAATGGCATGGGAATTCCCCACAGGGGAACCCCGAACCAAAATTAAAAAAAAAAAAAATGACATTGGGGGTCCCCCTTAATTTCATACCAGAAGGGTCTGGTATGGATATTAAGGGGAACCCCGGGCAAAAAAAAAATGGCGTGGGGTCCCCCTCAAAACCTATACCAGACCCTTCAGGTCTGGTATGGATTTTAAGGGGAACTCCGTGCCAAAATGTAAAAAAAAATGGCGTGGGGTCCCCCCAAAAATCCATACCAGACCCTTACCCAAGCATGCAACCTGGCAGGCCGCAGGAAAAGAGGGGGGGTGAGAGAGTGTGAACCCCCTCCTGAACTGTACCAGGCCACATGCCCTCAACATTGGAAGGGTGCTTTGGGGTAGCCCCCCAAAACACCTTGTCCCCATGTTGATGGGGACAAGGGCCTCATCCCCACAACCCTTGCCCAGTGGTTGTGGGGGTATGCGGGCAGGGGGCTTATCGGAATCTGGAAGCCCCCTTTAACAAGGGGACCCCCAGATCCCGGCCCTCCCCCCTGTGTGAAATGGTAAGGGGGTACCCTACCATTTCACAAAAAAACTGTCAAAAATGTTAAAAATGACAAGAGACAGTTTTGACAATTCCTTTATTTAAATGCTTTTTCTTTCTTCTATCTTCCTTTGGTTTCTTCCTCCATCTTCTTCTTCTTCTGGTTCTTCTGGTTCTTCCTCCGGTGTTCTCGTCTGGCATCTTCCTCCACGGCGTCTTCTTATCTTCTTCTCCTCAGGCCGCTCCACGTCTATGATGGCATGGAGGGAGGCTCCCGCTGTGTGACGCTTCTCTCTTCATCTTTTTCTCTTCATCTTTTTCTCTTCATCTTCTTCTCTTCATCTTCTTGTCTTCATCTTCTTTTTGGGCCGCTCCGCATCCATGATGGCATGGAGGGAGGCTCCCGCTGTGTGATGCTTCTCCTCTTCTGACAGGGAATGCCACAGGGAAGTCCCGGTGCGTCAGAGCGGGTCAGGGTCACCGGGTGGCCCCGCCCCCCTGTTATTTAAGAACCATCAGAAGAGGAGAAGCGCCACACAGCGGGAGCCTCCCTCCATGCCAGCATGGATGCGGAGCGGCCCGAAAAGAAGATGAAGACAAGAAGATGAAGAGAAGAAGATGAAGAGAAAAAGATGAAGAGAGAAGCGTTACACAGCAGGAGCCTCCCTCCATGCCATCATGGATGCGGAGCGGCCCGAGGAGAAGAAGATAAGAAAACACCGCGGAGGAAGATGCCGGACGAGAACACCGGAGGAAGAATCAGAAGAACCAGAAGAAGAAGAAAATGGAGGAAGAAACCGAAGGAAGATAGAAGATAGAAGAAAGAGGATAGAAGAAAGAAGAAGCATTAAAATAAAGTAATTGTCAAAAACTGTCTCTTTCATTTTTAACATTTTTGACAGTTTTTTTGTGAAATGGTAGGGGTACTTTTGTACCCCCTTACCATTTCACACAGGGGGGAGGGCCGGGATCTGGGGGTCCCCTTGTTAAAGGGGGCTTCCAGATTCCGATAAGCCCCCCGCCCTCAGACCCCCACAACCACCAGGCAAGGGTTGTGGAGATGAGGCCCTTATCCCCATCAACATGGGGACAAGGTGTTTTGGGGGGCTACTCCAAAGCACCCTCCCAATGTTGAGGGCATGTGGCCTGGTACGGTTCAGGAGGGGGGCCACTCTCTCATTCCCCCTCTTTTCCTGCGGACTGCCAGGTTGCGTGCTTGGTAAGGGTCTGGTATGGATTTTTGGGGGGACCCCACGCTGTTTTTTTTTAATTTTGGCACGGGGTTCCCCTTAAAATCCATACCAGACCTGAAGGGTCTGGTATAGATTTTGAGGGAGACAACACACTATTTTTTTTTTGGCCGGGGTGAAGGGCCTGGTATGGAATTTAGGGGACCCCCACCATCATTTTTTTTTTAAATTTTGGTTCGGGGTTCCCCTGTGAGGAATTCCCATGCCGTTTTTTTTTTTTTTTTTTTTTAATTTTTTATTTATCACAGGAAACAGGTCCACAGGAACCGATACAGCAGTAATTAACATTATAACAGTGTAACACAAACATTTACACAGATATTATCAAGAAAACCTTGTTTTATATGTTCCAAAGACACCTTGTGTTGTAACGCTTAATGAGGTTGATATATTTTAGAAATTCAGAATATGTAATGTCTCCTAGATTGAGGTATAGTATAAATGCTGTCTATGCCTCTCGGACTGTAACAATATCGTGATACAGTCTTCTAGTGAAGATAGATATTAAAGGTCCATATAGTGTCCCTTTGTGTGTCCTGCCTCCTTCCATTTTCTCATTTTCCTGTAGATCAGAAGAAAAAAGATAAAAGGAAAAATAAAGAGAAAGAAGAAAAAAGGGGAAAGAAGAAAAAAAAGGGGGGGGGGGAGGGTATTCGCGAACAAGGATTCCTCAGTTTGTCCTACTGAAGCCACTCACCAGACTATCGATTAGTAATTTGTTTGATTTCAGCCCAGATTAAGTATCTGGTTCCTCTCTTCGGAGGGCTTGTCCCTCTTCTGAGTATTGAAACACATTCCATAGCTGCCATGTCTTGGAATATGTCTCACTTCTGTTCTGACTCGTGAGAATCAAGTCTTCCAGTTTGTTAATTTCGTCTATTTTCCAAAGCCAGCCAGCAATGGAGGGCGAGTTGGGGGATTTCCAGTTAAGGGGAATACAAACTTTAGCTGCGTCAAGTAGGTGGCGTACAATTGACTTTTTGTATATACGAGCGGGTGTGTCTGTAGCATGTAGGAGGAAGTATACAGGTTCATCAGGGACATTGCGATCAGTGAACTTTTGTACTATCCTGCGAACTTCCTCCCAAAAAGGCCTTATCTGGGGGCAGGACCAGAAAATATGTATTAACGTGCCTGTGTCTTGGTGGCATCTCCAGCATAAATTCGATGTCCCAGGAAAAAATTTGTGTAAAAGTGCTGGAGTTCTATACCATCTCGTAAAGATTTTGTAATTAGTTTCTTGGTACCTGGTACATATGGATGATTTGTGTATGAATTGGAGGATATGTGATCTTTTTTGCGTGGTGAAGTGGCAATTCAGGTCTTTTTCCCATTTATCAAAGCTGGGGTGTTGATAGTCCCCAGATGGTGTGATAAGCATATTATAGGTCAGAGATAGCGTGTGCGGCAGCACTCCGCTTTCCATACAAATTTCTTCGAAGGCAGTATGAGGCGGGTCATTTACAGTTGGGGGGGTCAAACTGATAAGAAAATGTGAAAGTTGGCTAGCCCTCAGGAAGTCCAAATGATATAAGCCGTTCGGGTTCGAGAGCTCGGCCAGCGTCACCCATCCTCCTCTAGCGCTGAAGTGGGAGGCTTGATATTTCCCTGCAGGGTCTGTTATTCCTGGTGTAAATTGGGGGTTTCCTAATATGGGTCTCAGTGGTGAGTTCCTAGTGGAGAGAGATGTTTGTGTTAGTAGGCGTGCGCATACTTTCGTAGTGGTCCCAATCAATGGATGAAATCGTATATGTGAGGGGAGTGTTGAGCTGCACCAAGGGGCTCTATGTAGGGGAATTTCAGATTGTGTTTGTTCTAGTTGCGGCCATAATTTGGTTTCCTCATGTCGGCACCAGTCAATAAGCCTACCCAGGTGTACTGCATGGTAGTATATTTTGATCTCCGGCATGGCCAATCCTCCATGTTGTTTAGGAAGAGATAGCGTTTGTCTCGGAAGGCGTGGTTTTTTCCCTGCCCAAAGGAAAGTCAAGAATAGGGAATGTACCTGTCTAAAGTAGGCTGCGGGTATGTGTATAGGTAAGGCTTGTAAAAGGTACAGAAATTTGGGAAGTATCATCATTTTCAGTATGTTACATCGTCCAAACCAAGAGTGTAGGCCATTTTTCCAACTGTGGGGTAGTATTTGGACGTTTTTCAGTAAGGGCGGGAAGTTAAGTTTGAAAATTTGGGAGAGTTTTGCAGGGATGTAAGTGCCTAGGTACCTCAGGGCTTTGTCTGTCCATTTGAAATGGAAGCTGTTCTTAAAGTGTGTGAGCTGAGTCTATGGTATCCCTATTCCCATGGCTTCTGATTTGTTGAAATTTATTTTTAGGTTAGAAAGATGTCCATAGGTCTCAAATTCCTTCATTAAGTTTGGAAGGGAATGGCTGGATTAGTAATAGAAAACATCAAGTCATCTGCGTACGCAGACACTTTATTTTGGGTGCTCTGTACTGCAATCCCTGTGATATCTGGGTTTAACCTCACATGGCAAAGGAAGGGGTCCAGTGATAGGGCAAATAGTAAAGGCGAGAGTGGGCATCCCTGCCTGGTTCCATTTAGTATTGGAAAAGGATCTGAGACAACACCATTAGCCCTGACTCTAGCTGATGGATTCGAGTATGCTGCAGATATCCAGTTAAACAGCTTTTCTCTCACTCCGATGTGTTTTAATGTTTCAAACAAAAATCTCCAATGTATTCGATCAAACGCTTTTTCAGCATCTGTACTAAGGAAGATACATGGCGTTTTATCTCTATTCGCTATGTGGAGTAAGTTCAGAACCTTAATGGTGTTGTCCCTGGCCTCTCTGGTCAGCACAAAACCAACCTGATCTAGGTGTATGAGTTGTGGTAAGTGATGCTGAATCCTGGAGGCTATAATTTTGGTGAAGAGTTTCAAATCAGTATTTAGCAGGGATATCGGGCGGTAACTGCCGCATTGGGTAGGGTCTTTGCCCTCTTTCGGTATTACCGAGATCTGTGCCTGAAGTGTAGAGGGGTGTAGTTTTGAGCCGGAGCAAAGATCATTAAATAATTTAATAATATATTGGCCTAAAGATGAAAGGAAGGTTTTATAGTGGGTAATGGTCAAGCCATCGGGTCCTGGTGCTTTCCCCTGTTTGGTGGAACTGATAGCCGATTGTAGTTCGATTAATGTGATGGGCTCCTCGAGTAATTCCCTTGCCTCAGTCGGTAGGGTTGGCATTAGTGACGAGGTTATATATTCAGGTGTATTGTCTGATGTGGGTAGTGTTGTGTGTAGGTTATACAAAGAGTTGTAGTAAGTTCTAAACTCTTCTGTGATTTGTTTGGGTAGAGACGCCGTCTTTCCGGAGGGGGTTGTGATCTGCGGTATGTATGATGCTAGCTTTTGTTGCTGTAGGGACCGGGCCAACATCCTCCCACATTTATTGCCGGATCCATAGAATTTCCTCCGGCATAGCGAGGGACTCCAAGATGGCCGCGTAAGCCGGGAGCTCCTCACTACCCCAGCCAGCCAGCCGCCCTAGCGCCGTATTGGAAGCCGCTGCCAGCCCGCACACAGCAATTTCGGCAAGGGGAACACAGCGGTTCCCCACCCATGCCATCCACAGCGGTCAAGAAGGACCTGGGACCCCGTTTTGAGGCTGAGAAACATCAGGCCGAATCCAAGATGGCGGCCGCGCCTCAGACACAAGCAGCGCCTCAGACACAGGCAGCATCAGGGGGATACAAGAACCCAGGCAAGTGATCGCTCCTGCTACTCTCTCCTACCCTTCCACTGCAATCTCCTATTCTCATCCCACCTCATCCCCCTCAGGCCACAACTCGGCTTTCCTAAATGAGAGCCCCCTGGCAGCCCCCTTGTTAGCTCCTATGGGACACTCTCCTCTTTCTCAGCATAATATTGAATGCATGGGAAGCACAGGCACAGATATGCCCCAGAATGCGGGAGACCTTTTCCTCAAACTATCTGACTTACTGGAAAGGGGCTTAGCTAATACAGCTCAAAAAATAACAAATGACATCCGATCAGACTTCCAGAATCTGGGTACCAGAATTGAAGCGATCGAACAAAAACTGCACTATACAGTCTCCAGAACCAATCAAAATTCTGATCACTTACAGATCGTGCAGGATCAGTTGGATGTAGCCTTAAGTAGGATCGACGATTTGGAAAACAGATCGAGAAGGGAGAACTTCAGGGTCAGAGGCATCCCAGAATCGTGCACGGATGTACCCGCAGCAGTACAAGAATTAATTAAATCCCTTATCCCTGATATATCTAAACACTACTTGGAATTAGACAGAGCCCACAGATCTCTGGATCCCCCCAGAAAAGATGGGTCCCCCAGGGACATCGTGGTGAAGCCGCATCACTACGGAGTGAAAGAGAGCATCATGAAGCTCTCCCGCCAGCAACCACACATATCATTCCAAGGACACGAAATTCAAATATTTGCCGACATATCGCCTACGACGATCCAAAAACGTCGAGCCCTTAAACCTCTACTCCTAATCCTGACACAAAAAGAAATAAAATACTGGTGGGCTTTCCCCTTCGCTTTAAAATTCACCTACAAAGGCAAGACACACTCATTCACCACTCTACCTGAAGGAGAGCGGATTCTCCTATCTCTGAAGCTTATTTCCCAAGAATTGGAGATGGACACATCAAACATGCAACCCGGATCTTATAAGAGACAGACACCAACCAGCCCAGTTTCCCCTTTATGGAAAACCACAAAGAGTAGACGAACAAGAGAACCGATGCCATCCTGAATGATCTGGTTGCGCCCGGACAGTACCCGGACACATTACTCAGGAAACTTTCCAAGCCATCATCCACCCTAAAAGACCATCTTGAACTACTTAGGATCAGGATGCACGATCTCTGAACTCATCAGGGACACTAGACTCCCACGTCCAGATGGATTTTCACAGATCTCGACACAGCTGACCGATTAGGTCACTCCACACCTAGAATTAGAATCGCTGTGTCTTGCGACCACTACAAATGGGACATCTGTTCCTTTTCAAGCGACTCGCTAACAACTGGATTCCACCCCTTCCCACAGAGGACGCCTAGATTTACCACAATCAACATTGCAACGTACACTGAAGAATAAGTTATGGGGTCTTCCCACCTGCGGGTCCGCCTTTTCACCGGCTGGTGTTCTGGTGGTCTAGGGAACGGACACGACGACTCACGAGCCTATTAGGAATGGACAGCTCCTACTGGGGTATTTTTCAGCCCCCACAACTACCCCCCCTATTGAACTCATCCCTGCCCCTCACCCCCCTCCCCTCCCTTTTTCTCCACCCTCCCACCCCCCCTACCCTTAACATATCCCCCCAAGCCTTTTTGGCCTTCAGCAGGACTTTATTTTTGTCTTATTTTTTATTAAGCCGGCTGGCTTTGTTACAATTGAACTTAAATGCTTTTCTGTTGACATGGTTGTCCTTACTAGATTTTGTTAATTAATTTTTTAGGATTACCAATTGGGTTGGCTCTGACTGTGGTAGCAGTCATGCGCCTCCATCCATCTATCGACAATGGAACCTCCATGGTCGGGAGATGGACTGTTGACCTCTTCGGAGGGCTATTATTGTTTATGGATGGGTGGCATGGTGGGGATCTTTACTCCCCCTCGATGCCACCGGTTCCTCTTGGAACTAATCTCTCGAAAACACTTGCATTTACTCTCTTTCTCTTTCTTTTCCTCTTCTGTCCTATTTTCTAACCCTCTCTCTTGCTTGTGCCAGTCAACAGGATGCTTGAACAGCCCACTATCCTCCAGGCTCCAGGTCCTACCTCGCGATCCGAATAACTATGATCCACCGCGCCCAGAGGAGGTAAGAGATACCGCACTACACACAACTCCCCCAATTAGACGACATGTCTAGTGGCAATTTGGTTCACCCTTCCTTTAAACTAGCCTCTCACAATGCCCACGGACTAAATTCAGCGGTCAAAAGGCGTAAATTATTCCAATCTTATCACACACAAAAATTGGCGGTAGTCATGATCCAGGAAACACATTTCCCACCCAATTATAACCCAACATTTCTACATGCTCAATATCCCACATTCTTTCTAGCGAATGCAGAGGATAAGACCAGAGGTGTTGCGGTTATATTCGCAAAACAGTGCAAATTTAAGCCCGATTTAGTGCACAGAGACCCTGAAGGCAGATTCCTGTTGGTCAAGGGTAAAATAGATGAAAGCCTCTATTCCTTCATCTCGTATTACTCCCCCAATAAGGGCCAAACAAAATTCTTCCAAGCAATGCTACAAACTCTAACTCCATTATTGGAAGGAACGGTAATTTTCGGAGGTGACTCCAACGTGGCCTTTGACCCAGGCCTAGACAAATCCAAACCTTTAAAAGCTCAATCAATTCGCCCCACAAAAATAAGCTCCAAGATTGCAAAAATAATATATCAACAAGGCCTATCCGATATTTGGAGAGAACTCAACCCCACTAAGCGGGATTATACACACTATTCAAACCCTCATAAAACATACTCCAGGATCGACCACATACTAATGTCAGTAGTACATATACCCTATGTGATTAAGGCCTATATAAAGGATTCTGCCCTATCGGACCACGCTATGGTGATCGTAACACTAAGGGGAGGCTCTCACAAACCACCCAATACCCATTGGAGAATCAACGACATCATTCTTAATGACCATATCTCAGTCATAGAACTTGAGAAGGACTTAAAAGATTATTTTCTGCGGAACAATGTGGAGGGAATTTCAGCCGAGACTCTATGGGCCGCTCATAAAGCGACCATAAGGGGAAAACTCATTCAAATATCTTCCAGGAAAAAGAAAGAGCAAAAGGCGGAGATAGAGAAACTAGAGAGGGAATTCAAGGCTCTATGCAAGCAACATAAACGGGACCTTACCTCGGTCACCATAGCCCAACTAGATGCAGCCAGAACAGCATTAAATCTGGCCCACACAGTGAGGGCAGAGACACACCTGAAATGGAATAATGCAAAATTCTATTTACAGCGAGATAAGATGAGTACCCTTCTAGCAAGAAAGCTATCTCCCAAAATCACTAACTTCTCCATCCCCAATATTAGACTTCAGGATGGCACCTCTACCCTTAACCCCCCTAAAATCCTGCAAGCCTTCCACTCTTTCTACTCTAAATTGTATCAGCAAAATGACACAATGTCTGACTCCTCCTTAAAAGCTTTCCTAGATAGCATTAACATTCCAACCCTAAGTAAAGAGCATAAGGATATCATGGAAGCCCCATTCACCACGGAAGAAACATTAGACGTCATTAAAAACTTAAAAGGGAACTCAGCTCCTGGCACCGATGGTTTTTCTAATCAATACTATAAAACATTCATGAAAACTTTGGCACCCTTTATCACAAAATTCTTCAATTCCAAAAGAGAAGGGTCTCCCCTTGAGCCACATTTAAATTTAGCTTTCATTTCGGTCATACCCAAGCCTGACAAGGATCCATCTCTAGTCGAAAATTACAGACCAATCTCGTTGATTAACAACGACCTGAAAATACTCACTAAAATCCTGGCTAATAGAATCAACTCCTTCATCAATCAATATATTCATAAAGATCAAGTAGGCTTCATGCCGGGAAGACAAGGCCCGGACCAGGTCAGAAGGGCGGTCGATATAGTATCTCTTTTACAGTCGGGATGGGATGGAGGCCCAAGGCAGGAAGGCTTATTGCTGTCTTTGGACCTCCAAAAAGCCTTCGATTCCTTATCTTGGTCCTTCCTTTTTGCAGTCCTGGGGAGATGGGGATTTGGGAATAATTTTATAAATACTCTGAAAGCACTGTATTCCACTCCGAGCGCCAAGGTAAAAATGCACGGCTTCTACTCAGATCCCATTCAAATAACCAGGGGAACCAGACAAGGGTGTCCCCTCTCCCCAGTGATCTTTGCCTTAGCCATAGAGATCCTGGCAATTGCGATCAGGAATGACCAAAACATCAAAGGGGTTAAGTGTGGAGCGCAATCCCACAAATGCGCCCTTTTTGCGGACGACATCCTTTTATTTGTCACTTCCCCTACTATCTCTCTTCCCAATATTTGCAACCTCTTGAGGGCATTTGGATCCTTGTCGGGCTTAAAGGTCAATATGGATAAGTCACAGGCATTAAATATTTCGCTCTCAGACGCAGATGTGAATAGGCTCAAGCCTGCTTTCAAATTTAGATGGAGCGAATCCTCAATCTGATATCTAGGAATTAACCTAACCCCTAAGTTTGAGCAACTCTTCCAGGCTAATTTCCCTCCCATGTTCCGCACATTAGAATCTGACATCCAAACATGGTCCAACTTTAATATATCCTGGTTGGGTAGAATCAATTCTATCAAAATGACTCTTTTGCCCAAGCTTCTATACTTGTTTAGGTCTCTCCCGATAGATATTAGAAAACATCATCTTAAACCACTACAAGGGAAGATAATAAAATTCGTTTGGGGTAAAAAAGGATATAGAATACCCCGGAATGTGCTTCTTAGCCCCAAAACCAAAGGGGGCCTGGGTCTTCCAGATCTGTTCAGATACTTTCAAGCGGCAAGGCTGGCCCAACTATCTTTGGTATATTTCAAAGTTGAGAAACCCGATTGGATAGAAATAGAGAGACAAGCTGCTCCGACATATACCCTAGACTACCTGCTCTGGTGCCCTATGAAATTAAGGCCTACCATTTTAGCTCCAACACTGTCTCAATCCTTTAAATTATGGGACTCGATGAAATGCTCACCAGCCTTAACTTCACCATTACGCCCTCTGGAGCACATCTTCCATAATCCCCGCTTTGCTCCGGGTCTGGACATTAAGTCATTCAAATGGTGGTTAGACAAGGGGATGTACCGCATAGGCCACTTTCTCTCCCCATCTGGCCCATTGACGCTAAAGCATTGCCTAACTAAACTCAAACTCCCTGGGTCAGAGAGATTTAGATTCGCTCAGATATCCCATTTTCTTGCCTCCCTAATGAAGGGACAAGAACTCCCTCTGGAATTTACTCCTTATGAACGTTGGTGCGGTCAAGCACTTGACACAAGGGGGGGTATATCTCTCCTATATGCGTCCCTTGTGGAACCCACCGCAAAATTCTCTTACATGGACTCATGGGAAAAGGATCTGCGGGAGACCTGGAGCCTGGAGGAATGGCATCAGAGAGGATCCACAGCCTTTAAAGGTATTCTAAATATAGCATTGATAGAAACTAATATAAAAGTGCTTATGCGATGGTACTTAGTTCCCTCCAGACTTGCAACTATGTTTTCCTCTGCCTCCCCATTATGCTTTAGAGGGTGTCAAGCCCAGGGCTCTATGATCCATATCTGGTGGGAGTGTCCGAAAATAAGAGGTTTCTGGAACAAAATATTCACATTAATCCGTAAAGTAACGGAACTTCCCATCACTAAATCAGCCCAAGTGGCCTTACTCAATGCCCCATCCCCTAAAACACCAAAACACTCTCAAAAATTCATTTCCTTTATGCTACTAGGAGCTAAGACAACGTTAGCCAAAGCCTGGAAGCAACCCACAGTGTCTTTCCAGGCTGCCAAAAGAAAGATATCTTGGATCATGTCACTTGAAAAAATAGTCAGCTCTATGACGGACACCTCTAGGTCATTTGAGGCGACATGGGAGCCCTGGGCTAGGCACTTTGGCATTTCCCTTATCACAGGAATTCCATTATCTCAGCCTAGTTGAATCTTTTATTCATATTAAAAAAAAAAAAAAAATAAAGGGGGTCCTTGGACTGGCTACAAACGTTTTCCCCATGACAGCGAATTCTCTTATCTTGTTCTTTCTTTTCTTCCTCTCTTCGCCTTCTCTTCCTCTCTTATGTCTCTCCATATCTTTTTGGTATGTACAACGAATTGATTCCAAGCTAGCAGTGTAAAAGTTATGTTTTACTATCCGTTTACATAATAGTAGAACCTCTATTGCCACCTTCAGATAGTCTTCAACGAGTTTTAGCTCTTAACTCGGAACGGATTTCGGCTTGTTGAGGGGTTTCTGAAGGAAGGGAATTATGGCCTTATTAAGGGTCTCTTGTTCCCACCTCTCGGGCGATGGTAGGTCCCCGGGGGTGGGTACGGTAGGTTTTCTGGATCAGCCTCAATGCTCTCCCTGTGGAGGGCGGAGTCCTAGCACAGTGAGTTCCCGTCAGGGGTGCTGGGATTCTCCGCCAACACAGGGAACATCAACATTAGTTTTACCTAACGTATCAAAGGCTACAGTTTACGGTTTTGAACCTTTGTTTGCTTGCGATATCCATGCATAAATACTATCCCTTACTAATGGGGGATTCTTCCAATATTCCTTTGTAACTTATGTTCATCTTTGTACTGCACTGCTCTTTAATAAAGCTTTAAACTTTAAAAAAAAAAAAAAAAAAAAGAATTTCCTCCGGCATATCTGAATTTTCGCTTTTGCTTTGAAGTGTAGTATGTCTGTGACCTGTTTACGGGTGGTGTCAAGCTCGGTCCCTATTTCCCTTGTCGGAGTCCTTTTATGTCTTGTTTCTAGTGTCTGTAGTTTCCTGAGTAGTGTGGATAATTGTTCTGTTCTTTGATGTTTCAACCTGGAGCCATGTTTAATAAGCACGCCCCGGATCACGGCTTTATGCGCTTCCCACACCAGACCCGCGTCACTACCAGGGGTATTGTTAGATTTAAAGTAATACTCGATCTCCTTTATTACATCTGCGCAAACCTCCGGGTCTTGCAGTAGGCTCTCATTTAATCGCCATGGTGGACGCTGGGTCGTGTATGGGTCAGCGATAGCGTATCGCACCCCTATCGGACCACGTGATATATTCTATCTTGGTGCTTAGAACTGCCTGTAGATTTCTGTGAGGTACTAGAAAATAGTCGATACGGGAGTACGACTGGTGGGGCAGAGAGAAGAACGTATAGTCCCTCTCATCCGCATGAAAAAGACGCCAGACATCTATTAGCTGTGACGAATGTAAAGCCATTTGTATACGTTTGTGTGAGGTTCTTGAGGTCGAGGATGTACCAGAGGACATGTCTTCAGTCGGGGTTAAGGGTGTATAATTAATTGACCTTCAGTGAATTGCATAAGTTGATCTAACCGTCTTGTTATGAACGTGTCTTGATGGTCATTGGGGGCGTATAGGTTTGCAAAGGTCACCTTTATGTCACCTATTTGGCCTTTTAAAAATAGATATCGTCCTTCTGGGTCTGTTTTAGAGTCTAGCCATGTCCATGGTATCTTAGCTGATATTAGGATTGAGACCCCTCTGGATTTGGCCTGTGTATTGGAAGAGTGATAAACAGTGGGGTAGTATTTGTTTTTAAGAATTGGTATGGTATTGTCTCTGAAGTGCGTTTCCTGTAGCAGGATTACGTCCGCTTTCAGGCGTCTCATGTCATGAAGAAGCATCCGCTTCTTTTCTGGTGTATTTAGTCCCTTCGTGTTTAAGGAAATTATATTTAGGGTGTCCATGTTCGCGAATAAAAGGGGGGGGGGAGGGGCTTAGAGAGGGAGTCAAATAAAAATTATAAGGTGAAAGTTAGGGGGTACAGGGGGGGTAGTATCGGGGCGATACGTCCCTAGAAAAAAGGGAAAGTTTAAAGTGTAGGAGGTTTAGAGAGCTGCCACTAGAGTGTGCAGCGTGATGGAGTGCTAAGAGTGCAAGAGAAAAATCTTGCTAATGCGCTGTCCGGTAAAAATCCGGGTAAGCAGCGCTGTCCTAAGTGGGTTTGTGGAAAGACACAGCTAGGAGTTGGGTCTCCCAGAGTCTCACTCCACCCACGGCATATTGAAAAGTTATGTGTCTAAACGGTATGTTATTTCAATCTGCGGGAATAAAACTATACAGGAAATAATAGGCAACATCAACAAGAGGTTATTCAGCAGCAGTTAAAGTAACATTTCAATTCAAGTAGCTTTAACAAACTAGGTATAACAAGTGCAAACAGAGGCCCCCAGCCCAACACGAGAGAGGTGTTAAGGATTCTTCTATATTCCCTTAAGGTGTATTCTCGGGTGATGGTGGTGAATTTCAAAACTAAAGAAAACAAGTATAATTATACCATCTCCCCTGAGGAGAATGGATCGTTATACACCACATCTAAATTCAAAACCACCGGTTTCTTCCGAGAATCCGTAAGCTGGATCATTGTCCTCCCCTCTCCCTCCAACCCCCTACCCACACATCCGGGCCCATTCTGCAATTAGGGGATTTGTCTCTCTGCTTTGTGGGGACACTGAAGTTCTTTTAGTTTCTTCACACCTATCCTGTAAGGGAATTTGTACGTTCTCCTGTGTCTCATATGTGGGATATCTGTCCCTTTTTCCGTCCACTATCCACAGTACAGATATGGTAACCTCTCCAGCTAACATGGGAGGGGGTGTTCATTCGACCTTTTGGTGGGAGTCTTAAGAATGGTCCAGTGAAACATCCTGGATTAGGCTGGAGCGGTGTGTAGACCAGGTGCAGCAACTGTTTGACAGGCTCAGCTTCTATCTCAGTGGGGTCCCTCATAGGTATAGTGACAGGGATGGCGAGGGGGAAATGGCGGTAGGTTAAGTATCTCCCCCCTCACACCCTGCAGAAGTCACCGACTGGAGCATTGAACGGGAGATGTTGGACTGTCCATATGGGGGTGCCCAAGAAGAATACTTATGAGAGTCTGGGGGGATGGGGAGAGGTGGGGGGATGTGCATATGTCGGGGGTGGATAGGGACACCAGATCCCTTCTACTCACGTGTGGCACTTCCAAAAGCAGAGCGGCATCTCCTCCTTCCTCGTTGATGAGGTGGTAACGGTCCTCGAGCAGCCGAAGGGCCCAATCTGCCCGTCGGGCGTGGGAGAATCTGCAGCCAGTCTGGTATTGAAATTGGGTCTGCTTCCAGGAAGCAGAAGAACGCCGGGAGGTCCGCTGTAGCTTGTAGAGTAAACGCTGATGATTCATTGCGGAAAGTCACAGATAGTGGGTATCCCCATTGGTAATTGTATCCCTTCTGTTTTGCCAGCTCGAGTAGGGGTCTCAGCATGGCTCGACGCTTCAGGGTGGCTCTCGATAGGTCCGGTAAGATCCTGACTTGTGCTCCGTTGCGATCAACGTTGCCATGCTCCCAGGCGCAGTGTAGGATGGCTTCCTTCTGCAGGTAGCGGTGTAGCCTGCACACCACATCGCACGGGTTGGACGGATCTGTCGGCCTCGGTCCTAGAGTTCTGTGTACCCTGTCAAGTTCTATATCTGTGTCTGGGTCATCTAGGACGGTGCGGAAGACTTCTTTCACCTCCTCTGCTAGGTGATCCGAACTGATGGCTTCCGGGATGCCTCGGAGCCGTAAGTTATTTCGGAGACTTCGGTCTTCAATATTCTCCAGGTGTAGCTGTAGGGATATGACGGTGTCCCTGTGTGAGTCCCGGGCCTGTTCCAGAGCCGACACTCTGTCCTCAAGTGGGGATACAGCCGTCTCCCCTGACGTGACTCTGTTGGATAGGCTGGACACTTCTCCTCTCACCTCCTGTATGTCCCGGCGATGGGTCTCCTCAAGATGGAGGATCATCGCCTTGATGTCCGTTTTAGTGGGTAGTGCTTGTAAGAGTGTGCGGATGTCTTGGTCCACTGGTACCGGTTCTGGAGGGTACGTGGAGGCCATTCTTCTTGATGGGGAGTACTCCGGAGTCTCAGGCGTCGGACTGGGTAGTGCAGATAGGCCCTCAGGGAGGGACTGAGCACGTCTAGTAGAGGCTTGCTGTGTAAGCTCACATGGAGGGCCTCGTGGTGCTGCGACCCTGGCACCGGGAGAGAGTTCTTTTCTGAAATAGCGGTGTATTTCTCCGGGGTTCTGGATGGAGGGGGTCCCTTTGGATACTGCTCTTGTCCTGTATCTTTTAGTAGCTTTCATACCGAATTTAGTTGGATTAGATGCCGGGATTAGGAGGCTGAGAGCGGGAGCCCAAGAAAAAAGCAGCCTCACTCAGCCATGTCCAGGCCACGCCCCTCCCATGCCATTTTTATCAGTGAACTTTTATGTGTATTGTCGGACCGGCAATTCATTAATAGCCATGAGTAATTTTGCTGTCAGACTGTTCTAAACACGGGAAACATGCGCCCCTTTACAGTCATACTATAGACACCACCCAGGTATGAAATTTAAAGGGATATTACACTTTTATTGTTTTACTTTAAGCATTATTAAAATCACTGCTCCCGAAAAAACGGCCATTTTTAAAACTTTTTTTGTATTGATCCATGTCCCCTGGGGCAGGACCCAGGTCCCCAAACACTTTTTATGACAATACCATTCATATAAGCCTTTAAAATTAGCACTTTTGATTTCTCCCATAGACTTTTAAAGGGTGTTCCGCGGCATTCGAATTTGCTGCGAACACCCCAAATTGTGGCGAACTGGCGAACAGCCGATGTTCGAGTTGAACATGAGTTTGACTCGAATTCAAAGCTCATCCCTACTTATCAGTGACCACCAGTGCCACATGTCAGGGACAACCAGTACCGCTTGTCAGCAACCACAAATGCTGCATGTCAGAGACCACCAGTGCTGCTTGTCAGGGACCACCAGTGCTGCATGTCAGGGACTACCAGTGCCGCATGTCAGTGACCACCAGTGCCACATGTCAGGGACCACCAGTGCCACTTGTCAGGGACCACCAGTGCTGCATGCCAGGGACCTCTAGTGCCATTGCTCAGGGATCACCAGTGCCGCATGTCAGGGACCACCAGTGCTGCATGGAGTCTTTATCAGAAATCATCTGGATGACAAAGCGGGGGATATCCCGCTGTGACAGATATTGTTTTGTATGTGAAATATTGATCACTGTAAAGCTCCGCCTCCCACCTGCATTGGCACAGTGCGCTCTCAATCACAATGCCAGCAGGAGGTGGGACATTACAGTGATCAGTATTTCACATACAATACAATACCTGTCACATCCAGAAATCCCCGCTGTGTCATTCGGCGATATCTGTTAACGATCCTCTGCACCGAGATGGTGGGTGGGCAGCGGGGATGGGGGCGGTGGAGTGGAGATGGAGTGGGGGCGGATTGCTGTCAGGGAGCAGAGGAGGAGGAGGGAGGAGAGAGGAGAAGGAGGACACCTCCTCCATGGGTGGCACAGACCGGGGGCTATGAGACCCCCTCTGCCCACTACAGGAAATAGAACTTCCTGGAAAGAGAACTACAAGGGGGAGGGTCAGACTGCTTGCTGAAGTTACTGGAGGGATAGCAGTCAGCGGTTTTGCAAACAGGAAATCACCAGGCAATAACGGTTTTTCAGTGAGTTCAGTAGACTTTTGCAGAGGAACTACAGAGCTCAGAAGAACATGGATGACATAGTTGGTGAAGGTAGGAGATCAGCAACGAGAACCTTAAAAAAAAGTTTTTGCCCGGAGTTCTGCTTTAAAGTGAGCCTATCACTATAGATACAAGTAAAATCAATGCCCAGGCTATATAAAAACAGGTCTCTATACTTAACTTTCCAACAGCCTGTGTGTTGACACAGTGAATTTTCCCCACTTCTCGTCTCTGTATGTATTCCACACATTTCGGGTGTGTAGAATACCTGCTGCCCTGCTACACAATGTGGTTGCACCTATCAATTTCTACATTACTACAGGAGTAATAACAGTGTGCAATGAGGAAAACAGGTATTCAACACACCCGAATGGGCGAATACCTACTGTGGCTGTAGAGAAATGAAGAGGCTGAGTTTCAACACATACTGTAGGCCAGGGATCCTCAAACTACGGCCCTCCAGCTGTTGCGGAACTACACATTCCATGAGGCATTGTAAAACTCTAACATGTACAGACATGGCTAGGCATGATGGGAATTGTAGTTCTTGAACAACTGGAGGGCCGTAGTTTGAAGACCCCTGCTGTAGGCTATTGAAAAGATAATGATAAAATCAGTTCTTTTACATTTTCAGGATTGTGTATAATGATTCTGTGGTGAAAGAGTCACTTTAAAGCAGGACCCAAGGGAAATAGCTAAATACACAGATGAATCAGATATATGGGCAATGTCTTAAGCCCCATACACACTATCAGATTGTCTGCTGATTTTTCCTTCAGATTTACCAAAACCATATAATATGAGGTCAAACCTTAGGAGTTTCAATTTGTATGCAATCAGGCAGGCCCTTGCACTATATGTAGGGATGAGCTTTACGTTCGGGGCGAACATGAGTTCAACTTGAACATTGGCTGTTCACCCGTTCGCTGAATAGCGAACAATTTACGGTGTTCGCGGCAAATTCGAAAGCCGCGGAACACCCTTTAAAAGTCTATGGGAGAATTCAAAAGTGATAATTTTAAAGGCTTATATGCAAGTTATTGTCATAAAAAGTGTTTGGGGACCCGGGTCCTGCCCCAGGGGACATGTATCAATGCAAACATTTTTTTTAAAAACGGCCGTTTTTTCGGGAGCAGTGATTTTAATAATGCTTAAAGTGAAACAATAAAAGTGAAATATTCCTTTAAATTTCATACCTGGGGGTGTCTATAGCATGCCTGTACAGTGGCGCATGTTTCCCGTGTTTACAACAGTCCCTGCACAAAATGACATTTCTAAAGGAAAAAAAGTAATGTTTAAGTACTCGCGGCTATAATGAATCGTCGGTCCCGGCAATACACATAAAAGTTCATTGATAAAAACGGCATGGGATTCCCCCACAGTCCATTGGGTCTGGTATAAATATAAAAGGGGAACCCCGAATAAAATTTTTTTTAAAAAATTCGTGGGGGTCCCCCCAAATTCCATACCAGACCCTTCAGGTCTGATATGGATATTAAGGGGAACCCTGTGCCAAAATTAAAAAAAAATGGCATGGGGGTCCCCCTCAAAATCCATACCAGGCCCTTCAGGTCTGGTATGGATATTAAGGGGAACCCCGCACCAAAATCTTTTTAAAAAATGGCGTGGGGGTCCCTCTCAAAATCCATACCAGACCCTTATCCAAGCACGCAACCTGACAGGCCCCAGGAAAAGAGGGGGGACAAGAGAGCGCCCCCCGCTGAACTGTACCAGGCCACATGCCCTCAACATGGGGAGGATGTCCCCATGTTGATGGGGACAAGGGCCTCATCCCCACAACCCTTGCCCAGTGGTTGTGGGGGTCTGTGAGTGGGGGGGCTTATCGGAATCTGGAAGCCCCCTTTAACAAGGGGACCCCCAGATCCCGGCCCCCCTGTGTGAATTGATAATGGTGTACAAGTACCCCTACCATTTCACAAAAAAGTGTCAAAAATGTTAAAAAAGACAATAGCCGGTTTTTGACAATTCCTTTACTAATGTCTTCTTCTTTCCCTGCTTCTTCTTTTCCCGCTTCTTCTGGTCATCCTTCGGTTTTCTTCTTCTTCCTCCATCGTGTTCTTCCCCCGCTTCTTCCTCTATCTTCCTCTGCTTCTTTCTCCGGTCTTCTCCTCCGGCATCTTCCTCCGGTCTTCTCCTCCAGCATCTTCCTCTGGCTTCTTCTTCCCACTTCGTCCTCCGGACGATCCGCCTCAATGGGGGATTCCTGCTGTGTGACGCTTCTGTTCTTGTGACAGCTCTTATATAACTAACAGCGGTGGGCCACCTGGGTACTGGTAATTGACTGTGGGAGAATCCCATGCCGTTTTTATCAATGAACTTTTATGTGTATTGCCGGGACCGACAATTCATTATAGCCGCGAGTACTTTTAAATGACTTTTTTTCCTTTAGAAATTTCATTTTGTGCAGGGACTGTTGTAAACACAGGAAACATGTGCCACTTTACAAGAATACTATAGACACCCCCCCAGGTACGAAATTTAAAGGAATATTTCACTTTTATTTATTGACTTAAAGCATTATTAAAATCAGTGCTCCAGAAAAAACATCTGTTTTTAAAAAAAATGTTTGCATTGATACATGTCCTCTGGGGCAGGACCCAGATCCCCAAACACTTTTTATGACAATAACTTGCATATGAACCTTTAAAATTAGCACTTTTGATTATTCATGTTCGTGTCCCATAGACTTTAACGGTGTTCGCGTGTTCAAACAAATTTTTTGCCTGTTCGCATGTTCTGCTGTGAACCAAACCAGGGGGTGTTCGGCTCATCCCTAACTACATGGTTTTGGTAAATCTGAAGACAAAAATCAGCAGAAAATCTGATAGTGTGTATGGGGCTTCACTTGATAAAGGCTAAGTAACTCCTGCCATTCAGCACTAATGGTTTAGGCCTTCCGGACAGCACAGCAAGCCTCATGACTTACCTTTTCTATGATGTAATTAAGCAATAAAGCTAGGTCACCTCTCTACCTTAAGCCTTTGACTGGATAGTGAAGGAGCAGCAACAGACTGATAAGCTGATCTCACTGCTCTTTCCAGTTGTTGGCATTTTTCTTGTCAGTACATAACTGGCCCCAAGTACTGTCCCTGCCTTTCCCAGTTTGAGTGCTGGTATACAGGGGATTGCAAGAGGTAGAGATAAAATCAAATAAATGTTTTTATACTAGTTTGTAGGCAGGTGCCTACATGTTAGTTCTGCTTTGTTCTACAAAGGGTTAATGTTTTGTATCTCAGGGGTTAACAATATGTGCTGTGGGATACCTTTTCCTGCATGTGTCATTTCCTGTCTTTCAGGAAGGTGATATATGCAGGAGGAGGTCAGACCTCATGAACAGAAAGTCATGGGAAGTAAGCTGTTAGAACCATACATGTAAGATATGATCAGGAGTGTATCCATGGAATTACCCCACAGTGGGGCCATCACTTGGGTTGGAGAACTGAATTTCTATATTTCTTTGTGTGGTAACATTAATGCAATGGAAGGTATGGTGAGCGCACACACAGCATAGCACAATACTTACAAAACGAAGGGAAGACAGGAGAGTGTTCTATAACTTAATGTTACATTGAATTAACACCTGTTCTGGTGGAAATATTTAAACACAACTATGTAATGAATGGAAATTTGATGTCTTTCTGCTAAGTTAGACCAATTGTTTTCCTTTGGAAACTGCTGCAGAACTGTGTATAACACTAAGTTACTGCAGTAAAGAAGTTACTGGTTAAAAGAAGACATCTGGTCTGATTTACTTTTGAGGAGTGAACAAGTGCCTACTTTTACAGTGTATTGATGAACAGGGGGACAAAGTGTACAATATCAGTTAAGCCTTGACGTTATGAGGTGAGGATTGATAAGAAAGAGGAACAGCCAGTTCAGAAGAGGGGCACTGGTGACCAGTAGGGATGAGCCGAACACCCCCCTGTTCGGTTCGCACCAGAACATGCGAACAGGAAAAAAGTTTGTTCGAACATGCGAACACCGTTAAAGTCTATGGGACATGAACATGAATAATCAAAAGTGCTAATTTTAAAGGCTTATATGCAAGTTATTGTCATAAAAAGTGTTTGAGGACCTGGGTCCTGCCCCAGGGGACATGGATCAATGCAAAAAAAAGTTTTAAAAACGGCCGTTTTTTCAGGAGCAGTGATTTTAATAATGCTTAAAGTCAAACAATAAAAGTGTAATATCCCTTTAAATTTCGTACCTGGGGGGTGTCTATAGTATGCCTGTAAAGGGGCGCATGTTTCCTGTGTTTAGAACAGTCTGACAGCAAAATGACATTTTGAAGGAAAAAACTCATTTAAAACTACCCGCGGCTATTGCATTGCCGACAATACACATAGAAATTCATTGATAAAAACGGCATGGGAATTCCCCAAAGGGGAACCCCGAACCAAAATTTAAAAAAAAAAATGACGTGGGAGTCCTCCTAAATTCCATACCAGGCCCTTCAGGTCTGGTATGGATATTAAGGGGAACCCCGGCCAAAATTAAAAAAAAAAAAATGACGTGGGGTTCCCCCTAAATTCCATACCAGACCCTTATCCGAGCACACAACCTGGCAGGCCGCAGGAAAAGAGGGGGGGACGAGAGTGCGGCCCCCCCTCCCTCCTGAACCGTACCAGGCCACATGCCCTCAACATTGGGAGGGTGCTTTGGGGTAGCCCCCCAAAACACCTTGTCCCCATGTTGATGAGGACAAGGGCCTCATCCCCACAACCCTGGCCGGTGGTTGTGGGGGTCTGCGGGCGGGGGGCTTATCGGAATCTGGAAGCCCCCTTTAACAAGGTGACCCCCAGATCCCGGCCCCCCCCTGTGTGAAATGGTAAGGGGGTACATAAGTACCCCTACCATTTCACGGAAAAAGTGTCAAAAATGTTAAAAATGACAAGAGACAGTTTTTGACAATTCCTTTATTTAAATGCTTCTTCTTTCTTCTATCTTCCTTCATCTTCTGGTTCTTCTGGTTCTTCTTGCTCTTCTGGTTCTTCCTCCGGCGTTCTCGTCCAGCATCTCCTCCGCGGCGTCTTCTATCTTCTTCTCCTCGGGCCGCTCCGCACCCATGGCATGGGGGGGAGGCTCCCGCTCTTCTCTTCTTCTTTTCTTCTCTTCTTCTCTTCTTCATTTTCTTCTCCGGGCCGCTCCGCAATCCATGCTGGCATGGAGGGAGGCTCCCGCTGTGTGACGGCGCTCCTCGTCTGACAGTTCTTAAATAATGGGGGGGCGGGGCCACCCGGTGACCCCGCCCCCCTCTGACGCACGGTGACTTGACGGGACTTCCCTGTGGCATTCCCCGTGACGTCACAGGGAAGTCCCGTCAAGTCACCGTGCGTCAGAGGGGGCGGGGTCACCGGGTGGCCCCCCCCCCGTTATTTAAGAACTGTCAGACGAGGAGCGCCGTCACACAGCGGGAGCCTCCCTCCATGCCAGCATGGATTGCGGAGCGGCCCGGAGAAGAAAATGAAGAAGAGAAGAAGAGAAGAAAAGAAGAAGAGAAGAGCGGGAGCCTCCCCCCCATGCCATGGGTGCGGAGCGGCCCGAGGAGAAGAAGATAGAAGACGCCGCCGAGGAGATGCTGGACGAGAACGCCGGAGGAAGAACCAGAAGAGCCAGAAGAACCAGAAGAACCAGAAAATGAAGGAAGATAGAAGAAAGAAGAAGCATTTAAATAAAGGAATTGTCAAAAACTGTCTCTTGTCATTTTTAACATTTTTGACACTTTTTTCGTGAAATGGTAGGGGTACTTATGTACCCCCTTACCATTTCACACAGGGGGGGGGCCGGGATCTGGGGGTCACCTTGTTAAAGGGGGCTTCCAGATTCCGATAAGCCCCCCGCCCACAGACCCCCACAACCACCGGCCAGGGTTGTGGGGATGAGGCCCTTGTCCTCATCAACATGGGGACAAGGTGTTTTGGGGGGCTACCCCAAAGCACCCTCCCAATGTTGAGGGCATGTGGCCTGGTACGGTTCAGGAGGGAGGGGGGGCCGCACTCTCGTCCCCCCCTCTTTTCCTGTGGCCTGCCAGGTTGCGTGCTCGGATAAGGGTCTGGTATGGATTTTTGGGGGGATCCCACGCCATTTTTTTTTTTTTTGGCGCGGGGTTCCCCTTAAAATCCATACCAGACCTGAAGGGTCTGGTATGGAATTTAGGGGGAACCCCACGTCATTTTTTTTTTTAAATTTTGGCCGGGGTCGGATTAGCACTCATACGTCTATTTCCCACAGACAACCTCTGGATATGATGCTGAGCATGTCCACTCAACTTCTTTGGTCAACCATGGCAAGGCCTGTTCTGAGAGAAACCTGTCCTGTTAAATCGCTGTATAGACTTGGCCACTGTGCTGCAGCTCATTTTTAGGGTCTTGGCAACCCCCTTATAGCCTAGGCCATCTTTATGTAGAGCAACAATTCTTTTTTTCAGATCCTCAGAGAGTTCTTTGCCATGAGGTGTCCTGTTGAACTTCCAATGACCAGTATGAGAGAGTGAGAGCGATAACACCAAATTTAACACACCTGCTCCCCATTCACACCTGAGACCTTGTAACACTAATGAGTCACATGACACCGGGGAGGGAAAATGGCTAATTTGGCCCAATTTGAAGAGACTGTAACCTATTAATCCACCATACTTCCCACTTTTTGAGTTTTAAAATCCTATCACCTCCTCTTTTGTCACAGAAAACCTCCTCCAATACCATAAAGTGCAATTCTGACTCATTGTGTCCCCTTTCCAAAAAATGTCGTGACTCCGGAAGACCGGGCTGTGAATGTCTGATCATGCTGCGATGTTGTGCTATTCGATCTTTAATTTTTTGGGTAGTCTCGCCAACATAAATAAGGTTACAGGGGCATACGAGAATATATACAACATATGATGACTGGCAAGTGTAAAAGCTGTTAACCATTATCTTCTCCCCACTGCTAGGATGGATATAATGGTCACCTTTTAATAGCAGGTTGCATTGAATACAGTTTAAACATGAAAAACATCCCTTTCTTTTTTTACCAAGAAAAGTCAATTTCGTTTCCTGGGTATTGGCCCTAAATTCCGATCGCACCAGAGTATCCCTTAATGTTTTATTTCATCGGTACGCTTTCATGGGGATCTGTTGGAACTAATCTATTTGAGGATAAGATCACTTCAAAAGTGGCCAATGTTTTTTCACATTGTAACTGTGAAACTGAAATACAAACGGTATCCTAGATCTCACCTGTTTATGATTCCTGTAGCCACAAGTCATATCTAGACATGTGCATTCGTTTTCGTCCGAATGCATTTTCGTCCGAATTTCAGGTATTTTCATTATCGTTTAATAAACGATAACGAAAGTGCAGAATCAGAAAAACGAAAGATCCGACATAAACAAATGCTTTATTTTCGTTTTCATTGCTACAACAGTTCGATATAGATAGGAGATTCGACATGATGATGACAATAACAATCTGTGTCCATCAAACCTGTGGTCGATTGTGCCTAACCTTAAATCTTTTAGTCCAAGATTATTCTACATAAAGAGAAAAGATTCGACATAGAGAGAAAAGATTCGACGTAGGGGAGAAAAGATTCAACATAGGGGAGAAAAGATAAATAAAAATAATGATGATGATGAATGTTATTGGCTGATTGTAGCCAAAGAGGAGGAGCAGTAAAATAGCTAGAACTAAGTAGACACGTACTTATGTCTGTAGAAAGTTCTAAGAAGATTCGACGGAGCAGGTAAACTATACGGCGTCGTACAGTTTAGCTGCTCCTTCGAATCTTCTTTGAACATTCGACAGACACCATAAGCCTTCAATGACAGATTCAACCTTAATTTGGATTTTCGGACTAATGCAATTTTTAACAAAAAACGAAATAAATAAAAACGAATTTCGGGAGTAACTAAATAAATGTATTTTTCGGATGAAAACGAAATTCCGAAACAAAATATTTCACTGTGCACATGTCTATATCTGGTTGCTGAATTCTCCTAAATTCTTGCTGGATCTGTCTCTCTGGGTATCCCCGTTCCCTAAATTTCTGACACATCTCTCTTAATCTGGTGTCTCTAATTGTGTCATTACTGACAATGCGTACAACCCTAAGGAGTTGACTCCTTATGATAGATTTAAAAACATGAGGAGGATGATAACTGTCAAATTTTAGAAGTTGATTCCTATCAGTAGGTTTAATTTACAAATCTGTCTCAATCTGGCCATGATCTAAATAGATCCTTGTGTCCAGAAAGGGAACAGAATCACCACCAATGTGCATTTTAAATTGGATATCCGGAGAGAAGCCATTCAATACTTCATCAAACATTTTAAGGGATTCAATGTTGCCCCGCCATATCGCAAAAATATCATCTATATAGCGCCACCAGGTGGCGCAATACCTCGGGAAAATCTCATTGATGAAAATGTACCTATGTTCAAAGTAATTAATGAATGAACATGCGTATGGTGGGGCAACATTGGAGCCCATCGCAACTCCAGTCAACTGTAAAAAACATTGTTCTTTGAACATAAAATAGTTGTTATACAACACGACATTGAACAATTTCTCAAAAAGTATGATCTGAGCCTCAGAGTATTCCTGACAGTTTCTAATTAGATTAATCACAGCCTCAATGCCTACCTGGTGTGGAATTGATGTATAGAGACTTGTGACATCCCAGGTCACAAGAATCCTATCTTCATGGCATTAGGGTAGTTATCTGATTTTTAATAAGAGATCATTAGTATACCTAATGTATGATCTGGTCTTTTTCAACAAACTTTATCAAGGAGTTGCGCCGTTGGAATGAAAATAGAATCCCTCCCTGAAACAATGGTGGGGAACAACTATCTTTATGAATCTTTGGCAAAATATATAGGACAGGCATACGTGTGTAGGATGGTATCAAACAATCAAACAGGTCCCGGGAGCACCCTCTCAATGTTGAGGGCATGTGGCCTGGTACGGTTCAGGGGGGGGGCACTCTCTCATCCCCCCTCTTTTCCTGCGGCCTGCCAGGTTGCGTGCTCGGATAAAGGTCTGGTATGGATTTTTGGGGAACCCCACACCATTTTTTTTTTTAATTTTGGTGCGGGGTTCCCCTTAAAATCCATACCAGACCTGGAGGGTCTGGTATAGATTTTGAGGGGTACCCCATGCTTTTTTTTTTTAATTTTGGCCGGGGTTCCCCTTAATATTCATACCAGACCTGAAGGGCCTGGTATGGAATTTAGAGGGACCCCCACGCCATTTTTTTTTTTTAATTTTGGTTCGGGGTTCCCCTGTGAGGAATTCCCATGCCGTTTTTATCAATGAACTTTTATGTGTATTTTCAGACTGACAATTCATTAATAGCCGCGAGTAGTTTTAAATGACTTTTTTTCCTTTGAAATGTCATTTTGCTGTCAGACTGTTCTAAACACGGGAAACATGCGCCCCTTTACAGGCATACTATAGACACCCCCCAGGTACGAAATTTAAAGGAATATTACACTTTTATTGTTTCACTTTAAGCATTATTAAAATCACTGTTCCTGAAAAAACTGATGTTTTTAAAACTTTTTTTTGCATTGATCCATGTCCCCTGGGGCAGGACCCAGGTCCCTCAAAACTTTTTATGACAATAACTTGCATATAAGCCTTTAAAATTAGCACTTTTGATTATTCATGTTCGAGTCCCATAGGCTTTAACGGTGTTCGCGTGTTCGAACAAATTTTTTGCCTGTTCGCATGTTCTGGTGCGAACCGAACAGGGGGGTGTTCGGTTCATCCCTACGCTTCAGCCAGTGTACACACTCTATAATACAGTGTGTACAATTTCTAATACACTTCAGGTGATGTACACAGTATATAATACAGTGCATCTGGTGCACAGTTTCTAATACACTTCAGGCGGTGCACACACTATAAAATACAGTGTTTACAGTTTCTAATACAGTGCAGGCAGTATACACAGTATATAATACAGTGTGTACAGTTTCTAATACACTTCAGACGGTGTACACAGTATACAGTACAGTGCAGCCGGTGTACCATTTCTAATACAGTGCAGGCGGTGTACATATATAACAGTATATAATACAGTGTAGTGTGCTGTGAAAATATCCCCATCATGTCCGGAAGGCCACCAAGGAGAAGCAGACGCTCACAGGCCACTAAAAGAGGGCAAGCAGTCTCTGTGTCTACAGTCAACAGTGGTGGTCGTGGACATGGTGCATCCTCTGCAGGTGGCCGTGGAGTATGCTTGTCCTTTTTTTCTGCTGCTGGCCGTGTTATTGAGCCAGTAGTTTGCCTTCCAACGCAGCTGCCAAAGCAGCCTATTCCACCGGCTCCTTGTCCACAGTTACTCCTTCCCTAGCCCCACCATCATGCACAGAGGAGTCCCCAGAATTATTCAACCACAGTGTCGGTTACATGCTGCTGGAGGATGCGCAGCAGTTTGAAGGCTCTGATGTTAGTTCCTAGGTGGAGGAAGGGAGTAACATGAGCCTAGATAGAGGGGATGACACGGAAGGACAAGAAACTGGCAGTCATGTTCCCCAAGCTGCAGCATACTGCCAAGTTTGCTCCAGTGATGAGGAAGGAGGGGATGATGAGGTCACTGACCAAACTTGGGTGCCTGAGAGAAGAGAGGATGAAAGTGAGGAGGAGGAGGAGGCACAACTCCAACGAGGCAGGATGTCCTCCAGGGGTCAGCTTAAGGGCAGCCACCCTATTGCATCTCACTGCAGAGCTCCGCAGGTGCAGGGTGTTGTGACTCCCCACTGATTTTTAAAAGTCCCTTGCTGTGGGCTTTTTCGACACGTGTGCAGCAGATCGCAGCATTGATGTTTGCAACCTATGTCTGAAGCGGATCAAGTGTGGCCAGAACAGCAGCCGCTTGGGCACCACCTGCTTGACCAGACATATGACGACTTGCCATGCAGTCTAGTGACAGCAGCACCTGAAAGACCCTCATCATAGAAAAAGGCAGACTTTTCCTTGCTCCTCATCTGGGATCTCAAACCCTACTATACCTCCAGTCCCCTCAAAAATCTGGACTGAGAGGAATGAAGGTATAGAAATTAGTGTCACAAGTACTTGCAGCCAATCTGCTAGCAGTACACCACCAGTTACTTTCAGCAGACAAATTTCCGTACCCCAGATGCTGAACTGTAAAAAGAAATTTGGTCCCCCAGCCATCCACATGCTCAGCATCTAAATGCTAGCTTGGCCAAATTGCTAGCACTGCAACTGCTGCCTTTTCAGCTGGTAGACTCAGCCCCCTTTCATGAATTTGTGGAATGTGCTGTACCAAAGTGGCAGTTTCCAAAACGCCATTTCTTTTCATGTAAGGCCATTCCGACTCTCTACTGCCATGTGGAAGGCAATGTTTGGCAGCGTTGGACAGGGCTGTCAGCAGTAAGGTTCATATCACCACTGACTCATGGTCCAGCAGGCATGGACAGGGACATTACCTTTCCTTCACGGTGCACTGGGTAACTCTGCTGGCAGCTGGGTAGGATGAAGGACAGCGTCCAGTGTTGGAGCTTGTTCCGCCACCACGCCTCCAAAAAGCTAGTGGTGATTCTGCCACAAAATCTGTATGCTCCCCTCCCTCCTCTTCTTCCTCTATGGCCTCTTCTGCAGAATTGTCTTCTGAACCAGCAGTGCTCCCTAAATGCTCAAGGGGCTACGCAAGCAGTCAGTCAAAAAGATGTCATGCTGTGCTTGAGTTGGTCTGCCTAGGAGACAGGAGCAGTGGGGCAGAGATTCTGTCAGTTCTGCAGGGGCAGGCTCAGAGGTGGTTGACACCACGCCAGCTTCAGCCAGGAATGGTTGTATGCGACAATGGCACCAACCTTCTCTCTGCCCTCTGACAGGAACACTTGACCCATGTTCCATGTTTGGTACACATCCTGAATTTGGTGGTGCAGTGTTTCTTGAGCAGGTACCCAGACTTACAAGATCTCCTGAGGCAGGCCAGAAAAGTCTGTGGTCATTTCCGCCGGTCAAACAATGCCAGTGCTTGGCTGGCTGACATTTAAAGGGAATGCAACATGCCCTTCAACCGCTTCATTTGTGACATGCCCACCAGGTGGAACTCAATGTTGGCAATGCTGCAGTAGCTGCACACACAGCAGAGGGCCATCAATGAGTTCCTGTGCGAGTATGGCACCAGGGTCAGGTGAGCTTGGCTTCCTTTCGCCATGCCAGTGGCTACTGACCAAGGATGCATGCACTGTCCTGTCACCATTAGAAAAAACAAAGAAATGGAGGCGCCTCTGGGTGCAAAACTTTAATAAAAAAGGCAGCAACAAAGATTGCACTCACATTTAAGTAGAACTATTAAGGCAGAACTACTAAACCAGTCAGAGGACACATATCCATGGCCAGGAGAGACTGACCTCATGGACCCCCTTGGTTGCTTTTGGGACTCTTCCTTGCCTTAATAGTTCTACTTAAATGTGAGTGCAATCTTTGTTTCTGCCTTTTTTATTAAAGTTGTTTTTAAGTCTGCACCCAGAGGCGCCTCTGTTTCTTTGTTTTTTCAGTGTCCTTTGGGAATATGGTTTCTACTCCCACCGGAAGGCTGCCATGAATGTGGACTCCCTACATCACCCTAACCATTGACTCTTCTGTGCATTATCACGGAATTTTACCATTCTTATTTCCCATGACCCTATTTTAGAGTTTATTTTTGTAATTTAGATGTACAGTATTGTTATTTAATTTGGATTATTGCTTTTAATTTTTTGCGCCAAATACTTGTTAAACTATCACCATTAGAGAAGGCCACAAGGATGGTGAGCAGTGACAATGCATGCATCAGTGACACTGTCCCTCTAATATTCCTGCTGGAGCACACGCTTCGTGGAATCATGGACATGGCCTTTGAGGCAGAACAGCGGGAGGAAGAGGAGGACTTCCTTTCCTCTCAAGTCCCCCTTTATCCAGATAGCATTCCTGTGGGTCCGCCAAACACACAGGAAGAAGAGGAGGAGGAGGATTGTGTCAGCATGGATGTCGAGGATAACACGCACCAGGCTTCAAGGGATGGTTTTCAGTCCCCAGAAACCCAAGGAGTTGTACGTGGCTGGGGGAAGGTAGTAACGAATAATGTGATCCTTAGTGACCCAGAGGACTCAGAATCGAATACCTCTGCAAACTTACACT